>NC_090942.1:66944498-67248827 GCF_040807025.1 Struthio camelus | reverse complement strand
AGAAAGAGAAGAACCGGCTCATTGTTGGCACCATTTATTCTTTATATCAGCTGCTGTTGTTCCGTTGCTGAGACAGAAAAGGACCCGATTAACATGAGCACAACTGAGGATTAAAAGTCATCACAAAAATATCAGTTAATGGGAATTTATTACTTTTTTGTGAGGAATATGCTTCATGACATCTGAAGTCCAGTTTAAGTAAATGCAGTAGATGCAGTAAATGCAGTAATGGCTACCTGGACACCAGAATAAAAGGAAGAGTCACAGTAAGTGTTAAGGATAACTTTCACATTGCTAGATGGAATCCACATGGAAATAACTGATGGCAATAAAGAAAGGTTGCATATATTTAGAGATGTCTTAGGGAATCCTAACTGAGAACCAAAGAGAAGAGCTATCGAGGCAGTCCTGAGAAAGGAAAAGTAAAAAGCATCATTGGCACTATCAGTGATGGCCAGGATTCAAGGGATTCTTCAGTTCTGTATGTTCTGGAAGGGGACAGTTTTGATTTGATGTCCTATACATGAAGCATGCCAACTCTTTGACTTCAAACTGGCGGTGGTTGTTAGACACAACCAAAGATTGGGAGGTAAGGAGAAGGGAAGCTATGGCTTAGCTTCAGCAAGGCAGAATCTACTTCCAGCATATTGTTTGTGAGAAAGTGACATTTTCTGTTCTCTAACAGGGAAAAAAAAAGTCTGGTAAAAGAAGGAAGAAAGAATAATAAAAAGAGATGGGAAGAGAATGTTAGCTTTCATTTGCACTGAAAATAAAGCCTTCATGTACTGTGCAACACTTACAAGAAAACACTATATATAAAATATTTGAACCTGGGGTCGAGTTAGTCTGCTCCAAACTTTAATGACCCTTGAACTGTCCCTTTGCATTTTTAATGTCTCTCTAATGGGGGAAAAATTGGAAATACAGAAAAGTTACGTATTACAATAAACATAGTAATGAGACTATAAATATGCTAAACTGTTGTAATAAACATCAATCTGAAAATGTAAAATAACTTTCTGAAAGTAGAAGTGTATTGAGATATCATATAATGTCTCATTAAAAGTTTAGATACTTTATTTTCAGATTTCCGTTTCTATCTTTTTTATGAGACAAACAGTAAACAAAAATGAAAAGTTCTGCTTCCTCATACGGGCCTGTAAACTTTTTTAGAAAGTTTTGTTATATAAGAAAGAATAAAGGGTGGGTTGAAGCAGTCACACCATGTACTGAAATGGAGATTCATAAAATACTAATGAATTTTCATGATCCGTAAAAAAGCTGACAGAAAAACCTCAAGCAATTTCATGGCAGATAACATCAGTTAAATACGACTTCCAAATATTTAAAAAGAGATTATAATTGAAAATATTTTTGTAGAGATCCATCAATATTTTATGGTTACATTGTGGGGTCTTCTGTCCTCGTGAGGCCCAAAGGATACAGACACAGTTTATGTAAGGAACGGCAGGTTTATCTGCAGATGCATGCCATGGGGTTGAGCCCTGAAGAATATATAAATTGCAGTACCTGATAAATATGATATGGAAGGAAAAATCGGTTTTTGATAGTTGTGATTAACAATGCTAAATAAACGATTAATCAATACTAATGAGATGCTATTTGGAAATGGAAATGTGTTCCTGAGTATCAAGGAAAAGTCCTCACAGTGAGCTATCTGGAATGTGGATTTTTTAAGTGGCTGTACTTTGGACGTTCAGATCTAGCCTGAACACTGCAGTAGGTAATATTTCAGAGGAAATAATTCTATACTGAAAGATGCGCACTCATACTTCTTCAGTATGTGGGTTCTTGATTTCCTCTGAATCACATTTCTAAACACTCTGCAATTCAAGATGAGTAAAAACCAACCCTCCTCTATCTTCAAACCTGAAGTTAGACTCATGAGGGGCCAAAGCCTCCTTTTTATCATCC
Organism: Struthio camelus; assembly: GCF_040807025.1. Taxonomy (NCBI): domain Eukaryota; kingdom Metazoa; phylum Chordata; class Aves; order Struthioniformes; family Struthionidae; genus Struthio; species Struthio camelus. The sequence goes on along the minus strand of NC_090942.1, from coordinate 67,246,892 downwards.
TCACACTGGATGATTTGCCTTCTACATAACTTAGTTTAGCATCCCCCATGGTCTGAAAGAGGCTTGAACCATAGCAGGCACAGGCACAACATTAGCCCATAAAATGCAGCCAACGGGCTGAAAATGTCATTCAGCAGTGAACAGCAATATACATCTTCTCAGCTGAAAATGACAATTACACTCAAAGATATTACAAGCCATCTATGAGCTTACAGCCCTAGAAAGGTATTTCAATATAAGCACAACACTTTAGTAGAAACAAGGGTAAAATATGATGGCTATTAAGAAATGACTGCATAGTGTAACTTGGAGACCACCAAAGGTGGAAAAATCACTGCATGATTTATTTTGAGCAAAAATACTGTCTTTTTTTTTTTTTTTACATTGAAGTATGAATGATAAGTCATGGTTGAAATAAAGACATTTCTTGCATGTCGAACAGAATGAGGGGTTGAAAGATGTGAACTTTAGCTATGACTATCAGGAGAGCTTTTAGTTTTAAATTTATCCTCCATGAGATGCATGTGAGATGAGGTAATCATGAATGATTTTAAAATTCTCACAAAAATAGGTGGTTTCTACAGAGAAGAATGAAAAGGTCACTTTAGCTATTCATCCACCAGAGTTGCCCCAGTTTGCAGAAAGACCCTGTATCATGACAGAGGCAGGCTAAACTGAGCTAAGTCCATGGATATATGGATAGCAACAATCCAATAATTATATAAACCTTTGAAAATAATCCCCGGATAGGCTTCTGTTGGATGCAAGCACTGCACACTAAAGATGATATAGGGTAGGAATTAGTAGCATTATTGTTACCTGGCAACTGCTTTTGTTGCAATGTTGGAGGCAAGTTAAAATGGTAGTAAGATAAAGAGTGGGGTTTAGTCTTCGTTCTCTCTTTCAATTGCTTTAAATCAGGAGTCTCCAAAGTCAAAATGAAACCTTCATTTTGACTGTCTTTCAAATAAGAAGAACTACTCCAGTAGTGTCAAGCAAACAACAAGTGTTAAGGTGAATCAGGTGAAGCCATTGCTTGGAGGTTTCAAATACACGCTAGCAGCGTTATGTACGCCGTCCTATGTCCTTCAGTTTATCTTTCTAGTCTATTGCTCTTTGTTCTTCCTACGCCACCATACAATGCTTGGGTGATTTTCCCCGCCCTTTTGGATCTTTATGAAACGTGGGATGACTTATTCCTCTGGGAGTTGCTGGCCAGCTATCTTTTATTGTATTTTACTCCTCTGCAGTGTGTACAAAGTCTACAGCAGAATGGCATGCCCCTGAACTGCCCAATAAAGCAATATATGAAAGCAAGTTCTTGCAGGCTCGGCTGAGCATTTCATTTTCTGCTTTTTGTGCATGATATGGTTGCCATGAATCTTGAGTAGTTTGCATGTGACTCTTCAGCCTAAGCCACGAGTTAACAAAGCACCAAGGCTAAGATGCAGTGATTTTGAAGGTTTTAGTTTGGAAGAGCAGGGCTAGCATGAATTAGAAGCTCCAAAGGGGCCAGGGGAATTACTGAGACCATGAGGACTGGCTGGTGGGGCACCTGTGTTAGTGTTTATTAGCTCTGCATAGGCCATCTGCTAAAGGAAACAAAGCAACGGGGGACCAATCCTGCTGGGTGGAAAAGATGTGAGAGAAGCAATATGGCTGGCCTAGATGGCTCAGCTGAAATAGAGAGACAAATTAGAAAAGTGCAGAGGGAGTGGGTGACAGGGAGGAAGAGGAAGGGAAGAGATCTGGCTCTGTGAAAGCAAAATGCTTGTTATAGCCCTGCAAACTTCTGATATTTGTTTTTTTCTGACTTTGATACTGAGAACTAATTGGTGAAATACAGCAGGAGTGCACAGAATATAAGGGCTGATTTCATTCTCCCCTTTCCTGAGACTATTCTGTGAAACAATGTCAGAGGAAAGAGGACCTGAAATCTCTACATCTAATTGCAGGAGAAAGTTATCATCGTTGAGAAGTCACATGTTATGGGATTTAGCACCTGGCATAAAACTCTTCAAACCATTGACATACAATGTAAATTAGAGCTTACAGCTTAAATTGAAATGACTACATGAAAATAACATCAGGCTTATAAATTAAAGGACTTCCAGTCAGAACTAAGAAGTGCATAGAATATGTACGATTTTAGCCTGGCCAGTAGAAATCTATTAATAAATAACTTAAAATAAAAACTTGTAACAGGAAGAGTAAGAGTAATAATCAAGGGCAGAGGCACTATTAAATAGCAATAGGGAAGAGAGCGAACAATGGAAGGAGGAACAGCATTGGAAAGTCAAGTGATTATTCCAAAATATCCCAAAATGATTCTTCTGTTGCTTAAATGTCTGCTAATATGATAACAATTTTAGGTTTTGTTCACTACATGAAGGAACTTTCTATGAACCTGTCTGCAATAAGCACAATTTTAAAAATGTCTCAAATAAAGGAAGAATTATCCAAACTCAGCAATAAGGCCGAGCTTCTTCAGGAAGTAAGTTTATGATGTTTACCTAGATGTTAATTTGGCAAGTTCATTTATACTCATGCCATAAAACTAGAGAGAAGGAAAAAAAACTATAACATGAAGGAACGAGAATTAAAGAATAAAAATGACTTTGCCAGAAAATGTTGCGTATGATATGTCCTGTGTGTATTTTGCAGGTCATGTGGAGGTAACTGAGTGCCCAAGGGGCTGTCCTCAATATCTGCATTGGCCATCAACTGGAAATTGATTTTATTTCTATGGATTATAATTGACCTATGATATTTCTTTATAATCTCATGACATTTTTCAAAATGAAATAGGAAACAGTATAAAATGAAAACACAATTTTGTATTCTTACATATGTAAACTATTAAAGAAGCACATAAATTGCATAAGTGTCAGTATGGTATAGAGCATTTACTAGGAGCAGTGCTACCGAGGGGTCATTTTATTATATCCGTTCTATTTTAACACACACACACACACACACACACACACACTAGCTGCATTCTTAAAACAGCTCTTTCATTTTGTTTTTCTATGTAATTCTGTTTTGACTGACTGCTAATATTAACCAAAATACCCCTTCTTATCTTCAGTCACTCTTCTGTTGTCACCTGTTCAGATTTATAGTGCCTTGAACTACCTTCTCTCCGACGCCTGCTTTTGCTGATTTTTCAACAGCGTAAACCGCTGTCACATCAGGAGTGTTTGAAAGAGTGCAAATATCTTCTGAAATACAGAAGGAGGGTTGGGTGCTTCAGTGACTTGGTAGTGGTGAAGCCATGAACATATTTCATTTGTGAAGATTTATGGGGCTTAAGCCAGGGGCTTAAGACTTCCTTCTGATATCAAACAAACGATTGTGTGCTTGTACTTCCGACAAGGTGTCCTATCATTTTGAATGATAGTTGAATGCTGTAGTTATTTAAAGTCATTAAGAGTGAGAAATGTGCTATCTACCTTTCCAATTCATTTTGCTGATAATGACATAGAAGGGTGTCTCTTCCTAGGAATGAAGAAAAAAAATTCAAGGACTGCTGCAGTTCCCACTTTTTTTTTTTTAATCTGCTAATTTGAATATGAACCCTGTTGTTCAGTCTGTCAAGGCTTTTATGCTCCTAAAACAAGGAATATTTTTTGTCCTTGCTTTAAGTCACATTCCTAAGCGACTAGCATAAGGAAACCTGGGAAGGCATAAAAACAGATATCTAATAAAGTTAGGATCTTCCTATTGTATATTTTTTTTGTGGAATTAACTTTAAATCTCATTTGCTTAACTTAATTATGGTCTTTTTTTTAATCTATGTTCTTGCTACTTTTTGGTTTAGCATCTGGTTCTAAGTGTGTTTTAAAACTCCACAGATAATTTCTGTTGAGAAAGCTGAATTGTACTGTATTAAAAAAAAAAAAACAAAGTGTGAAGATTAAGATTTGGTAAACTTCAAATTTAATCTCGTGCTCTCAGATTGTTAAACTATCATCTGACAATCTCAGATACACTAATTGTCCAGCAATTGACATATAAAGAACACATTTTACAAGTAGTATGTGGGATGTACAAGCTAATGTCAATTCGTATGATGCCTAGATATAATTTCTAATTATGCCTAGATTTATTCAGTTAACTTCTTAACTGTCAAGCACGAAGTGAAGCATACAATCCAAAATCACATCAATGGAAAAATGTCAATTGGCTGTAACAGACTGACTCACACATGCACTGCTATGCTTGTCGACAACACTGTAGTTAAAAAATTAAAGACGAAAATGGAAAGGAGTTTAAAGGAGGACCTTGGAGGAGCCTGTGGGGAGAAGGAGATGATATTCAGATTGTCAGGTGGATGACTGATGTCACCAAACTTGCAAATGCCTATATAAAAAACATTATTCAACATATGTCATATAGAAGGAAAAAGCAAGGTATTAAACAGCTTCTCAGGTGAGCACTGGTAAGTTTGTAGGATGAACTTGGCACAGAAGTTCTGTGGAGGAGGTGGTATATATGGTGGTAGGTGGTGACCCCTCTATACAGCCCTCTTTAGTCTTCTCTTTCTGATTAAAGGTTTGGGAAGCTCTGTTAGAAATTTGATATTGCTGCGTACTATCCAATGGTGCAGTGAAAACAGATAAAACAAAGTTAGGAAAGTGGATACAGATATTGCAAAGGTTCAAAAGTTCATCACACCTCCTCTGTCAGAGGCTTCCAGAAAAGGCTACTACAGAAACTATATTGTATGTCTGGGGTACAAGAGGGTGACAGCTGTGGAAGGCCTTGTGTGTTTGTTTTTATGGATGCTGACCCAGGTGTTGGAGAACTGTTCATTCGTGTGTCCTCCAAGCTGTAGTGACTTTCATAAAGCAAGAGAAGGGGAAAATCAAAACAGTCTAGGGCTGATGATTTAAGAAATTCAAAATACTATTTCAAACCCCAGTGCTGGCTTCTCAGGGACTGGTATTTGTTGTTCTGTTGCATTAGGCTGTCTGTATGAGATAAGATGAGGCCACCAGTCCAATTTTAATTGATCAGGGTAATTTTCACAAATCATTGTAAGTGACCTTTATTCTCAGCCTCAGCAGAGACCAAAAATGCAGTGGGACATCACAGCTTTATTTATGCTCTCTTCTTTGGAACCGAATCCCCTAAATCCTCATTAAGGCAGATGATAAAACTGTAATATTGGAATATCTTACACTTCAGTTCTGCCTGCCACTCCACTTCTGTGATAAAACAAAGGTTTTGATCTTAAAAGTACCTAATGATGTCATTGTCATGAGTAATTAGAAAAAATTCAAAATATGAAATTTCAGTGGTAAAACGAATCCAGCTTGGTGCCACCTTGAGAAAAGAGTCCCTAGGCGGGTATCCTTCCCACCACACTTTTCCAACTGGGATTAAGGAGAGGTGCCTGGCTGCATAGTTGGCCCAGCAGCCCTCACATTCATGGTTTTGGGTGGAGACCACTGAGGACTCCCTGTCACTAGTGCCAGTTGTGCTACAGGGCAGATGTGAGTTGTGAGCGGAGGGCTGGTCTCTCAGAAAGGGTAAAAGGCTGATGAGATGGCTGCTGATGCTGAATGAGAGATGGATCTAACAGCAGAGGATGTGCTCACTGGCATGGCTTAAGGGAGAGGAAGGGACTTGATGCAGAGCCTTTGCTAGAGTCATCACAGACTGTAAACTGGTGATGATACCACCTCCTATTCTTTCTCAGTTTGCATGGAGAAGAGGCAGGGGAAAGCCAGGTGCTCAGTGCCAGGCTCAAACCTGCCTAATCAGTTGTCATGTATCGGATGGAGGAAGTCCTAACTTCAGATAGCTCTGGATAGGCCAAAAATGTGGTGGTTTCCAGGTCAAGGAGCCCTATCCTCTGCCCCAGCCTCAAAAGGCAGTGGGAGAAGCCCCCTGCCAGCCACCTCCTTGGAGGATATCTGCCTGCTCAGTTAGCTACCATACAGGGTGGGATCTCTATCCCGGGAGCAAACTGCTGATGGGACCTCTGTGTGTGCTGGGTGATGACTCAGCCCAGGAGGTGGAGAGAGTGCTCTCCCTGTGTCCAGAAAACAGGAGATGCTGTTGGGGCAGTAGCTGGATGGACAATGGCTGCCCAACTAAATGATAAATGTTTTAACAGGAATCGAAAAAAGCTCGAACAATTCAACAATACTTTCCAAGAAACAGGGGCGTTATCCCAGTAGTGGGATCCAGACTGGTTTCGTTTAGGATTTTTTCTCCATGTAGTTTGCTTCTGAACTTTACCTGAAAATTTTCGTTTGGTCAGTCTTGCGCATTCATCAGTTGCTTTGAATATTGTACATATCCCGGGTATTTGTCTTCAGGAATCCGAGATACCTGAGATCAGTGGGAAACTCCAGAGCAATGAAGATTTGCCCTTGGTAGAGGAGGGGTTGATACACCAGATGGATGGGCTGCCATTCCAAGGACTCTTGATGAACTGGGCTGACAGGAATCTCATAAAGTTCAGCAAAGGGGAGTGCAAAGTCCTATACCTGGCAAGGACTGGCATGCACCAGTACAGGCTGGGGGCTCACGAGCTGGAAAGCAGCTTTGCAGAAAAGGCCCTGGAGGTTCTGGTGGACAACAAGTTGACCATGAGCCAGAAATGTGCCCTTGTGGTAAAGGCGGCCAGTGGTATCCTGGGCTGCATATGCAGAACCTTACCATCAGGTCGAGGGAGGTGATCCTTCCTCTCTGCTCAGCTCTGGTGAGGCCACACCTGGAGTGCTAGGTCCAGTTCTGGGCTTCTCAGTACAAGGGAGATATAGACAGACTGGAGTGAGTCTAGCAAAGGGTCACGAAGATGACTAAGGGACTAGAGCATCCCTCATATAAAGAGAGGCAGAGAGCCGGGACTTTTCAGCCTGGAGAAGAAAAGGCTTAGGGAGATCTTATAGACGTATGTAAATATCTGATGGGGGGAGTAAAGAAGATGGAGCCAGGCTCTTCTCAGTGGTGCCCAGAAATTCTCTAAACATAAGGAAAAAGTGTTCACTGAGAGGGTGATCGGACACAGTTACAGGTTGCCCAGAGAGGTTGTGGAGTCTCCATCCTTGGAGACATTCAAAACCTGACTGGACACAGCCCTGAGGAACCTGCACCAGGTGACCCTGCTTTGAGCTGGATGACTGGACTAGGTGATCTCCAGCATTGCTGTCCAACCTCACTGATTCTGGGCTTCTGAGATTCTGTGAATCCAGGTATTTGCATGGCCAAATAAGATGCAAAATGTACTTGAAAAAATGTTGTCTAATCTAGGGATCTAATTTGCCTGCAATTTAATTTCTGACCCTGTTCAAGGCATGGACAAATGCATATAGTGATTAGAATGGAACAAAGTTATTTCTGTAGCACACATTATATATCACAAAAACTTATATTGTTGCAGAGACTCAATTAAATGTGCTTATTTTAAGATAAAAATAGATGAGTTTAAGTACCCAATAGCAGAAAAGAAAGTGTTAGCAGGATGTTTTGATACAACATCATTCTTGATTATGTTTATTAAGGTTTGTTTACTAAGCTGCTCTACCTAGTTTCTTCTCACATAATTAAAACTAATTACAAGAGGAGTAATTATATTTGCAGTAGGACCTGCTACACTGAGCTGCATCTGATTTTGCAGTATTGGATTTTAATATGTGGATGATCATCTTCCTTCTTGTATATTTTCTAAAATGAAATTACTTATGTTGTGTGTAATTACTGAGACTTTTGAGAGCCATTTTAATCAGGAGTGAGATAATTTGCCACTTCACTATGGCAAAATGGAATTTAAGCTGAGGAGCTATCTGACTTGTAAACACACACTTAGCCCATGTTACTGTCCTTTTGCTGAATAATATTAGAATAATCATTTTAGAAATATACATATGCACTACCAGCTTGTGCTGGATACAGACAGAAATTTCCATTTAGTTGAGGAATAGGACATTTATCATTTGAACTTGATACAAGTGTATTGAAACTGGCAGACATGGGATCAATATCTTTCACGTTAGGAATTGTTCTCGCATACTAATACGACTATTTGTTTATGTGTGTTTATACATGTATGCTATATATCTCATTAAAATGTTAGCCATTTGAAAATATGGCTAGTTCTACCTGAATAAAACAGGTTCAGCACTATATCTGGAAAACTGCAGTAGGTGTTTCCATCTCAGCAGAATACAAATTTTCATCTTACATTTTAATCAGAGGTGATATAGAGACATGAAAAGCTCCAAAGAATTAAAAATTGCCTGCTAACATGCACATCATTCTCAACCTGCAATACAGGACTGACATGAAAGTTGATGTCTGAGCAGGATGGAACTATGTTTTTAAAATTCTTTTCAGCAAAGAGTAAAGGAAAGAACAATGTAAGTATTAGATCAGCTGACCGGATGCTAACGGCGCAGAAGTGCTCAGGGAAGATCAGAACTTGGGCGATCGTTCCCTTTTAATACATTTCCTGTTGCTCCTGCTTAAGAGACAAAACATATACTATGATTACTTTGGAGAGTGCTCCAAATATTTTTAGAGTATATGAGTGTGAAGGGAGAAAATGAATCCTGAGACTATGCTGAGTATACATTTTCGACTTTAGTCTTTTGAAAGTCAGAAGTAACACAATAATTTAAAGAACAAACTGGCCACTATCTACTATGCAACAGTGTTGAAATTAATGGAACATAGCCACTGAGAACAGAAACTGAACTTTATCTTTATTACCTGGGGAAGTATTGACTCTATAAACCAGTAACATCTGAACGGGAGTAACCTATTCAGAAACAGCAATTGGCCTGAGAGTGAAAGTTAATAATCAATGTTCAAAAGTGAGATACAGCAAAGTACATTCATTTGAATTTGCTAAACCAATCCTTTTTAGAGCTCTGTAACTAAGATAATCATTTTCCACAATTACTTGTAAAATATATTCCTGCAAGCCTAGGGTATGCATGTAGAATTAATGGAGTGCTTTGCTTGTTCTCACTGTGATAGATCCTATATATTTGGGATAAAATACATGGGGAGGCAATTTGCTCATGTAAGCTGAAACAGGTCATTAAAAATTGAAACAATATAATGGATATACAGTACTGTTCATCTGTTCTTGCATATTTTAATATCTAGGTAGTGTAGCAATGCAGGTAAACAAGTCTAATGAGACTAATTAAGAATACAGACAAATATTTCTCCTTGATTGAATGTTTTGATTTTCCTATATAACCAGAATGCACTAGACTCTTCAAAAGTGATGCACAGCAAGAAATGGAGCACTGGCAACATAACAGTGATATTCCATATATACCATTAATTTAAAAAGGCCCAGAAATAAAATGTGATTAGAAATACAGTATAGTTTTTAAATTTCTTTAATAGTAATAAATAACACCATTTGCTTTTCTTCAGTGAATATCCTAGTGCGCCAAGAATTCTCCAAACATTTTTAAAGTATATGAGTGTGAAGGGAGAAAATGAATCCTGAGACTATGCTGAATATACCTTTTGGACTTTAGACTTTTGATAGTAAGGTAAACAGTATTTAATATGCTTTCAGATATCTACCAAGGAACTACAATTTATTTGGTATTTAAGAGACTTCTATTCTCTTTCCCTGAGAAAAGTTGGAGAATATTAAATAAAGTCAGCATCGTCCATTTTTGTTTAATGATAAGAAACATTTTTTGCACGTTTCCAAATACTCACAGTCTATTTACTTTTGGTAAACAGGGAAGAAGAACAAAGACAGGCTGTCATTAGGAGAGCTTGCTGATTTATTCTTCTTGAGCCACTTATTTTCATAGGTGTTGAAAGGTACCCTTCTTAGACAGGAAATATCCTGAACTAAAAATTCCTGCATCACTCTGCTTTTTCATCAGTTTCTTCAAATCTTGTTGATCTTCTAGAATATTTGAAAACAGCATCCTTAAATATGGTCTCCAGATCAATATTTTTCAAATAAAGGGAGAAATTTCAGCTCCATGGTAATCAATTCAGCAAATGATTTTGCTGAGCCTTCACTGAGAGTTTAATGACCAGATTTTTTTAATCTCAGGCATTTTGATAATAGACTTTTACTTAAGTATCCTGCTTTCTTGATTGCCTAAAAATGTTACTGGGGAAGTCTTCCTTCTGTGGGGGACTTTTAATGTGTGAGTGAGAAGTTACAGAGACCACAAATTCCACAGGAGGGAGCTTCTCTCCCACTGAGCTTGTAGATCTTCAGAGTATAAAGTCTCAAGTATAGGATCTTTTTCTCTTTTGAAATCTGTCTAAACAGACAGTGCCCTGTACAGGAAGTTAGAGCCTGTTGAGATAACGTATACAAACAAATAAGGAAAAGAAGCCTTTCTATTTACAAATGTTTTGAAAAAACAATATTTATGCCATCAAAATATTTGAAATATTTATAACAAAATACTGAAGCAATTTTCAAAGTTACTATTACAATTTTATTTTACCTATCTTGTACTTAGAACTGTTTCTGATAAACTAATAATTTTGATAATTTAGTTAAAATAGGTTTAAAACAGATTTTTGAGAAACAGGAAGCTGTTCAGGAACAATGGAAGGGATTCTCGAAATTTTTCATTTGTGTTTTTATTGAATATTTTTTTCATTCATTAATCTACCATGCTGAAAACAGTAGGTTTGTAATAGGACACATTAAAATAGTGGTGACTGAACTAAGTGTAATCCAAAGACACAGAATATATTTATTATATTTGTGGAGACCGTATCAGCCCTTAAAACCTCATGTACACTGGGAAGTATGAATCTAATGGATTTCTTGAAATGGGGAAGTAAACTTACAAAGAAGGAGTGTAACCAGCTACAGCACACAATTAGGAAACATGGAGAGAGGTTCTTGGCTTGTAGTCACTTCTCTCAGGAAATTATGAATTTGATATTAAAATAATTGTGCCAAAACTCCCAGGAAGAATACCAGGGGCAGAGATTACAGTCCCAGAGTTTCCCACTTCGCTGCAGAGTCTTGACCACGTAAATGAGTTTTTTTCCCCTTTCTAGTTGCCCGGGTCTTGCACTCTTGCCAGCCTTCAACAGACAAAAGAAAAGTAAAAAATGCAATCTAAAAGAAAGTGTCTTTTAGAAGTCTATGAACAGGTTGAAGGAAAGCTTTTCGTAATGGTAGTCCCATTGTAACTTTAATTCTTGCGGACTAAAAATACCTAATCATACATTATGCGCAAGACACTGTGTATAGAAGAATGATACTTTGGAAACTTTACACAACTTACAGACATCCGTAGATCTTAATGAGGAATGTACTAATATGAAATGTACTAACACAAAATATTCCTTAAAGGAATTATTTAAAATATCTCGCTGAAGCAGGAAGCCCTGAGGGAGAAAATCTAAAACTTGAGAAGTAGAGAGTGAAGTAACTTGTTAACTTGTGCTATATTAGTGTAAGCAACCAGAGAGCTGCCAGTTTGGAGCTGGCTTGCACGTTGTCAGCTCCGAGCACAAATGCAATGGGAGTGCCACAGCCTGTGCCTTTCTCACGTTGGCCTAGGTAGCTCTTTTTTATGGGACTTGGTGCTGTGGGTTCGAGTCAAAATACCCAGAGAGCAAGAGCCTGTAGGTGGCTGTGGAGCTCATAGCTACTTGCCTGCATTCCCGACCGAATCGCAAGTAGATGGCTTTTGTCTCTGGGGGACTCCAGTTTCTGCAAGAATGAAGCCAATCTGCACATTCGCAAGGCACAAGCTGATAAAAACCCTGCTGGAGAACTTTTCTCCTCTGTGTCAGCAGATGGCTCAAAGAGGCTAAGTCCGGGGCGGCAGTGATGAGAACGCAGGCAGACCTCTGGGAACGTGGATGGCAGCACGCACTCCTACAAGTTGTTCTAGCCCAAGTCACTCTCTTGCCAGTCTTTTGAAGACTTAAGAAGGTCTTTCAAAAAGCATTTAAATATTGAAAGTCAAACAAGTGCTGCCTTATATTTTATGAGAAAATTTTCAACTATAGCCATAAAATTTTAAATGCTATTTCATCTTCCTTTTTTTTTTTTCCAGAACTACTGACACAATAATTGTTTTACAGCAGTCTTAGACTCAGGATCCATTTAATAATGAGAGAAAAAGAATATAACATGTAAGGGAGGCAGCAACTGAATACCATTTGTATCTCTTGGGAAATTTCCCAGAAGGGCCATGAGTAGAAGCAAGATTGAACCCTTTGTATTTTTGTATGCTAACTTCAATCAGAAATTTAGCAGCATATGCTTTAAAACATATATATTAGAGAATAACATCTGAACATAGAGAGATCTGTTATTTTTATCTTTCTGCTGTTTCCTTTCCTTTCTTAAAATATCATTTTCTGTACTAAACTTTCCTGGATGCAGATTATATACAGAATGAATTTAGTGGTTCATTTTGTAAAGGTAGGATGCTGATAACAGAAAATGTATCAGAAAGATCTGCATCAAACCGGACCAACATTAAAATGGTGTGTAGCCCAAGCATCAAAAAAGGAAAATTCTTTGATGATGCTCAGTAAACAGTACTTGCCTTAGTTTTTCAAATTTGAAAAAATTATGACATTTATTCTTGGTATTACAGTAATGCCCAAAGTCCAAGTAGTGAGTGGGTCTTAGTTGTATTTGATCTCTTCTTTTCCATTTCCAGAATTATTCAGAGGCTACTGAACACCGTCCTTCTTTGGATCCAGCTGTTTAGTTGCATCTTAACTGGATTTAATCTGCTATGAATTAAATACGATTATTCTATCCATAATCCCATTAACATTCTAAATTGAGAGAGACTAGAGAGAGGAAAAAAAAAATATTTGCATGTCTCCTTTTTAGCTGTGGTTAGCCTTCTGACTCGTGTCTTTCAATAGCAATTACTTCAAAGAAATGCTGGAATATGATCCTAATGGTACCAAGGTGCAAGAAGCCAGAAAATAATTGGATAATTTATAAAGAAGAAGAGTGCTATGGATAAAAATATTTCCCCCTAAAAGCAAAATTTAAAATTCATAGTCCTTCCAGAAAACAGTGGTAAAGTGAAATAATTATTATAATTAAATTCAGATTATCTTACTATATAGTCACAAGGCTTTGCTCAGACAACTGAACCACAGACTATTTGTTGTCAGTGAAAGTTGGATCAATCTCAAGTTTCCTTGTAAATTGGTAGGGACTACATTTGTTTGGAGGATACAAGCTGTAAACTGCCCTCTTCTGTTTCTGCCCTTCTCTGGAGATTACTGTTCTACTACAGCAAAGAAGGAAAAGTTTACCTGCATCTTAAAAACTATAATTCAAAGTCCTCAGTCCATTCCCACTTTTTTTTGGTGGTGTAAGCAAGTATTCAAACTATTCTGGAACAGTAGTCATAAAACTATACATTGCCATTTGCCAACTTTCCTACGAGATTTCATCTGGCAGAAGGATGAGGAAGGCAGTTTCTAAAAATCACTGCAGCTAGGTTTGCCTTCACTTATGCTTCAGAGACTTACATTTACCTATATCATTATTATTTATTTTACCACTTTTACTACTACTGAAATCATCATCAAGAATAAATTGTTCAGATTTACTGTCAGGAAGAAATTTCTGTCCATATCAGATTAGCAGAGACTTCAGGAGTTTTCTGCTCACGTGGCAGCATGGGATGTGACTCATTTCTTAGTATTGCCTATGCATTGGCACACAATAAAGTCTCCACTGTTGCAGGAACCTGGGACAGTTATGATGTGTGTAAGCCCTCTTACTCTTTTCCAGGAGCACACGGTAACTGTTAGTCTTATACTAAAGGTCCTAAGTTCGCTACACATTTCTGGTGGTGGTGGCACCCCTCCCCCAGGAAGGAAACTTTAGGGCCACGGATAGCTTGAGGGCAGAGAGTAGATTTTAGCACATCTTTCACGGTTCTATGTGGTTCTGAGAACTCAGCCTCATGACCCTGATGGCCCTTTCCTGAGCTATATTCCTGAACTGATAGTTTCTATAGAAGAAGCTGTACCATGCATAAATACTTACTGGAAGAGTAAGACCTTTGTGTCGAAGACTATTTCAAAACCTCTGGCCTCAGGTTCTCAAAACGGTTCTCATTTTGGTCATAAGCAATTGCTTCAGGTAAAATAAAGTAACATTTGGAAAGTTAAATTTTGATTCTAAATCTATGATGATTTTCTTCTTTATTTCCTTGTAGAACCTCCTGTTGAATTAATTGTTCAAGCTTCTGTACTCCTAACAAAGGGAAATAGTGAATTCTTCACTCTTTGGCTTATCTAGCCTTGAGAATCTATCTTTCTAAAAGGCAAGCTTTGGACCAAGAACTTGATTTTGGGTATGATGCAGTGATCATGAGTGAAATTATCCAGCCTATATAAAGAACTCATTCTAGCCTTGCAATTTGAGACCACAGAGTGGTAATGGAGTCCATATTGTCTCTATCAAAATATTGATTTTCTTTTCCTCTCTATATAAGTGTTCACATTTCAAAAGGAAGTACTTTAAAGATGAGTTCATACTGAAATGTTTTGGCCAATTGCTCCTACCTTCCTAGGTTGAAAGTAACGGTGATAGATATATCAAAGTAGCAGGACTTTTTTTAGTGGGGAAACCTAGTGGACAGAGCTTTACAAAATAAACATACCTCTGGTTAAGTCATCTTTCTGTAACTCCATTTAATAACAGTAACTATTTCTGCTCTCCACTCATTTTTTTCTACAGTTTCACTCTGCAAAATCACCTCCAACACTTCCTAAGTATTGAAGACTGAGCAGATCCTTTCTGTACTGCTTTGTTCTCACCTAAGCTAAAATATATTATTCTTATAGCAAACTAAAAATTTAAATGCAAGTTTTATAACCTTGCATTTGCTAATAATTGGCTTGTGTCATATATCGTCCCCTATCTTATTTTATAACATTGTCAGGGAGATACCCTAAAAGGAACTAATGTGAATAAGGCAGGGGATCAAACAGTAGTGCTTCCCAAAGGGACAGATTTATTGCTAGCAGCAACAAGGTCTACTCAGAATAGGAATAATTAAGGGCACAATTTACATCATAGACTGTTATTAAAAAAAATTATTATAATTATTATAATTATTTCAAAAAACATTCTGTCCTGGTTGCAACTGAAATGAATTATGTTATTAAGAGATTCACGGGCTGAATGCATCTATCAGTCAGATGAATCAGCAACATGAACCTCTTCTATGACACACAGGTGCTTTTCAAAACATGAGTGGCCAACATAGGAAGAGAACATATAGTTATCAAGAGATCTGAAAAAAATGTTAGTAGTGTTAGGGAAAGAACGGTGCAGTGAAGCCAGCTAACGTGTGAAAACCTTCCTTCTGTTCCCATGTTAATGTTTTTTTTAAACTCAGAAATGTATTAAAAACTGTATAAAGCATCTGAATCAGTTTAATTACAATACAACAGGATACAAAATTATAACACAGCCAAAGCAAAGGGCTTCCCTCACACTTCAATTTATTTAATGGAATCATAATTTGCATATTCCACAGCCTGATAAAACTGTTAGTCTTACCTATAAACAAAGTTTATTTCTTATATACTTGTGGACCAGAGGCTTAAGTATCTACAGGTTATGATTTTGTATTCTGTTTTACCACAGTAGTCATAACTGAAATAAATTTCAGATTTTCTGCATGTAGTATGTCGTTAAACACAAGCACAGTTCACTCCCTGTATTGTCACTAAATCTTATGAGAAAAAAATTAATACGCATGGAATGATGAAAACAAAACCAAAACAACTTATCAAAAGAAATGTGTTTTTTATTCAGAAATACAAACCTATCTCTAACTAGTGGGTAGTAAAAGGAGCAAGATCACTGAACATTGGCTATTGAAAGATTTCTTGCCTTTCTCTGAAAGAGCTGAATTTACCCAACATACTGGCCTGCACAGGTGATCAAAATGACCTATCAGGCCTTATGCTACTGAGATTGTTGTTGAGGGTTCTAAGGTAAATACACAGAACGAATAAAGTGCTTGAAAGACTTCTCATCTGTTGCTCTAGAGTTAAAAAAAGATTGAACAGAAGACTACCATAACTAAGTTTTCTATTTTTACTTTAGCAGTTACAGATGACTCACATTTAGAAGCGTTAAGAGGACTGGATGAGGCACTCACTGAATTATTAGCACAGATTCAAATGTATTGAAATACAGGGGATATTCTACAGGGCTGGAAGCTGGTGCCAAAGTTTAAGAGCAGTAAAGGGGATAATGGGCTCATTATAATCACTTTGAGATAGTATCAGTGAAAAGTAATGGAATGGTCTCATAACAAATTTAAGCAAAAATAATATAATTAAGGTTGCTCAATACGAATGTATGTAAAACTGGTATCATGTAGCTCAGCTAACTTGGTGTCGTCTGTGATGACTCATTTGATAGAAATAATTGCCCCTGTGTCCTATACATGGACCTCTGCAAGGCTGTTTGGCTTGGTGTTGCACAACATTTTGATCAAGAAATATGAAAAATGCAATATCAGTATAGCACATACTGAGTGGTTGCCTAAATCAGAGGTACTAGGCTGTAATTGTAGATGCAGTATTTTCCAGCAGGTGCAGCTCTAGGGAGGCCTTGGAATACTAAGTTTTTGAAGGAAACCTGAAAATGTTGCTGCTTTATTCTGCAACTATTAGAACGTCCGGGTAGTGTTTTAAAAATAAAGCAGACAAGTCTGCAGTGCAAAGCAATCCGAGCCACTTCATAAGATGAGTCCATTCAAACAGTTCAGCCATACATAAGGGCACTTGTTCTGAAGTTAAGACAATAGGTTACATTTACAGAAGAATTATTAAAGACTAAAAATGTACCTAGATGCTTGAATTTCCTTGGCCAGGACCCATTAATATACGAACACTGGTGTTCTGTTTGCTCTGAAATACTTTGGTTTTCTTTTCAGTTTGACTATGGTGAATACTGATAGCTACGAGTTATTGCACAGGGCTAGTTACCTGTGCACCTGGGCCTTTCTATTGCAGTATTGTGACTGCTATGTGAGCAGAATGGAGATCTAAGCTCTAATAACGACTTCTAAAAACAAACTTCTTGGCTCTGTCTCATTATTTATCTGGCAGTACGAGAAAGCACTGTGGGATGTCAGAGTATTATTTCACTTATGTTATTGCTTAAATAGAAATAAAATACATGTGGGTGGGTGTGGAGAAGCCATAATGTGTAAGCTGCAAAATATTACTAGGAATAGTTTGATTTATGAGGAAGGAAATACTTTAGTAGCTGTGAAGTTCAACAAAGGCAAGTGCAAGGTCTTGCACCTAGGGAGAAATAACCCCATGCACCAGTACAGGCTGGGGGTTGACCTGCTGGAAAGCAGCTCTGCAGAGAAGGACCTGGGAGTGTTGGTGGACAACAAGTTAAGCATGAGCCAGCAGTGTGCCCTTGTGGCCAAGAAGGCCAATGGTCTCCTGGGGTGCATTAGGCAGAGTGTTGCCAGCAGGTGGAGGGAGGTGATCCTGCCCCTCTCCTCAGCCCTGGGGAGGCCTCCCCTGGAGTACTGTGTCCAGTTCTGGGCTCCCCAGTACAAGAGAGACATGGCACTACTGGAGAGAGTCCAGCGGAGGGCTACAAAGATGATGAGGGGACTGGAGCATCTCTCCAGACTGAGAGGAAAGGCTGAGAGAGCTGGGCCTGTTCAGCCTGGAGAAGAGAAGACTGAGAGACCATCTCATCAGTGTGTACAAGTATCTGAAGGGGGGGGGGGAGTGTTGAGAGGATGAGGCCAGCCTCTTCTCCGTGGTGCCCAGCAACAGGACAAGAGGCAACGGGCAGAAACTGAACCACAGGAAGTTCCGTCTGAACCTGAGGAAAAACTTCTTCACTGTGAGGGTGACTGAGCATTGGACCAGGTTTCCCAGAGAGGTAGTGGAGTCTCCTTCGCTGGAGATATTCAAAACCCGTCTGGATGCGATCCTGGGCAATATGCTCTAGGTGACCCTGCTTGAGCAGGGAGGTTGGACTAGATGATCTCCAGAGGTCCCTTCCAACCTAAACGATTCTGTGATTCTGTGATTTATTTCCCATCTTAGATATTTATATGTCTGGTGCAGAAGTTAACAGGATGCACTCATTAAATACCTTTGTTTCAAAACGGCAGCAGCCTAGGGCAGTGTACCTAATGTTTATGGATCCAGTAACTGCACACACAGATTGTGTACCCCTGCTGAATTCTGATTAAATCTCTTTAACACTTCTTTCTAACTTGCTTGCTGATTCAGATCCAATGCATGCAAACTGTATAGAGAATAGATCGAAGCCCCCAGGACTTGTGGTTGTACGGATTTGTTCACCTGGAGCAAAATATAGGGATGGGAACTAGGGGATAACATCCACAGAAAAGCTCTAAGTAGTGTGGAACAGATCAGATTTTTTTTTTCTTTTTAATCAGTTTTCTGGGCCTGGGCATCTAACGGCTCTTAAGTCAAGAGACTCCTAAAATCACTAAGTGTCTGTCTATCTTTGACATTGCCTGGGTGCCTGCAGGTCTCTTTATGTCCCTCCCGATATGACAGCTGCCTTAGCCTGAGCAGTCATGATGTGAACTCTCTCTCTTAATTTTAGTATTTGCTATCCAAATTGGTCCCTAAAACTCATTTTAAGGTCACTGGAGAGAAATAGATGCTTCAACTCACTCTTATGCACATGTCTAAAAAAAAGGCAGTTGAGTCATTGTTTAGACATTCCTGTTTCTCTGCACTGACTGTAAAAGGAGTCATTATAAATGGAGGCATATGACTTGTAGATGGCTAAAGTTAGCAGGATGAATCTTACACTAGGTGGCTCGGTTTCTAACAAAACACAGTCAGGATCCAGAAACTCAAGGGAGCAACACTGGAAATCCCTGGAGGCCCAGCCCGCCTGGTATGTTAAAATATAGGGCTTCTCACAGCATGTGACTGTGGCCACTTAGAAAACAGTAACAGAAAGAAAAGAGGAACTACAACGCCTATGTATGAAAGTTCAGAAAAGGACCTGCTACACTAAAAGAGCTCATTGAGTATTCAGTTTTAAGCAGATAAATCATTTGATTCCTCTTCAGCAGTGTACTGAAGCACACATTCAGCAGTAACATCATCAACATTGGCCAATGTACTTTAAGACAATTTGCATGAAGTTTGGTAAGTGGTTTCAGTACTTTGCTAAATCATGGCCACGGGGCAAGAGACAATTCCCACTTTACGTACTGTACCGCTAATGGCATTTCTGATTTGTCTCTGTAATGGAGTTCTAACGGCACAAAAGACAATTACATTAAAAAAAAAAATAACAAAGTACTTAGTGCTGCACTATTAAATCTCCTCTTGATGGAATTCCTGTAAAAGGGCAGCTAATCAGTTTATTTCCTGCTTCCAGGAAAAAAAAATCTTTGCAGAAAAAAACAAAACCAAAACCAGAATTACCCAGCCCCACCAAAAAAATCCAGATTACAGTTCTCTCTGACCACTATGTGGAAGCACATGGGTAGCTCACACTCTGAAAAGGTAAGGCATCATCAAAACCGCAGAAGAGAGACCACCATTGTAGTCGTAGAAGAGATGCTGTCGAAAAGCAAGTAAAGCACAGGGAGTCAGTTAAATACATGAGACTTTTCTGTCTCTTGTCCAGTTGCCACTAGGTTTGCCATTCATCAGAAAGGGAAGAAATACTGACCTTGCTGAATTCAGTGGGCAGACTGCCATTGATTTCAACATAAAATCATATCTCATAAATATTTCTATGAGCAAAAGATGTCAAGAGGATAAATGACAGACTCAGTGGAGTAGATTTTTTCTATCTTACTTACTCCACTCAAATACCTGTTTCTGTAATGTAAGTGTGATTGGTTACAAAAGTAGAAGGATAACTTTTAACTAAGTAAAAAGACATATTACGAGGTTCATTTTGTTGTAAAGCCATTATTTCTGGTGCTTTTAATATTACTGTCAGTATTAGCATTGAAGCAGTACTATAAATATAAATGTGTAAGGAAGATCATAAAAGGTGCACCTGAGCTATGTTTAGTTTACTCTCAGTGTAGAAAAATATAGTAAACACTGTTAAAACCAGGCAACGACAATGCACATAAAATGAAAACCCTGCTGTATGTGAGACACCCCTCAACAAGGAGGTGTGAAGTCAATTTAAAAAAACCTGATGATATTTAGTCAAGTGTAAAAGTGTATTCCTCCTGGTTCTCGCCTTGAATCTCCAGTCCTAAGTTACTGACAGTGCTGGAATGATTTTTTTCCAGTGACGCCATAAAGCTGGGCAGCAGCCTCGCTCCCTCCGCCAGCTCTTTCTCCTGGGTAGACAGGTCTGCTGGCAGGTAGCAAAGCCCTTCTTATCTTCCCTCTTCCTGCGCTGCTGTGTGCCTGGGCCCTCTGCAGATACTGAGGGAAACTCTGGCCTGAAGCCAGTGCCAGTGAAAGGAAAATATAAACTGTGAGTTACTGGGAGGTTAAATAGCCAGCAGAGCAAAATCCAGCTTTGGGCATTTATTTTTCTGGGCTTTTCATTAGGGCTTATTTTTATGTTCATTATCCAGAAGGTAAACCTAGGGAACAGTTGAACAAAGGTTTCTCTGCTGTAACCAACCCAGATGGGAGAAGACTTGTGTTTGTTCTTCATTTCTCTTTGGTCCAACTTGCTCTTCTGCTGAAAGCCTGTCAAAAATGGTCAGGAAACTGGAATGGCCTGTTAGCCATCTATCTATGCTATTAACATCATATGATAGTATCCTGTTAAAGTTTAACTAGCCTTTGTGTGGATGGTTTTGTTACCAGAAAGGAATATAATGATGGGGATCTTAAGTAGCTATGGTGATTATATTATTGCATCATGAATTAACAACCTAATGCATGTTTTATACAGAAGCTTTTTTTGGTCAATACTATATGGTAAAGACATCTTTTTTGGCAGTTCGTCCATTATAGTTGTACAGGGATCACAGAGAGTGAAATAGATTTTAGAGGTGTTTGAAAATTCCCCAGAGGAACTGTTCTTTGTGTAATCATGTTATGTCAGTAGGAGTTTACATCTTACAATTGTTCAAATATTTCTTGTGCCGGTGCAAAGTTGAGTCACCCCCTTTTCAGGAGTCTGAAGATCTTTACAGCCTTAGCAGGTCTTGTACGGGTACAGAGGAACTAAATGATACCAAATCCCAGGCCTCAAACGAATATTTGTTTTGGAAAGTTTATCTGGCAGTTTGACATTTTTTTGAGGCAGCTTTTGAAAGCTGCTGAGGGGTTGCAGTGCTAGAAATAGTCTGGATGAAGCTGGATTAATGGGCTTGAGTGCAGGTGAGATATTCAGAGTCACAGCGTGCCACAAATCATCATCACAGCTTTGGTTGTGTGTAGAGGTAATGTGTCCATACAGATAATCTAGTTTTCAAGTGTTGCAGATTTAATTTCAGATTCTAGTTTATATTTAAAATGTCCTTGTTAGCTGTCACCAGCTGAATTTTACTGGTGTGCTGGAAACATTTAGTCTTACTCCTTGATCCCTGAAAACACATTATTAGTGATTTACAGCTTAGTTAGCTTCCAAGAATTGCTCTATATTGCTGAATATTATTGGTCATATTCGGTCAGCCTAAATTCCACCTGGGTCTCTAAGCCTAGTGTTTCTTACAGACCAGTTCTCGAAAGCTCCTGATTCAATGCCTTTTGCCTTGTGAATTTCTTTGTCCACATAAGTAGGCATAATTTAGACCTTCAAAATATTCTATAATCTGTGCATCCACCATTAACAATTGTGACCATATTGTATTACAATGGGCCAACTTGTACGTCTTCAAGAGAGTTTCTTCCTAGCGACTGTGGGAGCTAAAACAGGTGAAGGTAGGAGAAAACACGTGATCTCTGTTCCAGACCTGAAGCGATTACCAAGGAAACGTGATATCACTTAGTTTCTCGGGATCTGGTATAGGTCAAAATGAGTTTCTGTTAACACAGCTCTCCTTAAAACAAAGTTTCTAGGGAGCTGTAGCTCATCAGAAATCAGAGTCAATCAGAAGTGTAGAGTTGGTTGGGAAGCCTCCACTCAGGTAGGTTTATCTACACGTTGAGGGAGGAAGGCAGCGTCAGCTACGCTGGGTGCCTTTAACTGTGGTGTGTCTCACAGAGACGTCGTCCATTCCTGGAAAAGTAAGCAGAGTTTCCCAGTGTTAGTAATGTACCTGAAATTGAAAAGATGTTAGTTATATCAGGAAGCATGGTATAGACAGGATTTCAGTTTCCTAAATGGCTTGCACAACACCCTATAAAGCAAATTCAGTTGCAAAAGAGATTTTTTAGCAGTGCTGATAGTTATATCGGCAGCCAAAATCTTGCCTTACCCCTGATTTTCTATTGTTCAGATGAACTGCTAGTAATAGTGGGAGGCTTTTTGTTTTTTTGCTTTTTTTAAAAATTCTTTTTACATAGATAAGTCTGGAAAGAACACAAGGATGCAGGCTACTGAATGTCAGATGAGGAAAAGCAGAAGGTGGCTGAGTCAGCTACCAGAGTTTGTCCTTAGCTGACCCCCTAAAGACTTAATTTTCTAAGGAAAGAACCGTAAAGATGCGATTGCTCAGTAGGAGGAAGGTATTTAAACCCCCTTCTCCCCAAATATATTGTAAGCTCTATGAAAAAAGTCTGGAATAATGGAAAAAAGTCTAGAATAATGAAAAAAGGATATTTTCATAAAAAATTTTCTGTACTCACTTTTACTCCAGTTGTAAATAGATATATCCACTGGAAGAACTTTGCTATAGTGAAAAATGTCACCAGCTTCATTAAAGGAGCTCTCCCACTGCTATTTTCTTTCCTTAATTTCTTAGTCTGAAATTAAAACCCTGGGAATCCAGGAATTATATGAACTGGCACATCGACTCCCAGTATGAGGTAGTGGCAGCATGTTGTGCTACTGTTTAGGAGACCTGTGTTCAGAAATGACACTAAGAACTCCAGAGGAGTCCTTGCCTGAAGGACTTAGTGTCTATGCCTAAATCATTGAACATGGACCTTCTCTGGCTTTGTGCTTGGCCATCCTTCCACCTTCTTCCCATGACGTGGTTTAATTGCCAAGGGAAATCGAGTGGAACTGGAACTAAACAACCTTTTTGGGCTTCCTGCTTTTTCAGCCAGCTGGGATGCACAGTAGGAAGAAGGGCAGCAAATTATATACCTCTTTCTTCATGGGAAAAGGTCTAAGTGAGATTGTGCTAGAAGGAAGATTACTGATTAATCTTTTGTGGGCTATGGAGAACTACAGAAAACACAGGCTCTTGGCTCAAGGACGTACCAGGTCACTGGGAAAAACACACTATAACAGGTACTTGGAAAGAAGTAAGGCTTTTAGGGTGTATATTTCTTGCTCTTGCATCTTTTTAGTCGCTAGACTACATGAACTAGACTGGGTGGAGAAGATTTCAAAAGCCAATCCTGGTCATCGTGTCTACCTGAGGTAGTTCTAATCTCTGAAGAAAAAAGTACTAGTCCTATTATCCATGAAAAAACATTTTTGCCAAGCTGTCTGGCTATCCAGAAGACAGTTATAGCTATTGAAAGACTGAATGTTGTCCTTGCGCAGAGGTAGGTGAGGAGATGTGAGAAAAAGCCCTTACTACAGGCATGCAATATAGTATAGTGACTCCTGAGCTGGCACTGAAGAAGCTAGCTGTGGGACTGGTAGCAACACGGCTGTGTCACCCACTGACATACTTTGAGACCGGGATTGTTCACTCTGGGGAAGGGTTGTTCTGACATTTATATACTGACTCTGGCAGCTGAGCTGATGCGTCTATGTGGTGCTGAGTTATGTTAGGCAGACATACCAGGTCACCAGGAGCTAACCTGAGCATCAGGATAGAGCTATAATAAGGATTGTCACTGAACATCATACAAACTATCTCCAAGTCCAACTGTCACTTTTAAGAGCATCCAGACAGCTAGCAGTCTTCCGACTTTTTTTTTTTTTGCCTTTCCATTTCATTTTATTTTCCTGTCATTACTGGAGAACTGAACTTAACTGAATTTAGTTGGATAGACATCTGACATATAACTATTCATTACAGATTGTTTCTGTAGGACTTCTCAACTATATTTACATGTTTGAGAGGAGATTTGGGGGAAAGAAGGAAGTCTTATCTTTTGGTCACCCTTTATTTTATAAAACAGTGTATGGCAAGGGTTCAGTTTCTTACCTCAGTGAAACACCGACTAAAGTGAGGCTGTTTGGGTTTAGCTAATCTTGTTTTCTGAGCTGTCTCCTCCTTGACCTTACATACTATTTTCTACCTGCCTTTCCTGAAATCTCTTTATAACCCTCATTAGGTCTTTTCTATCACTTGCTGACATAGTTGTTAGTTAATGGGAGGTATTCTTCACAAGCCAAAGGAATAGTTTGTAAATGTTATGTACTTTCGTTTTCGGGTCCTTTTTAGAAGCAGTAGCAGCTGAATCTGTAATATCCCCTTAGGGAAGGAGAAGTATTCTGTTAAATACATCCAGTATAAGTGCCTAGTGGAAGACCTAGGAGTGTACCAAATCTGAGAAATTGAGAAGCGTGTACAATTTTTCCTTCTATATCTAGTGAAGGAAAAACCAATAAGACAAAGATAAAAATAAATGTAGAAACCTGGGGGGACATATGACAGGTTTTAAAGAAAAGCAGATTCTGATTTCTGAGTCCATCAAGGGAGAAGGATTTGATTCAGCAGGCACCTCACCTGTACATCTTTATAAAGGTTTAAACCAAAATGAATTGATCCAGATCTAAAGACCTCCAAAATTAAAGATCACTTGTATAGGGATTTTCATTTATCCAGCAAGCAGAAGTGATGGCCATTTGAGAGCCTGGGAGCCATATTCATTGTGGATAGGACTCACATGTAAAAGATGTTCTTCATAGCCACTCCTTCCACCAGCAGTGAACTTCTTCGGCTTTATGTTCCCGTAATTGACACTGGTTAGACAAAGTGTAATTCAGAAGCCAACACACACAGCTCAAACGGATCTAATTAGTGAGGAGATGGTAATAGGAATTAGCATAATTGCACAAGAATTAACAGCAGAGGAATTCGAATTCCTGCTTCTGGCCAAATGTGAGTAATTTCATCCACAGTATATCAGGAGCGCATTCTTTTTACTGTGAATTACGGAGTGCAATATAACATGCTGTTCCCTCTTGCTGCCTGCTTGCAACTACCTTTAATTGTTTGGGACCACTGACGTAGTATGTCTTAAATAAATCATGATTATTCCTTTGTTGTACTGCAGTGGGACAAAATAGCTTGAATTAAGATAAGGATAATGCTAGATATTTGGCAATCTTCTCTTCCCCCCCCCACCCCTTCCCAGTGATAACTGCTTCGTAGGGCTTGCTGTATAAGTAGCCAAGACAAAGTAGGGAAGGCCAAAGATATTGTCTCTTTTTATTGGTCGACAAGGAAAGCATGGACTTCAAAGACATTTTTGAAAAAAATCTCAATTTAAGCAGACCTCACTTTTGTTGGAGGTGCAGTATGTTAGAATTGCTTGGTGATTAAAGCATCATGGTATCATGTAATTGTTCAGACAAAGAAGGTTTGCATTGCCTTGGTAACAGGTATCTCTAAATTGCTTTCAGCCAATTAAATGATTTCTTAATTTTCATTTGGTTTTCTTTGTTGGGTTGCTGCAGATAGTATAAGTGAAAATCTGCTTCATGACTGCACAGTTGAATGTGAAAGTACTTGATATCACTTAAAATAAGTCTACAAGAGGACACCCTGTGTATATCTATAATTCCATAATTTCAGTTGATTTTCCTGTTGGTTATAATCTGTGCAACATAAAATCTGTCACTGCATGGTGAGAAGGAAGGAGATGCTTCTCCTCTGTAAATGCTTTATTTTGCTGTGTTTGGAATGTAAGTTTGTTTGGGAATTTATTAGGAAGAGTTTTGCTCATGTTTCTCTCTGAATTGCTCTTCATGGGCAGCAGCTCGGAAGACTTTCGACAGTAAAACGAAATGCAGACCTGCTAGATCTGCGTAACTCTACAAGAAATAAGAAATTGCTGGTAGCTAGCATGCTATGGAAAAGGTGTGAGGCCAGCAGTTTGCCTCCAGTAGGCTGTGCACTGTCCAAGTGATGCTGAGGATCCAGGCAAGGAACATATCCAGAATCTTCAGTAATAGACAACAGAGCAAACAACATGTGTGCTCAACTGCATAGATTAATGAACAGATATGGTAGGTGTTCTGGTATAAATAATAGGTGTTTGTTCCATGCCGGGGTGTGGGGCCATGAAGGTTAGGGTTATAAATCAGCTGTTATAAACCAGTCTTAGATAGCTAATTTAGTTAGATTAGTTTCCTTGCAGTCCTACTCTTTTCCGTGGAGAGGTATCTGACTTTGACACACTGAGCTGTGCTTGATTATTGACTGTGGTGGGAGCCTAAGTAAAGTAGATGGTCCATACCTATCTTTGACATTGGTTGCTCCCAGAGAGTCTAAGCTGCAGAGTTTGCACCGGCACAGAGGTACCCAAAGGTACATCGTAGCTGGTGTACAGTGTGCAGATACCCAAACACTCTTGAGTTTCTACAGGTAGTCCTGTGAAGTGCAGTGCAGCCTGGGTCATAACACTGAAAGCAGCAGATGCAGTGTAGGTAGGCATACTGCAAGAACTAGCAAAATCCTGTCTTTGTTAGGATTCTAGCAGCTGTGATGCAGCCACTGGGGTGCTAATAAGCAGCATACTGGAAAAAAAACCAAATACATTTCTAAATGTGACTTGTCAAAAGCAAGAATGCCTAAGAGAGAACTCAGGAGGAAGATTTATTATGAATGCAATGACCTATATTTGCAACAGGGCTGTGTAAACCTACTTGGAATAAGCATGCCAATCACACTTGCCATTTGCTTCGCAGGGGTTGAAATGATCAACCCCTGACGTTCACAGAGCACAATGACGATGAACCCCACATCAGCCTCTCACTATGCACACTGCTGGGACAGAAATCTCTGGAGCTCAGCTCTTACCTAAGATTTCTTCCACAGGTATGCCAGTTGGCACTGTTGAGAGTAAAAGTACCTGATCGTGAGAGAGACAGATGAGTAACGAAAATTTAGCAGTTTCCAACTATCTCAACAGCCTTAGACCAGGCACGCTGAACTTTGGCAAACATGATTGAAATCCATGATAAGCTGAATGACAAACTCAGTTAAATGCATTGCATTAAATTCATTTCATTCTCCCCAGTTCTAATTGTTGTTTAATAGCTACATAAATTCAATACATGATGAATCTCTCTCCTACATCCTACAGCTGCAACCTATATATGTTAGCAGAGTCAGTGGAGCCAGCACAGACAGACTTCAGGAGCAAGCTTGTTCATTAGTTTTAAAATATAAAGAGAAAAAACACCCAATATGCAGAAAATTTCAAAGTGAGGAAAGAATTTTGTCTGCCTCAAGAGAATGCGAAGATAGCATGCTGTTATAAAGCTTGGAATAGCAAAAGCTACAGTGATGGATCACAGAAAGGTCCAAAATTGCTATGTGCTTAAGGTGGCCTGCAGTGTGCTAGAAGGTATCAAAGCATCACTGGAATTTCATTCCAAAATGTTTTGGGATCTTGCTATTTTGCATCAATATAATTTCCTTATTTCTTCTTCCTCTGTTGGAATAGAGTTTTTTGTTTGTTTGTTTGTATGCTTTTGTTTTTGCTTTTGTTTTTAATACAGAAGGTAGCAATGTCAACCAGGATCCAAAAAGCAGAGAGGCAAGTGCTTGCAGTGCACTAGTAACAGTTTGGTCAGGGCTGATGGTAACGCGTGTCAGTCTAGTTGAGCCTCTTCCTCCTGAATGACCCTCTGTGGGGAAATCAGCACAGCCCGCCTGTGGTAACATGCTGTGGATACCCAGAGAGGGTGTGATGGCCTTGCGAGTGCAAATAGCGCAAGTGATTGCAGTACTCCACACTGTCTGTTCTGGAAAAGGGGTTGACCAAAAACATGTAATACTAAGAAGAAAGTAATAATGAAATTCACCTGAGATGACCACTTGCAGGATTAAATAATAACCAGGAATTGCCCAGAGATTTTTGAGAAAAGGAGTCAGTGTGATGTATAAAAGAAGTACAACAATTTGTAACAACGGAGAAGGACCATGGCATGAGAAGTAGTAACCAACCAAACCAGGTTTGACACTACCAGAAGTCACCTCCCCTGCATTATGACCTCTGTCTAGGCCTGTTGGAGCATCCTCCCTGTTGGATGCTGTGAGTAGCCTGCACCCAGCTGCTGGACTTGATGGTATGGGGTGCAGCAAGCCTGGACCTGCATCTGGGGTGTGTGCATGCAACCTTGAGGGATGCGTTCTTGCTGGCGTGCGGGTTATAGGGAACCACATGGGCACACATAAAGCTGGAGCACCCACATCCTCCGAAAAGGGCGTGGGCACCCGTAACCCCCACATCCCCAAGGCCAGGGAGTGTGTGGGTGCGTAACTGTGTGAATGTGTGTGTGTCTGGGACAGGCAATTAGAACTGTGGGGGAATAACTCTAGAAGGGTGTTTAGAGGTTCGTAGGTGTTTACTAACATTTTTAAGTGCTCGGTATGGTGATTTGTCTGTTGTATTGCTGATATTGATCCTGAATCCTGAATAGTTTACTCATTGCTGGTTATTTTTTGTCAGTAAATAAAAACAGCTTCAGTCCTGATTTTAGTTAATTCACAGGCATACAGACTGAATCCCAGGAAAAATATTACTAAGACTATTCAGTTTATTAACTGTCATAATATAGAAAAAAAGGAGGAAAAAAGGCATTCTGTACAGTAGTGAGGGGTATTCACGGTTTTAGTTTATATTTATTATGTACATAGATGGCTAATCCATTAAAGTCCAGTCCTAAACTTGGAATAATTTGGTTGCACAGCTCTCTTTCCTTGCCCACGACAACCTCTGAATGATTAAATAGTGAAGAAAGAGGCCAGAGACCTGGCTGAAACTGGTTAATTTCTGTCTGAGAAGAGTGTTTGCAGTCCCAACACTATAAATGCTGTGCAATGCGATCTGCGCAATTGTACAAGTCACATGTATCTTCAAAATACAAATGTTCTTGGCCCTTGGAGAACTTTCTCAGGTTTGTTTTAAAACTATTTCCAATTCCTCTCTGACAATGTAATTAGGGGAAAACTCAAATTGCATTTCATCTATCTCAAATTAAATTATCACAGCTCCTTGCTAAGATATTTATGTACAATATCTTGAAAATTAATTAAATTAGAAGACAATATACCAGAGAGTTTCTTACCTTTTCTCTGAAGTGTGTCTTCAGATATACTATAAATATTTCGTTGTGTTAAAAACAATAAAAACATATCATTTTGTTTTAAAAAATGCTTTATGCACTGAGTTACCCGAAATGCTCATAAAAAGCTAAGGATTAACAGTACTAAGGCTTTTGCCTCTATTCAGTTAAGATCTTATTTCATTACACAGTGTTAGACATTATATTACCAATATGCCTTAAACACTAGCCTTATGAAACTTCATTGCCCTTCATGATCTAGAATTAATTGCCTTAGATCCACGGGCCAGATTTTCAAAGGTATTTAGATGTTAGAATTGGATTCACGTTCAGTGGGATTCACAAAAGTGCTTAATTATTTTATTTTTGTAGCTTTTCTAGATAGTCTTTAAAAAAATCTAGTGGATGCTTATCTGGAGCTTAGTGACTTAAGTATTAATTTCATATATTAAAGAGTTTAAGCTTTTTTCCTGTAATATATATAGTGACTTAAGTATTAATTTCATATATTAAAGAGTTTAAGCTTTTTTCCTGTAATATATATCCATGGTTTAACTTCACTTGGCACTGCTCAGTTTAGTTTGTTGTAGATTTTTACGAAACACAATAAATGAAAGAAACAGTCTCTTTGGATAACAGGTGCCCTCGAACAGGAAGGAAATATTTGTTATGTGAATTATCTTAAAATAGACAGATAAATCCATGCAGTATAATTCAAATCTTTATTTTCTAATTTATATGTTTTCTTTAGCACCTCAGAAATATATACGTGCTAGTGTCCCAGTTCTGCAAAGCACTTGAGCACTCCTTCAGGGTGCTCTTTGAGCTCTAAGTACATGTGTTAATAAGTGGGTAAGTGGTAATGCCTTTAGAAGTAAACTTATAACATAATCTAATGAATCAGGATTTAGAGCTGGACTGATTTGTAGTTTATTAGATAGCAGCCCTGCTTTCCTAAATCATTCCCAAGGGCTGCCCCCATAAGGGTCCTCAGGACAAGAATACCTTATCAGCAGCTCTACCTCAAACACTGGATGACACATCCGTAACCTTGTCATTTAGCCCATGTGACATGCCTGGCAAAGTGTTTCTAGCAGGTACCTTCCCTTCAGCTTGCCTGCAGTGCTTGGAGAAATGACGAGCCTGAGACACTGCCTGAGATACACCACTGTTTATCAGACTAAGAAAGGCTTAAGGGGAGGGGAACATGAACACAGGGCACCTTTGTTTCCTCTAGAGGTCGTTTGGCCCCCAAATCTGGCAAGCCATGGCCATTAGCTACTTCTCTGGAGTATATAATGGAGGAAGAGGGCCTACAGAAGATTCTCAAACCTGGACTTACTGGCCATGCCTGCCAATATCTCCCT
The DNA here is from genome assembly GCF_040807025.1 of Struthio camelus. NCBI lineage: Eukaryota > Metazoa > Chordata > Aves > Struthioniformes > Struthionidae > Struthio > Struthio camelus. The sequence goes on along the minus strand of NC_090942.1, from coordinate 67,216,220 downwards.
GCTGAGCAACTTCTTTCTTAGAGGGCAGGTATAGGTCAGGCCTGGAGCAATTACCACTCAACAGCACTTGATACTGATTGACTAGGGAAAAGCTCCTTTCTGGGGTTTTGTGTCTGTGTTTGCACACAGGAAACACAGACACAAAACCTGGAAAAGTTTTCTCAGTCCTGGAAAAGGACTGAGGACTCAATGTCCTTCTCCAAAGCACTGAATGAGGGGACAAGGCAAGTGACAGATTATTCTTTGCGTTTGGCCAGCTGCATGGGAGCCAGGGGCCAGGTGAAAGGGCAAAGGCTCTGCTTAGCACTGGCAAGATGGGATCAGGCTGTGGTCCAGCTGTGGCACCCTATAGGCCCTGGCTCCAGCTGTGACGCCCTATACGGTCTTTCCTGATCAGAATCCCAGGTGGCAGTCCTCTGTGAGGAAGTTGCCTCAAACCTGACCGTGCTACAGGTTTACACAAGAGGAATGTGATGCGTGAGGTTTGGCTGCGGGACGTGTTTGGGCTGCCTTGTGGGAGAGGTGCTGGGAGATAGAGGTGGCTGAAAGCAGTGGTGCAGGTCTCCTGGACTGCCTGAGGTTGTCCACAGAAGGGAACTTTAAGGGTCATCTCTTCATGAGTTTCTCTATTGATGTCCCAGTGGAGATGCTCTTACAGCACACTAAACCTGTTCCTGAGGGTGGGACAGAAAGATGAGAAAACTTGAGGGTGTTACTAGAGATGCTATCAGAGCCTAGACCCCGTGCAGTTATCAGGCATTTCAACTCATCTTATTCCTCCATGTGTGTTTATGGAAACATGCCAGGACAGACCCTGCACGGACAAGGCTTACTGGAAAGGAATAAAACTCTGGGACATGACCTGATGCCCTGTCATCAGTAGTACTGGAGAGCACCCAGCCCCTCAGAAGAGGTCCTTTGCTTTTCATAGCACAGAAATGAGTAGAAATAAATTCCAGACTTTCCATCCTTACATACTATTCTATTTATCTTACATTTACATTAGCACTTTTGGCCTGTTGTTAGCCAGATGTTGGGTCTAGAGGGGTCAGTTTTGTTTAGGAGAAAGAACTTCTGGTGGAGTCAAGTATGGCATGCAGTTCTGCTTATTTGTAAAGAGCAAACAAGGAGTCCTACTTCCTGCTGTGTTCAAATAAAACAAAACCATTTCTACATCTATATTTTCAAGGCGTTGTCGAGTCAGAACTTAGTTCAAAAGATTTCCCTCCCTTGTTTGCTTGTTGCAAACATAGCCCTGGCTTTTCATTGCCTCTCTGCTGTCTCCATTAACACTTACACTGACTGATACACACATTTCCACAGAAGAAATCTCAGGGAAACCTCGTTACCCAAATATATCCTTCATGAATCTTTATTTTGGTTTCTGGCTGATGCTGTGTCAGCCAGCTAGAACAGGCTCACCCCTAAAGGAAAAAAGTTTTAGTAAAAATAAAGTGGATTTCAAAATGAGGGAAGTCAGCAGGAGAATTAAGAGACAGGAAGAGGGCATTCTGGCTCCTGACATCATCCAAGGCAGATACCTGTTTGACCTCTGTTTTGAAGTGCCTCTAAAGCTACTTGGCTGTAGAAAAAGAGCTTAATTTTCTTCTCTTTCTCAGCTGTCAGACTTCCCACTTCCAGTGCTGTTTGTCTCAAACTGTAAAATTACCTCGTATTCTATAAACTCATTTCTTCATCTTTGTTTCTTTTCTTGTTCTTGTCTCTTTTAATCAACTACTCCTTATGTAACATATAGTGTTATGAAAATATATGAAGCATGCTGCTGCAAGCAACTGATCATGAGCTCATTGGACCACCTCTCTTGCACTTGCCAGTCAAGAAGTATTTTGCTTAAATAACGTGCATTGTGTTCGTTCTCCCTTGAATTAGAGTAACCAGGTAAGGGAATTGGGTACCTGGCAAATGTGGCAACTGCAGATAGTAATCATAGCTCCAGCACCTGCTCCCATGGCAACTGATGTGTTTACACTCACAAAATTATGCAAAATTTTCTTCCTTCTACACAGTAGGAAAAAAAAAGGATTTTAGAGCTAAAACGGAAGAAGGGAATATACAAGGATAAGCGTTTAAGCAACCGATTGAGAACAGTATTTGTTCTTTGGAGGGAAAAGTTAAAGGATAACGGCTTGCCTTCAGATAACATTTAAGCATCTTCACCTCCTTGAAGTAAGTGTGCAGTAGGCAGCCCTTAGTTGCAGGCCTCACTTCTTTTAGGCTGAGCTGGAGGAAGGAGAAAGTTCCAAAAGTTAGTGGTCCAGCATTGTTTCTGCACAAGTGGCATGAGTATGGCTTGAAGGACATCATATTTACCTCTCTTTACAGGTCCCTGATTTTGAAGCAAGAATATAGAGTATTTTTTTAGGGATTTTTTTTTAGAAGTTACAAAATATTCCTTCAAAGATACACCGGAAAAACTGTCATCACTACCATCTTTGCCTGAGAGAGCATATTAGGGTTGACGTATTTACACTGCATCTACTATTTTGTTGTCCAGTGATGGAGGGTGGCATAGGTGAAAGTTTAGGCCAAAACTCTATGCATGAGGGAAATTATAGGACCTTTTACCTTTCCTCTCCCTCCCAAAAAGTCAGCATCCTCTACTTCTCCTGCAGAAGATCCAAAGATGGCCAGTACCTACCTAAAACTTTTCGTTTCAGTTTCCCACACATACTCTAAATTTAAACAAAAGAGTGACCCGATCGTGACAGTGACTTAGCATAAAGGTATGTCTGATCACGTGGGGGAATTAGACAAGCCAAAACTTATTCACTGCTGAAGTTGCAGGAAGCTGCTCAAACGTAGCAAAATGAATCTTGCTGAAATTCTCAGATGGAAAATGCAGGCATAAGAGAACCTTAAGCTCTGTGGATTTTTATACCAAAATTGGAGATTCTTTCAAAAAAAAAAAAATCAAACCAAAAAAACTCCAAATGAGCATATCATGAAACAACAAATGAGCATTAAGAAATGTAAGTCCTGTATTTATCAGACCTCTCTTTTCATTGCAGATGCTGTTCGTCTTAACAAATACTTCTTCTCCTGGACTGTGGCTCCTAGATTAATCAGAATAGATTCTGCTCATTACAGTAACACACCTTGAAGAAATAATTTATAAACGCTTATTCACCCACAAACATCTGGATTGACAAAATAAGCAGTTAAGACATTTCCAACATTCCGTAATGAACTGTGAATCCTAACAGGAAAAACTGAAACAGTCCTGCTTACGTTGAATAAATCTTCTCCTCATTCCCATGAGTTGCTCAGACCTGGAGAATTATGCATTTAGCAGCTGAACTAAATTTAACAGTTCTGAACCAGGATAAGTAACTGAACTAAAACTCATGACCTGCTTACCTGTTACCCCAAAGTTATAAAAGATGCAAGACATTGAGGATTTCTTTCCCTAGAGACATGCAGAACACAAGGAAACAACTTTTTTCCATCCTCCCTGCCCTTGTTTTTTTTTTTTTTTCCTACCCCTTGCAAAGAGCAATCTAGCACTGAGTTAATAAGATAGCTGTCCACACCTGTAATGACTTACTGGTCTGGACGAGACTGGGAGGCAGGTGGCAGCAATGCACTCTAAGCAAAGACTGCCATCTCCTGCCCCAGCGCTGTCCCTGGCGAAGGTGACGGTGAAGGTAGAGATACACCACGCCTATGTATCTATCAGGTAGCTGAATTATGAAGGAAGGTGCCAAAATGCCTTAGTTTAAGATTCTGTCTCATGATTTAAGTCCTGACACTGCAATGAGCTCTGTTTTCCACAGCCCCCCTCAGCATGTGAAGGTTTTATTCCTTACTCTTTACCCCTGACTCTGCCACTGTGTAACCCTGTGCATGCCACTTCACTTCTCTGCTTCTTTCTCAGGCTCCCATGTGTAAAAAGCTACCAGTCTAGTGAGTTTCTCTTCTGAAAATTAGATACACTGAAAAAGTGTTTGACTTCTTTGCCCAAATCATCTGTAATTTTGAGATTATCATGAGAAAAACGGGGCTGATTCTTAGATTTGCTGTTTCTGTCAGAGATGCTTTGCTGCAGCCCTTTAGAAGAACTATGACAGCCTTGGCTTAATTGACTGACTCATAAAATGTCAGTTAAATGGAAGTAACATCAAATGAAAATTTTAGGTGTGCTACCCCATGCAAAGGTAATAGAAAATGTTAATATATCTATCAAAAGGTTTCCTTTATATTTTAATCACTGCAGTGAAAAGATTATTCTAGTGGAGTTTTTGAAAAGAGTTTTTGGGCAGATTCAGTTATTCCTGCTCACATGGAATATGCTATTACAGAGCAGTCTTAGAGGGAATGTTACTACATATTTCTATATGCACAAAAGTATTTTATGTTAATAAGGGTTTCTGAATCTGTTGCCTTATTTAGGCAAATAATATTGTTATAATATATTATGATAATTTGGTCAAAAAATACTGTTCTTATTCCCTAACATATAATGGACATTATAGTCATCTGAAAAAAATCCTTAGAAACTGCATTCTAGTGGAATAGTCTGCTCCATCAAAATTTAAACTTTTTCCCAAAACTGCACGGCTTTACCAGTTTCATTTTTAAAGGAAAAAGTTCTGATAAAGTTAAAAAGTGTTCTTCTAATATTTTATGGATAAAATTTATATATAATTTTGAATGTTTTTTCCAAAGAAAATTATTTTAAAGCCCATAATCAAAACATAAAAAAGTCAAAAATGGAAAACCTTGTTTGACAATACATTTTACAAATTTTAATTTCAAGTTTGGATCTCGAGTATTTTAAAATTTTCTGTGAAGGAAAATTTCTGCCTATCTATCTGATTTACGATTTATTCTTCAGTTTGCTGGCCACCTAAGGTAGTGTATACAGGCTAGTGTATACAGGTAGTGAATACAGGCTTCAGAAATGAAAGGTGACTGAGGCATTTGCTTTTTTGGTATCCATTTAGAGAGAATTTTTTATATAAGCTGGCTAAATCTGAAATAATTTTTTTGGTAAGGACTGCAATCAATACTATTAGTGGACTAAGAAGTTTCTTCTGCATCAGTGTTTGAGGAACACAGTCTCTGCCAGAGCAAGGCTACAAGCTACCTGTGCAGCATGCTGAACAATGTATGCTGAAGCTCTCACAAGCCTATCAAATAAAGCATGCAAAGAATAAAAGAGTGGATTTTATTCCAGTTCTTCTATCAGAACTTACTGCATTTATCAAATTCACAGTGGATTTTTGAGTCTTTTGGCTATCTCATTTTTCAAGATTTGTATCACACTGTAAATTTACACGTGCATTATTTACAGTTACTCTCCTCTCAGCTTCCCAGGATTTGGTGCTGTTGTTGTTTAACTTCTGACTTGCACAGCAGATGCCTGCCCAACCCTTTCCATGGCAGAACATCTCCGCTCATACCTGAGGCCCTAATCTGATAGTGAATGCGTTTGTACCCAAACAGAGCTCGGGGTGCCCACCTCCACGGTCTGTGCCCACACAGAGCACCATCAGGGGAGGAGAACCCAGAAGAAGAACTGAAAGCATAAAACTATAATGCTTGCAATAAGCGACTTACAAACTGTACCAACCCGACCTTTTTCCTTCCAGCCTGACTCTCATTTACTCTGAGCATATTGGATGAAATGGGATATTTGTTTCATTCATGATTCAGATTAACTACACAGGCTGCTCTACGATTGATACATATCTAATTATGTGATAATTGAATCATGTATCAATATCCTGTGACACCAGTTTTAACAAGCATAATCGCAATTCAACACCTTTCTAATCAATAAAATAAGCAGTGACATTTAGCTACTGAGAAAGCAATAAAATTTCACTATCCTGGCTCTGCTTAACATTGTCAGGAACCTGAAAGCTTCTGCTTTAAACAAATCAGGGAAAGGACAGTAACTTTGACCCTGTCCTGCACTCGAATAAGGGCGCTAACTTGAAATCAGTGCTCGATGCCTGAAGGATCAGGAACTCTTAACATGCTATTAAACCCATTGAATCTTCATTCCAGCAGAGGGCACCATTGAATATAGAAATTACATTCCCAGTTTCTTCGTGCTCAGGAAGATGAAAGGGTGGGTTTACTTAAGGTAAAGATAAAAAAACCAATTCTTTCCCTTTCCTCAAGAAGCTGCAGCTCGAGTGTTTGTTTATGCTTATGTAAGTTTAGCAGTATTACTGTAGGTAGGCTAATGAGATCCAATTTTAATGAAGGACTGTATTTAATTTGATTTTGTTTATTATTACTTAATAAACAAACAATAAACCCAAAACAGATTTCAACTGAACCTTCCATCAAACAGGTTTCTATTGAAACTGGTGTTCGCTCTATATCTGGAAAAGACTAAGGTCTTTGTAATCCCAAATCATGGCTTTCTGAGGAGCTGCTGGAAGTAACTTTTCAAATGCCCTGTATCTCTTTTGCATCCTGAAGTTTTCTTCCTTTTCTTATCTTTGAAAGGCTGTTCCACTTCAAGATAAGCTGGTGTACACCTCAGCTACGGTAATAACCCTTAGACCCATTTCATAGTTTCACTTTTGACTTTTTCCTGTGAGGCTCTCCTGGAGTTACAGACAGACCTTCATGAAGCTCAGGAGATGGAAACTGAGTCAAAAATGTTGTTTAGAGAAGCAAGCATAGGAAATAGGCGGAGCTGGTAGCAGTTTGGCAGCGCAGATGTGGCCGCGCTGCCCTAGCGGTTGACTCCTGCAGGCTGCCCCTTTAAAAGCAACTCAGGCAAAGCACCTGCTGTGGCCACAGCCATGGCCCATGGGACACGTCTGGACTGCTCTACTCACTGTCCCAGCATGCACTGCCTGAGGGACCTTCAGCAATAACAAACCCTTGTGGTACCTCCAGCATGGCCTTTTTGCCACTCGCCCAGCCGTTGCTCATTTGTACCATGCAGGTTCTGTAACCCCCAAATACAACCCCTACGTATGGGGCACTGCCTGTCTCTTATGACATTATCTGCCCATGCCCTGCAGCAAAGGAGTATGGAGGGATGGAAAAAAGTGAACCAGGGGCTGGGCCTGTGGCCCCCCTATTACATACATAGTAAAGGATGTCTTCCTGCGAGGATGGAATAGAAATCCTCTCCAGCACTTGGGACATGGCACGGGCTGCCAGGGGGAGGAAGGAGATCTTTGCGTGGTTGTACATGAAGGATTGGAATGTAGAGCTTTGGTTATTGGGAATTTTCTCCTTATCGTAGCACTGAACCAAGAGATGAGACAGTATAGTCACGATCCATAGCGTTTCCTAGTGAGTGCTCAAACTGGTTAGTAGAAGAGTGGTAGGGGGGAGGGAGGCCTGAACAGCTACCAGCAGTGACTGTACGTGGTGGCAGCTAAGTGGATGGGCATGCAAGCTCCCTGTGACTTTCCGGCTTTGAGGTGACTGGCCGTCGAGCAGATTTGGGTCTTAGCCTTGGTGTTGGGCCACCAGCCTCTGAGGGCCAGGGCACGCAGCTGGGGACCATCCTGTCGAGTGAGCTTCTTGCCCATCAGGGTGCAGCTCAGCCACTAGTTGAAGCTGTGCATGTGACTCCTCAGTAGCATGGGAGCTGTACGAGCATCCTTTGTGAGCAGTTAGTTGCTAGTTGGGTATTGAGAGGAACCTAGCAAATGATGTGGCTGGATGCACTGCACTGAGGAGTGCCCCAAGGGGCTCTTCCCATACTAGATACAGGAAGGGGAAGTAGGGACTGACGTGCACCTTCCACTATATTGCCTTATGGAGCGTTTACTGGTGGACCTGGGTCACTGGTGCTCACCCTGTCAAGGATACGGCCCCCTTAGACCACCTGTGCTGGCCAAGGGCCACACTGGATGTGCTGTGATGTTTCCAGGTGCTCCTACATTTTCTGTGGCCCAGAGCCATGGTGTTTGGCCGGGAGGGCACTTCTGATGGTGCTGCAGTAAGACACTGCAGATGAAGTTGGCAGTATTAACTTACTTTACAGCTGTTTTAGGAGAATATTGTGAAAATATATATTCTTTCCTGGCATCTGCAGTGGGTTGATTCAAAGGGGAATTCAAACTGATATCTCCATACAGAATCAACAAATGTTTTCTGCAGACAAGTCCCATTAACAGTCCTAGATAACGATATTTCTAAGCTCATAGGTATGCTGTGTTTGGAACTGCCTTTCTGAGGGAAAGTCTCTCCCTAGAGCAGAGCAAGTTTCATTGTCATCTTGCTGATGCACAGAGGCACCAGCAAACACAATTTAAGTTAATTAGGCACCCGAGTGCAGCGGGCCCTGTTGCACACCACATAGCAGAAAGATTAAAAAGAAGCTAAAATAGTGTCCTGAGCAGACTCAGCTTTCCAGGGGAGATGAAAATCTCTGGAAACGTGGCAAACAATCTGTAGGCAATAAGTGCCAGGAAGAAGGTTCATTTCTGACAGCAGATTATTGAATGACTTTCAGTCAGCTTAGCTCAGGTTGAGTATAGAATTTGTAATACAAGTATTTGATGAATCCTAAACTTTCTACTAAAGGGTAACTTAAATAAGATACAGAAAAGAGAGTGGGGTTCAATAAGAATTTGGGACTCATTTAAGGCTGACAAGATCTTGGGGAGTTGAATGAATTGACAATAAATACAAAAACACACAGGGTATGAGAAAACCCTGTACTAACCATCACTGAAGAAAAATCACAATCCAGCAAATACAGTGTATGGCGCAACAAATGATGTAGCACAAAACTGAGGAAAAAACCCTACAAAAAACACCCACATGTGGTATCGCAATAAGAATTCTGTTACTTTCAAGAGTCTGCAAATGCCAACAAGCATGCAATGTTCAGCATTAGGATAATCATCATCTCTGAAGGGAAATAATGAAAAAAGTTGTTTTTAGGGGCCCTTTCAGAGAAGTGCTATTTCTGTTACTATTTCATGCATATGTATCTTAAGTACATACTTTTGCTATTCTTACTGTATAATTCAACTATAAAGCATCAATTTACTTCAGTATATCTTGAAAAAAATCTGTTCATAAAGTCTTTAACATGCAAAATTGAAATAAACTTTAATACTAAATTCTGCCTAAATAGAATCAATATTTAGCAAGTTTCTGTAACCTTTCCAAATCTACTGTATTGCGAACAGTATTCTAACTGCTGCAGTTGAGATAGGATTAGACATAACAAATGTCACACTTTTATGAAACTGAGAGAATTAAGATGTGAAGATAGCTGAAACTATTTCCTAATGCAAAGTCCATCTCTCACTGTATAACATTTCTCATACAAACAGTCCATATCCAGCTTGTTATTAAATTTCAACCTTTAAACGATGTTTACATTCTGAATAACCAACATATCTTTTCAGAAAGTGAAAGTTAAGAATTCAGTGAAAGTTCAGGTTAAGGGAGATTTCTGTGTTGAAATCAAAGTGTGAAGTCATTTAAGACATTTAAGAGATAATATAAAATAGATATTTAAGTTCCTTTCTGCTTTTTTTTTTCTGCTTAAATTGCTGTGTGTTTTCTGTAAAAATTAGGTTTATGATCAGATATCAGCCATATAGTGAATGCATTGTCATAAGCCTGAGCACAGAGAGAATGTTTGTTTTAATTTTCTAACTATTTTAATATATCTTGAATAAGATGTCACCTTATTCAGTTCCTGAAAGCATTTTTTGTCCTATTCATTGTCATTGTCCTCAAAGAACCTAAAAATTGCAACTGGGCAATCCTCATGATAAGTATAAAAACAACTTTTAACAACTAGAGAGCACCTTAAAATATTTGCAATGTCAGGGAATAGAGATAACCCACTTATAAGGATGTGCCTCAATATTCCATGTATTAATGCTGACAGAAAACAATATTTCTTGTCATTCTGAAATTCTTCTGGTAAACAAGGACAAACGATTGTAAACTTTTAAGTTTACAAGATCCAGTGGAAATTCAGCTATAGTTCACTTTATCTTACGATGCAGCATATCAGATCAGGGAATCAGCAGGAAGAAAATATTCATTTTCTTCCTTATTTAAATCAAATGGGTGTTTCCTAAAGTTAACATTTGCATTATCAGCTGCAAAAGATGCTAGCTTGCTGATGTTCAAATCATTTGGTTGTGACATACTTTCTTCCCTTTCAGAGAATCTTAATGCAGATTAACTGCCGTGATAAAGTTAATCAAGCAGATAAGGGATTATTCTCCTTTCAGCTGTATGGTTACAAAAAATTATTGCAAACATTCTTGAAATTTTCATGCTTTAGGCATCAGAAGTCACAAGAAACACCCCTTTCATCTAATCCTGTTTTTATTTTTATTTTTTTAATTATAAGAAGAGTTAATGCATTATTACAAAAATATGAAGTTTTTGTCTTGCTGAAATTTATCTTTTCTGCTGAGGCTGAATCTCAGAAAACAGAACCATTTAGTTTGCTGTCAAAGTGAAATGTCCTATGTGAAGGATGATATGCACTATTTTTTTGCTTCTCAGGCAGCTAACACATTTTCTATATTTCCACAGTTGTTAGAAGAAGTCGTCTTAGGATTTTTTTTCCTAGAAGTAATGTTGTAATTATTTTATGGGCTACTCAGTTAGCATCCTAATATTTGACTCTCCACTAGGATTGAAAAACTTCCTCTGTGTGAAATATAGTCTTATGGTAAAACTAGTGCTATCTTTGGTACTCCAAGTAAAATCACTTCTCCACTTGCTCCAGAAGTTACCAACCTTTCGTTTTACAGGGAAAGTGTCTTCCATATTGATGATCCATGTAAGCATGTAGCTTCACCAACTATAATTAGGTAAATAACATTTTGGCTTAATATTAAACCATGATGATTCTACCTGCTCTGCATCTCCTCTATACTAGGTCGGTATAGACCCAATGTTGTGTCCCATAGAGCCAGTGGTTAGCCCACGAGAAGTATGTATAACCAAATTTTTAGATAGCTTGCATTTGAGTATGGAAAAATTTTAGGATTTAGAGTAATTGTAGCTGCAATTCTGGTAGGTAGATTATAAAGATTATGGAATATAATTTTTTTTTTTTTGATTTTCAGTAACAGTGTAAATTCGGCATAATGTTTGTAAAAAAAAAGTAGAATATTGGACCAATTCTTTAATCTTCAAGGAGGAACTTCAGTATGGGATCCAATCATACCATTCTTCTCCCTTTCATTTTAGAAGTAGTTTTCTGCCATAGTTTTCTCCTGAAATTCTTATCTTGTCCTAATTCTGGCCTGAAAAGGAGGCTATTTCTTTCATTCTTTTTATATTCGCCAGATTGTTTTGAATACCTTCTCTTACCATGTTCTCAGCAGCTGAACTCCAGCAGTGCAGTAAAACAAAGCTCTGTGCAGGAGAAAGTCCTCCTTTGTGTATGTGCTGCTGAACACAGATGAAACCTGTGTAACCATCATGTAGTAGGGGACAGTGTCTTTGAAGGGCTGAACTTCCTTGACAGCAAAGTTGAGCACAACATTGTGAAACTCTAGTTTCTTTGATGCACAGCCAGATGGAACTAGATACAGAATAAAGAGGATCTCTTGTACTTTGTCCTTTCCTCTTGAATCCATCACAAGGCTCTTCAAATTTTGCACCAATCTGATACTATGTGGTGATCTAAACATCCAATTTCATTGACAACTTCTGTTGCCAATTTCTCTTTTTTTCTTTATCGTGAAGCTTCTTATTGGCACATTGTGTCGTAATGTGTCCTAAATTCTGCTTTACAGTTGCTTTATTAGGCATTTTTGGAGACTTTCTCTTACTTCAGTAAGATCTGGTCTCAACAATTGCTACAGCTCTGAGACTACCTTCAGGTACTGGTGTTGGCTAGAGTTTACATACATGTTTCTTCATAGTCATTTCTGGTGGTGCCACAATTTATCCACCTACACACTGCTTTCATGCCATGCTTTCTCTTAGCAATGCCAAGCCTCATGAGTTGCATTTTCATCTGGGACAGAAATTTGTTGCACAGACACTCCTGCAGAGAGAGAGTTGGTTAAAAAGAAAAACTAATTTATTGGGATCTTGGCACAGGGTAACGCTCACACGGGGAATCAAATGTCTCAGCAGGATGGTTGGCTGCTGTGAGGGCAGCAATGGGGGTCTCTGCTGCAAGCGTTTTTGCAGCAGCATCTTCAGCTGAATTGGGTGAAACTCCCTAAACCATTGGTCTGCTCAATTCCTATAGTAGATCTGTGGTCCTATATGAAGACTCCAGCACTTGCATGATCAATGCTATTCAGTATCTGTACATGCCAAACATCTGCTAAATATTTCAATTACATACTACAGACTCTTCTTTGTGATTATTTCAGCATCTGCAGGAACAGTTGCTGCGGACTATTTATGAAAGTCTTATCTATGTACAATCTGATCTATTCTGCTGCAGATACTGGGAATATCCGAGACACTGTACCTTGGGTATTAATCAATACATCTATAAACTGGACTGGAATGGCAGAAGCTTCCTGGGAAAATTGCGAGAACTGCCCGAAATTCCTACCTGATGGGCTCCAGGAACAAAGAGTCGAGCACTTAATTGTGAAAGTGGCTAGGAGTTCAATCCATCACCTGGTTTCAAGTTGGTCTATTGTCCCAAACCAGTCCATTATCTGATCTATGCAGGTGACTCAGCAGTTCTTAGACCACTCAGAGAATTAATGTCTAAAGTATGCTGGGCACAGCCTTGACATCCAGCTACACCATAGTTATTATTAAAGGATAGACTTGAGTTTCATATTTGTAACTCATTTATAACTCGAGTCCCATAGCTCTCTCCACAAAGTCACTACTGGATTCCTGTTAGCTTAGGAGAAAAGCTACATTTAGACGCCTGTTCTTGAAGTGTATAATAACTCTTGTTGGCATTGGTGGGAGGAAATAGAAAATACATTCACCCACCTAAAATGTCTTTCCTCAAGTCATGTGGATAACTCACATTGTCAAGAAGTGGACTGTACTCTGACTGAGGTCAGGGTGACTGAGGAAGAAACGATCTCCAAAGGCTTAGTTGTTGTTTGAGCCAGTTGCTGCCCACTTGCTTAATGACAGCCTTTCAGAGACAGCTCCAAACAAATGTAAATGCCCAAGGTAATTTCCTGCAGGCAGAGCTTTACCTGAACTTTCATCTCAAACTCTATGTAACATGCTTTAAATCTCACTTCCAGGCTATTAGAAGAGTTGAGGATGTTACTTTAACCTAAAATAAAGCAGAACTGAGTGGCTTAAGGGATTGCTTGTTTTTGATTTGCTTTTGACACAGATCACCTTCCCTCTGGTTAAAAATAATCCCTAAAGGAAGGGTTGAGGCACTTGGATATAGGCAATGTAGGAGCCTATCCTGATTTTACCACTAAGGACACAGAAAGTCTTTGGCCAAGCAGCCTGGCTTTTACTTAGTGTTAGAAAGGTAAAAATGGGGAGAACCATCAGTGCTTCTCAAGCAGTAGCAGCACAGTTGTACTCTTCAGTGAGAAAAATTAGAATGAGTGAAACACTTTTATGACAATTTGAAAGGATCACTGTTAGAGTTTACTATCCCTTTTTTCCCCTCTCCTCTTATTACTGTGTGAACTTTTTGACACTTTTTCAGGCTTTTAAAATCTGGTATGTGCAAGGCCTGAGCAAGGCTGTACAAACAACAAAATGCAAACAGCAAAAACAGCAATTCACTAATTTTTGTCAAAAGTGTAATGAAAAGTGCCCAATCTCTGAACTTTCTTACCAGTGCACCTATTCTCCAGGTGTATATAAAGCAAACACGAGGTAAAGTAATTTTAAAAGTAAGTCAAGCACCCAAGAAGGAAGAAACCCTTGTAACAGCACAGCCTGTGCACTGATCGGCTGGGGAGCAGCTCTGTGGAAAAGGACCTGGGAGGCCTGGAAGACAGTAGGTTAAGCATAAGTTAAGAGTGTGCCCTGGCAGCAATGAAGGCTACCAGCATCCTGGGCTATATCAACAAAAGCATAAGCAGTAAGTAGGTCAAGGGGAGTGATTGCTCCTCCTTTCTCAGCACTTGCTAGACTACACTGGGAATATTATGTCCAGTTTTGGGCCCCGCAGTGTAAGAAAGACATCCACTAACTAGTGTGAGTTCAGCAGAGGGCCCCTGAGCTGGTCAGGGCTGGAGCACTTCCCCGCGAGGAGAGGCTGCGGGAGCAGGGCTCATTCTGCTGGGAGAAGAGGCTACTGTGGGACACCTAAGGGCAATCTGCCCGTACCTCTGAGAGGGTTACTGAGAAGGTGGACCCATGCTCCTCACAGTGAGAAAACGAAGACAGGAGTCATAAATTGAAGCAAGGGAGGTTTCAGCTAGATGTGAAGCAAAATTTTTCACCGTGAGGATAACTAACAACTGGAGTAGATTGCCCATGGAGCTGGTGAAATCTCTGTCCTTGGGGGTTTTCAGGACCTGACTGGACAAATCCCTGGGCAACCTGGTCTGACTGCAGGTCTGATCCTGCTCTGAGCAGGAGGCTGCACTACAGACCTCCTGAGGTTGTCTCCAAACCAAATTCTACAGTTCTATGATTTACCAAAAAAGCTGGCAAAATAGATCAACTCTGACTGCACTGCTCCTAGAACGGCAGAAGGGACTTGTACCTCCTCCTACACTCCTGCACTTCTGCCCTGCAGTACTTCCCTCCTAGCTGCTGCCTTGTTTCCCATACAAACTAATGCTTCAACAGATTTTAGCTACTTTGATGGCACGGTTACTGCAGGTCAACTAATGCACCATAAAATACTGCACTGAGTGCAGAAAGGCTAAACATCTGCTTTAGTTCAAGTAGAGCTGTTATACTTCTGTTGGAGCTGTTGGCTAAGTTCTAAGTGCAATGCTGCTTTCCACAGAACGTTTTGGTCACTTTAACCTCACTGTTTTGTTCTTCCCTTGCACTTTTTGTGTTCCTATTCCAGCTTCTGGCAGGTAATCTGAGTCATTTCATTGCTATTACGGAGCTGGATTTTGCCTTATACCTCTAAGACACCTCTAAGATTTATCCACAGTCATGGCCAGATTTATGAGAAATATGAACCGAACTGTCACCAGATTTGCACCTTCCTGTATTCTTTTATAATTCCTTTGGAAATACTTTCTGTCATAGCAAGATGAAAGCACTGTGTGAGGAATCGTGTTTGTGCGTGTGATGCCACTGAAGAAGCTGAGAGCTTCCAGGGCATAGCCTTCAGTGCATCAGTTCTTGATAAGAGATATGCTGGCTAGTAACAGAGAAAAGAGAGAGGAAGTGGAGTCTGTGCGTGTCCGGGCTGCCTAGGCCAAACCAGAAGTTTGTACACTCTGGCACACATGCTTCTCGTGATTGTCCGAGTTGTAATGCTGGGGCTGGTCAGAGCTTCTATAAAACTAAGAAATGCTACTTTATATCAGAAAAATGTCCCAGTGACTGGTGCCATGAACTAGATAGGGTATAAAAGTGGCTGTTTGGTTTTCCCTGAATATGAAGCCTATCTCAGCTTTGCTTTTTGCATCTGAGAAAGACATTTCTAACTCTAAGTTGCTCATATTAAGCCCAGCTACTTTCCAACTGGTCCCTTGGCTTTTATTGCTCATTACTCTAGACATAACAGTTCTTGCCTTTCTTTTATTTTGAGAGACTGCATCGCTTAGATACTAATACTGTATTTCTTTTGAATTTAATCTGCCAAAATGGAACAAAGCTGATTTCTTGAGCACAATTTCTTTCTTGGGCCAAGGCCATTAAGCCTTTACAGCAAGCTCTATAGGTTAAAAACATTTTAGAGATTGTAACTTTGTTATGGAGAAGGGATATAAAACAGTCAGGTTTGAAATATTTACAGCTGAAGGGAGTGCAGAATGGGTAATCAGCTTTCTGCCAGCATTGGGTATAAGATCAAATTACTGAGATGTTAATGGGATCCTTTATGGGGCTATATTTGCCTTCCTTCATGGCAGACTTCTTCCATCTTTGTGGTTTTTTCACATTTCCAAAATATAAATGACTTATGGGTGGCCAAACAAATTCTGAGTTAAATTACATCCAGTGCTATGCTGAGGTATATTACTCAATGCTTTCTGTCTGGTTTGCCCTTTGATTTATTAACGTTTTTTTCTAACCATTTGGGGGTTGAAACTTTCTGTTATTGGTATGTTTCTTAGAGGTTTTCTGGAGAGTTTGATCAAAATAGATTTATTTGTTTTTAAGAATGAAAAGTAGGTTATTTTTTCAAATTATTTTGAACAACAGTGGTGTTTCAATTATTAAGGTTAGAAATGTAAAGTTTAACAGGTTCATGCTAGAGCATTTGTTCTTGCTATGTAGGTCCTTCCAAAGCAGTGCATACAACTGAACTGCATTACACATATTTCTTGATCTGGCTTTGCCTGTCGTACCATTTTTTAAATTCTGTCTTCTGAATACTGGCAAAATGGATTTTCCTTTTATAGTATCTGTTTTTCCATATCAAAGTAATTCTTTTCCTAAGGAAGAAACATTATATGGAGAACAAGTTAAAAATGTATTAGTCTCACATCTTGAGCATAACATTTGGATCTGTGATATCTAAAATAACTAAAAATTTAGCAAAATAAGCTTAACTGTCCTTACACTTACAGCTGCGGTTGCGGTTGAAATATATCGTTTGCTCAAATGCTTCTGGAAACTAAACACGAGCCAGACTGGCAGAACTAGTCCCTGAAAACCATACAGAGATCAATTATCTATAATAAGTAAATTTTACAGTTAGTGCAATTATCTAGCACTATTATTGTTGCTAATGAAACACCCAGGTCTCATTAAGTCTGCAAAGTAACCACTTAATATAATATTTCATGTAGCATTTAATTATTGCAAAACTGTTCGTGCCTTCTTAGATAGATAATCAATGTTGATAATCAATAGGTGTTAGAAAAACAGGAGGATGGAAAGTGATTTTTTTATTTTGTTTTACTGAATTAATTAATGAGTTAAGTTGGATTTTACACAAACAAAAAAGATGACATGACCAGTAAAACCCGTTTAATATCTCTGTCCCTTCTATGTGTTCCATCTATCTGGCATTGATTTATAAGTACAGCTTGCAGAGAGCTGTTGCTAGGGGACAGAGCTTTTGTACGTTCCCGTTAAAGTGGTATTCCTGAAGAAGAAAAGTAATTTGCATATTTCAAGTGCTACCAGCAAAAAAATATTTAATCAAGCCCAAATAAGTCATCAAAGGGAACAAATATAATCATGTGTAAGACTAGCAACCTCTATGTCAAAGAGAAAAGAGGAGGAAGGTTGGGCACAAGTCAGACTCTCTGGACTGGGTTCTACTCCTTCATACCCTCACAGAGAACCGGACTGATTTTTTGATTTCGTTACTTTTCTCCCGGTTTATATCCCCATCACTGAGACCAGAGTGAATTTGATCCTAGATTCAAATTCATCTACTTTCATTTAACAGAATAACTTTTATGTTACCCAAACTGCCCACTCTCCAGGGTAAAAGCTGCAGGAGGGAAGAAAACTCTACCGAGACCCCTTCCCCTAGTTCTCTAAATAGTCAAATGCTTTCTGAATTATTGCGCTGATGAGGAGTCTGTCCTACTGAGAGGAAAACCTGGGATGGGGTCTGTGTTTTTACCATTCCTTAGCTCCTCTCTTTCCAGCAGAAACCCCTTCCTTCCTTCCTTCCTTCCCTCCCTCCCTCTCTCCCACCTTCCCTCCTTCCCTCCTATGAAACCTTCCCTTTGCGTAGATATCCTTGTATATCAATATCAAAAAAATATGGCTACATGACCGTGAAAACTCCTCAAATTCTCCCCCTTTCCTAAGTGCTAGAAGCTTATTTTTGCAGGACTTAAAAGTTCATTACTTTCTTTTTAAAACATGCATTTCATTGATAGTTTTCCATGAAAGTTGCTCACAATTTATGACTTTTGCCAACATTAGCGCTGCGTTGAGAACAACCTGTTCTCCTTGGCTAGACGACCGTCAGATTGATGTGTAAATGCTCCCCCTTGATGGGACGAATGTATATGACCACATAAATCACTCCTTGTTTTCTTGAGTGCTTTGAATGAGTATGTGACCAACATTTGTTATGATTCTTCCTCTGTTATTTTGGTACGTAATCAGAACAGATCAGATTAAGTCAGCTCCGGGAAACCGTATTTTCAGCTAACAGTTGGACAGAGCAATGCTAGCGACTCTAGGCAGCTTAGTATGGCTTTCAAACCTCAGCAGAATAAAAAAAAAAAAACTGGCAGAGGTTGTGGTGAAGTCTGCATTGCATTTATAATACATAATAAAATCTGTCTCAGGAAAGGTTTTGTAGAGGGCGAGCAAACTTTATCTCTGATTATTTGTTGTGTGATAAATGCAGGAATACACACAGGTCCCAGGTGGTTTCAGGACCATACTATCTTGGGCTGCCTTGCTGTGCACATGCTCAGGCTATTTCTCCTGTAGTTTCAGCTACTAAAGAAACCCAAAAAGTAAAAGCAGGAAAGTGATTTCTATTAAAATCCACCAAATACACCTTTAGTAGAACTGGAAATTGATCCTAAATGTCCTACATCTTAGTTCAATTCCTTAACTATCATCTCCAGAAGAGTGCACGCGCAGGACTAATTACTACAAATTTTTTTTTGTGGCCCTGTCTGGTTGTGTTATTCAGACAAGCCCTGTTGGAATCTACTCTGGAGCATAACCTGTGGCTGTTTATTCTGCTTATGGGTAAATGCAAACGAATGAAGCACTGAAAATGAAATTGGATTTTTGATCTCATCTTTATCTTCTGAAGGGCTTTTGTGTCAGAAACATTTTTTTCAAATTCTAAATTAAATGTTTAGAAAGAAGGTTCTTTAGAAAGTCATTTTTATAGCAGCTTTGTGGGCTGAGGTAACTTAGAGAAGCTGGAAGGAAAATAAAAATGAAGATACATCTTTGGGAAAAGTGCTATACAGACATCAGTTAAAGACTCATTGTTATTTTTCAGAGAGACCTGAGTATAATTCTAAATTTCCCTTCTAAGACATAGTGAGCGTGATATCTCATCTTGTATATGATTGCTTCCAATTTTCTGACGGTAACTTTCAATGTCTAATGTGAATCTTTTCATAACACTTTCAGAAATGGTTTATATGAAAAAAATCCAGGATAAACCCATATTATCTATTTATGGATCAGTGGATTTAGATCAGTGTATCTACAGTAGAGGGAGGCGGTGGGTACTTTCTAAGAATTACACACTAGTAAAGAGAGAAAGAGTGGGTATCTCCCGCTGCACACCCGACACTAAGCTATTCATCTCAGTCAATCTCAACCCTTCCAGATTTTCCAGATTCTACTATGCTTGGTTACAAGAATGATGATTCATATCTGACATGTAGGTGGCAGCTGCTTTCCCCAACTCTCTGAAGGCCCTTTTCACCTTTACAGCCTGAAGGTGTGAAGAGATGCCCTCTGAGGACAGCAGGAAGATGCCATCGTTGATTTCTGTGGTCATTGGACCAGGTCATTCTAGCTGCAGCCAGAATCCAACATTTCTGGGAATACCAGTGCAGAGACCAAGGAAATGGGGGCTGGGGAGGGTCACAAGTAAACAAAAATGGCCATTAAAGCTGTGAGAGAGCATATACCATGCGCGCAAAGGCTTGAAAGCATGGAACAAGTAAAACCTGCACACTGTTCCCCATTTTCTTTTTCTTGCACACTGTCAATATCCTCTGCAGCCTTCCTTGCTTCATCAGGATCTCAGGACATGGGCGGTCACAGGCTTTGCAGTCTCCCCAGCCCTGCTCTTGGAGCTGCTCAAATAAGTGTTCCCAACCAGCTTCAGTCTAAATAAACTGGATAAGGAAATGCCTGCCGTTTAATCTAACAAAGCCAAGCTGCTTCATAAATAAGGATGAATACAAAGGAATGGTATAAGTATAAAATAAGAAAAATAAAATAAAATAAGAAAGATAAGATAAAATAAGAAAACAAAAACACTAAATGAGTTCCAAGTAGCAAGGGACATAAAAAACCAAAAACGTTTCTATGCATAAATTAGAAATAAGAAAGAAAATAAGAAAAGAGAATAAACAAGAGGTTCTACAGAGAAAGCTGAATTGTTTGCTTTCATCTTCATTGAAAAAGTAAATTGTGCTGGATACTTCACCACATTAATTTTAACAAGTTGTTTGGAATGCAGGCCAGAGTACAGAAGAGAACAGTTCATGGAATATTTATGTAAGATTGGTACATTCATGTTGGCAGGGTTTGATGAAATTCACCCTAAGAGAGGAGCCAAAGTAATCTCTGAATGATTAGTGATTATTTCTGGGAATTCACAGACGTGAGAAATCCTAGAAGACTAGAGGAAAACATTTTTTTTCTTTTTAAAGAGGAGTTGAGGAATTATATATAGATCAAGCAGTCTAGTTTCAGTTCCTAGAAACAATCTGGAACAAATTATTAAAGTAATAGTAAGTAACTGCCAAATGAGAAGGTGATAAAAATAAGCAACAGGGAATTGTCAAGCATAGATCAGATCAAACTTGTCTGATTACCTCCTCTGGGAAGGGTGACAGCCTACCATAGAAAGGAAAAGCAGAACATATACATACATATATATATAGAACATATATATATAGATATATAAACTTTAGTATCTATAACTTAGCTTTAGTAAACTTTTGAGACATTTTCCAACATTAAATTCTCACAAGTTTGTTAACAAAGTATGGCATGCATGTAATTGCTTGCAGGTAACTTTATAACTAATTGAAAACTTAGGTATCATTTGGTTCACATAGAACGTAGGACATCCCGATTGGATTTCCATAAAGATTTATTTTTTCATTTAGTTCTACTTAGTATTTTCATGAAAAAATGTGGGTAATAGAATGGAGAATATACCTCTAAATTTATGGCTTGCACCAAGCTGGAAGGAGTTCTAACTATTTTGGGAAAAAGAGTAAAAATTCTGCTGGCAGTTTGGAGAGTTGGTCAGAAACAGAAAGGTGATATTTAATATTGATGAGAACAAGTACAAAGTTCTGCACTTAAAAGAAAGCAAATGACAATTTGAAGCTGGATAACTGAATAAAGAAAGCAGTCCAGCAGAAAAAGGCATACAATTAGTGTGAGTGGTAAGCCAAAACTGAGTTTATAAACAGGTCGTCCTGCTGGGGAAGTAGTTCCTGTTCTTGGATTCATGAACCAGAGGTTTGCACACAAGAGAGTTATATTTGTCACTTACCTTCAGAGAAGCCTTGGTAGGTACTGTGTGTGGTTTTGGGTAGTGCATTTTTAAGATGAAAACAAAGTGGAAACAATCCAGCAGTGTGAATAGTAAAGGATTTGGAAAGCATGACCAATGAGGGAACTGGGCTTGCTGAGAGGTGACCAAGGATGACTTGATTATAGGTTGTTATAATACTGGTGATCCCTAACTGTTTTCCACGGTCAGAAGAAATCAGCTTAGCTTTCACCAAAGACAATTTCGAGTGCAAAAAATTAGGAAACTTCAAGGAAATGTGTGGGTAGGATGGTGGAACACAAGACTGGATAACCTGGAGGGACTGAGAAATCCCTTTCACTAGAACTTGTTAATTTCAGGCTACAGAAAAATCTGTCAGGGATGGACAAACGTACATGATTTTGTTCTAGTTGAGGAGGTTAGATGAGATGATCTCTGGAGATGATCTAGACCTTTGATCTTATATTTCTTTTAATCTATCAACAATATAATAATATCTGAGAGGAAGAAGTTAGCGAGAACTCATTGCTACTCATCTGGTAGAACTGATGGTGGTAGGGAAGGAAAATATGAGTCTGAGGGCAAGGATATGAGCTTTTGAGGTGTGGACTCATATTGTTTCATGAAAGAACATTAGCTTGTTTTTAACATAAAACATGGTAGTATTCAGAACTGCTTACTGCTTCTTGCCATCTTCTATCACATAACATTTTTGTAATCTTTAAAAACTGTTACACAACTAGGATATTATGGTCTTTGCTTGATTTTTAAGCAAGAATGTTTGGGATATTCCATTAACAAGCTTTAAAGTCACTCCATCTTAGCCTTTTATTACGATCTTCCACATTAGATTCTGATGTAATAACTTTCTGGAAGTGGGAATAATGAAATAAGTTTCCAGCTGTGAGATTTCAAGTTCAGAGAGACAGGGTGAGGGAGGAGAAGGGTGAAGTAAATTTACCCTATATTAGTACCCCAAATGATAAACTACTGTTTTGTCTGGTCACAAACAGGAGGCAGTAATGAACTGAATACATTAGTCCTATTTATACGATTGAATAATCTTTGGCTGTCCAGTTATATGCTTTGTGAAAGTCTGAGTGTGGATTGTCTGCATTGTCTAGCCAGGAAGAAAAGAGCCTTTTACCTTACAACGGGCTAATGGTTGGCTGACAGTGTAATTACGCATCAGGGAAATTCTGAAGAGGAAATAGCCTAGAGAAAGAAATCTTCTTCATACTAAAGTTTATTGCTTTGAATACAACCTGAAGACCTAGTACATGCACACAGACCAGGTCCCTCACCCTGCATGTTCTGAATAGTTCGTTGTAGGGATATACAGAAGGAGACAAACTACTATTAAAAAAAAAATTAAAATCTGATCTTAGACTAAGTACGTTAAATGTAGCTTTACTTCCATGCCCATCACCTGAATATTTGTAAACTTTGCAACTATGCTGTTCATTTTGATTCTTTTTAAAAAATAAAGGCTTTTATTTGCTTTTTTTTTTTTTTTTACTTTGGCTATGTGGATTTCAAGGTGGCTGGCTAACATCTCTATGGCACTTCATCTTTAAAGCAGAGTTCTGGGTCACGTTTTCAGTGGCCAGAACCCTAACATGTTTCTCCAAGCCATCTGAAGAGTCAGACATCTTCCACTGATCCTCAGGGTAGCTCGGGAGATGATATCACAAAAGTTAAGAAGATTTATGGTGATCAGTGTTAACTAGGAATGCATTGCCTTTGACAGTAGGGTAAAGGAAAGAGAATCTGCATCCTTAGAGTCCCAAGAGAATGTGGAGCATTGATAATATGGTCTTTGGAAATGGAGTAAATCATTGTAAACAGGCCATTTAAAATTGTTATCAGTATTTCTTTCAGAGAATGGAAACAAATAATCTCTTCTGTCCTAATATGATTATGAGTTACAAATCAAATAACTGCTAGCTAAAATAGATAGAATTTTCTTTCTGAATACCGAGACATCTGAGGAAAGGAAAATGGAGATGGTGAGGCAAATTCATTTTGCTTCTCAATAAAGCCACCTGGTATATTTTCCAGTCTCAGAGAAAATCTTTTTTGATAGCTGCTTCCCTTGCTCTTCTCATCTCCAGGATCACCCTTCTTATTTTAAAACCATTCAGGTACTTTTTTAAAATGCCCAAGGCAAACAGTCATGACCTTATACCACCCTGGGTTCAAGATGGCATGCCTATTTGACATACTGGTTAATCGCTTTGTCATGTGCACTTCTAAACTAGAAAATTGATTTCTAACTTGGATGTGCCTGACTTTTCATTTTAAAATTCACCATGCCCATGAAGTTCAACTTCTGGATGTTCCTTCAAATATCTCAGGACTTTGGCAGCCCATTGCCTAGAGCTCATGGTGGCTGTGCCAGCCGGGCATGCGACAAAGTTGTTCCTCTCCCTATACCAGGGCGCTTGAGCCAGGATAAGTGTTCAGTATTCACTTGCTAGCTAAATTGTGCCTAAACCAAAAACAGAGTAAGATGTTACCTCTCTATTGTACAGCTAATACATTAAGAGTCCTTGAGGCAAAGACTAGGAAGTTTCCTGTTAAAGTGAAACTGGAAAATTATCCATCAAATGAATTGCTTCAAGGCTCATCTTATTTTTTGCTTCACTGATGAGACTTGTGATGTGGTAACTGAAAAGGAAGTTTTTTCCAGCAGAGCCGTTTTCTGTTGCTCTGCGCCTGGCTTGATGCAGTTCATACATGTTGCTAGACAGTTATCCAATATGAAATTTTGCTTTACCCTAACTGCGACTGGATTCAAACTAGTGACCTACAGAGGAAAGGCCTGGTAGCCTGCTATTCAATTTCCTTTTGCCGTTCCATTCCTTATTCCCAGCTGTTGAGAGCAGAAAATCTTTTGAATTGAACATTTAACTCAGACATCCTTAGGCACAAACACACTCCGTTATCTCTAAAATGTCCTCAGAGCTCTGCGTGTGAAGCTCTTCTTTTGCTTTACAGTTTGGACAAGGAACATAGAAACACATAGAACATTAAGTTTTCTTCCAAAACACAACATTTTTTAGTCATAATTGATAATGCAGAGATTCAAGTCAATTTCTTTTAAAAACAGGCATATCTCCACATGTCTTAGTAGTGTTGATAATTTCCAGATGGCTCTGCTGACTCCCATAGTCTGGCTAGTTGTGTCTGGGAATCCGTATGACAAGTGCAAGAAACGTCTGTTAGCACCTGGGATACAGCTAAGAAAGATACTGGAAATGTCACAAAAAAGAATTAGCCCTCTGCTGTAATTCTTTGCCTGAGATTTGTGTTTTTGGCATAGAGCTGCAGGTTGTATCCAAGCAATAGAATGAAACCTAATGTGCTGTCAAAACATGATAGCCTTCTTCAAATCAGTTTGGCTAACATCCATAATAATACTGTAATAAAAATAAGAAAGTGCCCAGTGCTAGTGTATGTTCTAAAAAGCCAGAGTCTTTGATTAAACTTTTTAATTAGATTGCTTCTTCAAATAATTGAATTGTCAAGAAGATATTTATCACGGACTGAAAAGTCGGATCAGAGGAATCAGAGAATCAGAGGATTCCATGCTATCTGTTCTCCTTGGTTTTCTTCATGAGTTGTATTAGGTTCATATCTGTATTGCTTTTGTCATCATATTCTTCTTATTGACTGTACCAATCCTGTAGATATTATTAGCATTAGAAAAAAGGTTGCATTCTTCCTTTAGATATAGAAGGAGAGATTTGATTCATAAATCTTCTGAAAGCGGTTTGTGTTATTTGTTTCCATATGATTTGTTTGAAGAAGCTGATACGAGGAAATCTCACTTAATCAAACTACATCAAAAATCCATGTTTTATGGTTGGTTTTAGTGAGCTGCCATTTCTGTCTAGCTCTTTTCTTTAAACATATGATATCTTCTGAAGATGAAAAGTTTTGAATATTTTATGCTTTAATGCTTCAGGCCTTATTATTAGGTACAGCCTGAAGAGGGATGTACTGCATATATAGGAAAGAGATTATGTCAGGTGAACGGAAAGGGGTTATAACTGTGTGAAATCCTTGCTAGTGAAGGGGGAAGTAATGCCCTTGGAAACGTTAGAGAAATGGTCAGCAGTAATTACAAGTTACTGAAGTACAAATTACTGAAGTAATTACAAGTTACTGTACAAGTATCTGAAGGGGGAGTGTCAAGAGGATGAGGCCAGTCTCTTCTCCGTGGTGCCCAGCAACAGGACAAGAGGCAACGGGCAGAAACTGAACCACAGGAAGTTCCATCTGAACCTGAGGAAAAACTTCTTCACTGTGAGGGTGACTGAGCATTGGACCAGGTTTCCCAGAGAGGTAGTGGAGTCTCCTTCGCTGGAGATATTCAAAACCCGTCTGGATGCGATCCTGGGCAATATGCTCTAGGTGACCCTGCTTGAGCAGGGAGGTTGGACTAGATGATCTCCAGAGGTCCCTTCCAACCTAAACGATTCTGTGATTCTGTGATTCTGTAATTACTAGGTACTCCTTTGGAAAATGTATCCATGCTTTAAATAGTAGTTCAGGCACTGAAGAGACTGTTCATGAAGAAACTCCATTTAGAAGAATTTTAAGAGTAATGGAATTGTTGCTTCATCTAGGGCAGTCATGTGTTAATGAACAGAAGGAGGGCAGACTTAGAGTGACAAGGTGGTTTGTATATTTCTCTGCAATTAATATATGGTCTCCCAAAGGAGAACAATTGAGTTAGGCTCCAAGGAGTCCATTATTCGCTTTGCTTCCTACCTACCATGTTGCTGGTGACGATAGAGCCCTCTGCATCATCAGTCCGCTGAAAAAGGGGATGTTTCGGGTAGCAAAGGCTCATACCACCTTTTTCCCTTACCACTGGAGAGGGGAAGCTGTTGATACTGGGTATCAGACCAATCCTTGGCTTGTGGAGATCGTGGCACCTAGAGGCAAGCCTTCAAACTGCTTGAGCAGGGATACGGATACTGTGCAGTTGAAGCAGCATCAAAAGCAGTCAGCTCTTCATGTCTTCATCCGAATAGGCGTACGTGCAGTAGATAAAAATCAACCTAACCTCAATTTTTTTGTTGAATCATTTTATAACTGATTGGTTTACTATGCATCCTGCTCAGTTTAAGCAAGAAGATCAGATATTTACATGAACCCTGAATAGTGAACAAAGTCTTGTTCTGTTCCTTAGGCACAAACACACTCCATTGTCTCTAAAATGTCCTCACAGCTCTCTGTATGATGTTCTTCATTGACTTTACAGTTTGGACAAGGAGCATAGAAACACACAGAACATTAAGCCTTCTTCCAAAACACATTACTCTTGATTCTGCACATGTGCTCTGACTGAATTGCTGTCAAAGCACCTTGCAGTTGTGCAAAAATGGGTCTATTAGTTGATGAAAACGAACAGCTTTTGACTGACACTGTATATTCTTAGCCTCTCCATCATCTGTTTTATGTTGAGAGAATGCTTTGATTTGTGACTGAATCCTTGCAATTCTCTCACTTTGTTAGTGCAGGCTAAGAATTTTGTCTTTTTTGCAAGTTTTGCTGTCTTATGGTTTGTGGAGTCTTCATCGCCTACCTCCAGGGTTATATACTGTTGTCATTGACATTGGACATTGGTGTGAAGAGTGCTTTGAGTAGAGCAGTGACTTCTGTGGGTTCCTCAACTCAGGCTTCAAACACAATGAAACAGGAGGGAGGAAATTTTTCTCATACTGAAAAAAGATAAAAGATAAAATAATTCTCCATAGTGTCCTGTCCTCTAGTTTGCTCCACTTCAGTGAAATCAAATCGACTTCAGCTGGGGACTTGCCCAGGATCTGTCAGTCTTGTATCTTATTTAGCTTTGCTTGGCAGGAACCGATGCCTGATTTTAAGGGGACAGACAGCTTGATTGGAAACCAAATGACTTTTGCCTTCAGCAAAAGATATTTCTGCTGGACTTGCTACTTAAAAAGGCAATAAGTGTATTCTCACTATATTCTCACTATATGCAACTAAATTTTCCTGTTGGTTTTAAGTTTGGAATCTCTTTGCTCTAGAAAAAAAGAGTTCTTGCAAGGAAATAATTTGTATAAGGAAGACGTTCTAATTAATTACATTTCTTGACCCCGATTTTTTAAAAATATGGACACATTAACAATATTTTACTTAGTGGTAGTTCTGTAGAGATAAATGTATGCTTGCATGATTCTAGGAGAATAATTTTCAGTAAGTATAGCATACCATTTGTGAGAACAACTCTGAGTTTAGTTGCTTTATTGACCAAAAAAAGAAATAAAGAGCATCCCTAATATATTTTATAAGTTCAAATTCTTAAAATATGCTGGAAATAATCCTTATTATGTTCTTGCTGAGCCTAGGAAATAGAATTTGATCTGCAAAATGTGATTTTCCCAGTAACTTCAGAATAGTATCCATGCATTTGAATCAAAAGCTTTTTCAGCCACAGCATTTCAGTTATTTCTTTATAAAACAGTTTCTCAGGGTACCTATGGTGCCATGTATAAATACAGTGAAGATGTGTAAGATGTTTAAATGTTACATTGAAAGCACCTCACATATACGACTCCAAAGCTTTTTGACCCACTAATCAGATTTGTAATGAGTTTAAGAATCACTATTACTAAAAAAAACACCAAGAAAATAAAACGATGAAAAGATATTAAAAATATATTTAAATTAAGGCAATATCCTGGGAGACATTAGATTGGGAAGTGTTACTATTACGGATCATACAGTGCATTTTCCACAAAAGTTCCAATTTCAATAGAAACAAGTTGCTGAAGAGATTTTGGGGGGGAGGGGAAGAGAGAGTTTTTCACTTTCGTTCTCTACAGTTTTTTTTCCAGAGTTGAACAGGAGTTAAGAGAAGCTGCAACATCTCTAGATAGGAATTGGAAGTAGGAAACAAGAGCCTTTGTTCTCTTCCTGCCCCTTTTGTAGTCATAGGTGGGACTATGTATCACCAATCTCCTCTTTTTGTGTAGTTTTTTCTCCAGATGTTCTCTATCTAATGTGTAACTGATCTATACTTCTTTGAGCTACTTCTTACTGTATACTTGTAGTGATTCTTAGAGTGATATTCTCAAAATGAGACACCAGTTAGTCCTGGTGTCAATTAATAAAGTGAACAAAAATTTTTTTCCTAATCAAATACATAGTTAGGTAAGCAAAAGGGTAGATGCATTTAGGTTATAAGGCTACTACTACAATTCTGCTAATAAAAACAGTGATTTATTTTGTGTATTTTTCAGGCTTCATGAAACGCAATGATAGAGTGCATGAGACAATTTGCTTTCATTTGTCCCCTCCCACCCTTCCCCAAAACAGAATTCCAGCCTTGTTCAGGATCACATAGAAGATCGGGTCCAGTCAGTCAAGCTATAAAGAGCTCAAATTTGGGAAAACTTGGGAATCAAAGATGTTCTGACATAAATCTAATTTTATCACTCACTGTGGCTGCCTACAGGAACTGACTTTCTCAAGCTAAATGGTAGGCACTTTGTCTTCATAGATCTTGTTTGCAGGTTTCATGGATAGTTTCAACTTGCTGGACAATGGAATGATGAAAAAAATGGAATGATCCATTGGAAAGCAAGGATTTTTTTCCTGGAAATTTCTAGCTGTAGCCTTTGTGTAAGCAAGAGAGAAAAACACCCTACTTCCGGATCAGTGACTGGTAGTTCAACAACTCTTCTCCTCATATATTTAGATCTGTTAAACTAATTATAGCCTAGATTACAGACTAGGACTTGTCCATATTGGACTAACCACCGCTAAGTGTTGTGGCATACATGCTCCTAATTATTTTTGCTAATAGCCGTCATGAGAATAACACTGACTGTATTTATGTCTTTGTTACTTTTTCTGATTCACAGATATATTCACCATATTCACTTCAACAATTTTAGAATGGGTCTCTTTTCTTCCAGTAGGAAAGTGCAAACTCTGACTATATAGCAGTGAAATAAATAGATGTAAATTTTAATGAATTGATCTTTGTTTTGCTGCAATTTCCAGCTCCAAGCTGATAATCCAAAGTTACTTTTCATAGAAAAGCTTATAACTAGTTTGCTCAATTTTCTTTTGAGAAAAAAATAGAGTGTACATGCACCGTTTTCTTTGATAAATTCACAAATATGTTCTTATCCTCTTTCATTGGATAGACACACAATCTCGTTGAAATGGCTTTTTTACCATTCAATGATTCAGTTTAAGACTTTGAATAAAGGAATGAAGAAAAACAGATCAACTAAAACCCAGAAAAAAAGAACATTCACTGTAAAGGCAGAGCATATTTTTGTTGTTGTTCTACAGTATCCAGTCTTCTACATTGTGTTTCAGAATTCTGCTCTGGAATTTTTTTAATAAATTTTTTTGATAGCTTCTTATAAAGAATTGGCTTCTAATTTTATACGAATCATATAAAAATGTTCAATTTTTATCCAGGAATTTATATTTTTATAAACAAAATGAAATCAGAAAAAAAGAATGAAGCATTTCTATGTTCTTTGCTTTCTGCGATTTCCTCTGTATTGATCTGGACGATTTCCTCTTGGCTGGTAAGCGGTTTAAGCAAATAGAGGGCGTTATATAAACCGGTACATCATTTCTGTTATGTTACCTAGACCAATAAATCTGAATGATTATTCAAATGTTCTAAATTTGTCAGTATAAACTACTGAACTTGTAATCAGATTTTAACATCAATAGTACAGAAGAGGAAGGTCATGATATATTGCCAATATACTGGACATCTTCCACAAATAAATTTGTGAAATTAATATCTTATAATCTTGATTAAAAAAAAGCACATCTTCCTCCATTAAACTGATTCTTTTACTCATCAATTTTCCTCCAGTGTTATTCTGACTTGATTAATGAAAATATTTATCTCTCAAGATTCAACTGTAAACAACCCAAGCTCTTATTAGAATGGGAAATCTTGGTTTTACCCAAGTGATTTAGATATTAATCTCATTTAAGTTTGATTGGGGAAACTTTTTGAAGTGAACTTGAGCACTTAACCCTCTGCATTCTGAGCTAATTTAGCATATGAGTGCAGCTTGAGATGGCAGATTTGACAGCAAGGTAATATAAGGTCCATCATTTAATAAGGTAGTGGGCCAGATTCTCAGCAAGAGTAAAATAATATAGTAAGACTTGTACACTAGAATACAAAAGTCCTTCCACAGTTGAACATAATGCTGTGGAAATTTGCTAACTGTAAACATAGGTGTCCTCTTTTGAAGCAAAGTGCAAGCAGAATATGAAAATCGTTAAGAGAACCTCAGCCATACAGGTTAATGTGTAGTCAGTTGAAAGAATAAGTCATTATAGGAAGCAAGGGCTGGAAATTCATAACTGCCCAGGAAATATGCCTTGATAATTTATTAATTGCTCTTATGAAAAATGAAGAACAGGAATATATGTGTGATTTAGAAATGAAACCTCTGAACTATAGTTGGATTAGGCCAGACCACCTGGGTGATTTAGGGAGAGTGGTAATGGGCTTCTTGGAATTATTGGCTCTGTCTTCTGGAAGCCCTGTAACTCCGCAGTTGACTGACAAAGCAGAAGGCCTCCGGACCAAGAAAACATCTTCTCAAGCCTGTGTTAACAATGACTGACATCCAATAGCTGCGGAGCGTTGTACTGGAGTGTTGGCCAGGAGTGGTATGGAAATGTCAAAAGGAGAAGAAGCATGAGCTGGGAGGACAGGAATTTGTGAATTCAACTTGTTTCCCAAACTCCTAGGTGTGCTGGGCCGATGATGGGTCCTACCATGCACTACAGGAGAACACACAGCCCATCAGGCTCCCCTATGGTATTAAGCTCTGTGGGATGACACACCAGAACACCCAATACTTGACGTGGAGGGAAAGTTTCTGCTATGCTGAGGCAATGATTTGGGTTACAGCCAGGCTATATGGGTAATGCAACTATGAATCATTAAATCTGCAGCAATTAGTTCAACCAAACACAGTGAAAAATATCTCTCTTCTGTAGATAAGCCCCATTAACCTCTGTTTTTGCTATCCGACAAAATAAGAATTGGTTATGTTCAATGTCTACTCAAATTTGCTGGAATGATGTATCTGCCAATAAACACCCAGAAAACTGTTAGCATGTCACATGCTATGGTTTTTGTAAGGTATGTCACAATTTATGGATTTTGTAAGGTGTTCCATCACAAGGGCCTCGAAACACACAGACAATCTGACAGCTCCAGAAGGCTGCTTGCTCATGGGGATGTAGAATTGTGCTTGGGTATTAACATTTTTGTTTTGTCAAAAGCTTTAAGTCAAAAGCTTACTCCTTCATTTGTACTGCTAGAATGGGTATTTAGCATCTGGCAATTGTGTGGGTTAATGATACAGCAAATAGCTGTTGACATTTAAGTAGCCCATAATATTCTCTTATTACCAAGCAGAGAGCCAGAAATGTTTACATTTTGTTAATTATATGGAACGTCCCTGACAATTTTTAAAACACTAATCTCCCTTTGGAAAGATTCTGGAATATTTTTTGGTTTATACCCCATTTGTGAGCTGTTTGGCAAAGTTATGATACTGAGTGCCTTGGAATATCAAGAGCACTATCACCTGTATGAAGCTTTTCATTACAATTGTTTAGATGTTCTGTAAATTAGCTTGATCAACCACATTGGTCCATCTCTATGTCTCCAGCCTTGGATCTTTTCCTTTTCCACATTTACTAAAGTGAAATACTTCCTAATAAGCTTGATGCAGTCAAAAATAGCTGAGTTACATTGGTGGGATAACCTGCATGATAACCTGTTGCATTGTCATCACAATAGCTTGACACAGAATATCAACAGGGTGATGAGCCTTCCAATGCACTGGAGCGCTGTGAGACAAGAGAACAGGTAAAACTCCCTGGACCACTACGAATGGCTTTGCTGCTGTAGCTCTCTGGGTCTAAGCTTTATCATTTTTCCATTTTGGAGAACTTTGTGGGAGCTAATGGGACACATGGAAATTGAACTCTCTTCAGTCCTACCAGCCCTTTTCTCCTGCCTCCTCCTTGTAATTCTTGCCGTTTAGAAAGTGCTAAGTAACTAGATGGGGGCATATGCTGCATCCCTCTACATCACTCTGTAGACCCCTGGTGCGTTATCCATCAGTCTCCTGTGAGGCCAAGGAGCTGTGTATGTCCCGCTCTCATTTAACAGCTTCTCCCATTCCCTTCTGTGGCAGCCTTGCCTGTAGACTGACGAGCACCATGAGAAGAGAGGTTCACGCAGGTCTGCTTTTGTGCAGCGCCCTCTCGCTCACTGTGCTGGTCACCAGTCTTGCTGTATGTCTCCACTTTCCCTCCCCCGTTATATGGTATTTCTTTTCCTTTCTCTACAGCTCACTGCAGGTATGTTTGAGATGCTGTAGTTTTAAACTCTATGAGAAAGGTGAGCAGTGCAGGCCCAGGACTTTAGCTTTACCCTAAAAGTTTATGAACTGCACTCAACTAGTTCTCGGGTGAACAGTTAGAGAGGAGGGTGAAACTAGCTGCTTTTAGGTTGTTTTACATCTGCTGTTTCTCTTTAATTTTGTTTGCAATTGTCACAAAAAAATCACAGAGTTCTACTTGCTGATGCCTTGAAGACACTGTGAAATTTCAGAATGGGTCAGCTACAACATTCGACATTTATCATGGTACAGAGAGATGCCAAGGAGTTGAGTGTGAAACATTACCCCAGCCAGCCAAAAGGATGGATGTCGCTGTGTCCCCAAAAGTTTTCCATTCAGGTCATTTGTCTTTGGCTAGTCTTGCTCTAGGGGAATATTAGCAAAAAAGGACTGCTTTATATGTGCGTGACACATAAATTTGTGAAAAATCTAGAGTCACCTTCCCCCTAACATTTATGGCTATTCTAAATGAATGTAAGATAATTTCAAAGCATATGATGACTGATAACAAACTGCAAATCATGTGTTCATAAAGGTCGTACCCAGTCTGACCTATGTTTGCTAAACAGTAATTCAGATGAACATCTCAAATTTGCTTTGCCTATTTATTAAAATGAATTAAAGGGTAGATGATGGAGTGAGAGATAAATGAGCCTTAAACATTTAATGCATATATCAGTGCTAAATCTTAGCCAGAGGAATTTGATATAGGTTACTAAAATGACATCTGCTTATTTAATTAAATAGCTGTCATGGATGACTCCTTTACAGTTTGCTTCAAACATATTCCGTACAGATAGAAAGGACCTTTTTTATGGAAAACTACAAATTGCAGTAACGAATAATAAAAATGTTGAAAATACTATTCCCCCCTGAAATTGTAACACAAACATTTAAATTCATTTTTCGAGTATCAAAACTTGTTTCTATTTCTCTATAAATGATACATTACTGATCATAAAAAAATGTGATCAAGGGATGTTAGAATAAACTATCTTATTGTGGTACCTATGAAAAATAAATGCTGTAATAACGAGCTGAAAAAGATTTCATTTGCTAAAGCAACTGTTAGATTTTGTTTACAATAGCTGAAAAATGGGCTTCATATCTCAAGAGCAGGAGGCCATGTACCAGACTAGCTGACCTATTAAAGATTACTAGTTCAATTTTTTTCCCTTTTTTCATTTTTGTCTCAAGTATAGGACTTTTATTTTTGTGCATCTTTCCAACCTTGCTTAGTGCTTCCATAATAAAAACATGCAATAGAAACAACTCCTAGGAACACTTTTTTCTAAGACGATAAAATCCATTAGATAAGAACTCCATAACACCATCTTTTTGGCAAAAAGGGATACCAAAAGTTGTCTAAATGTGTTGTTTGGGATACTTCTAAAGAAGTGAGTTACCTGAGTATATATCAGCGCATTTACAAAGCTAAGAAGTTGTCCAATATACTGTTTATATGCAAGTTAAATAACTACTGAAAATATCTTTCAACTCTTATTTTACCAGCCTTTTATATAGATTTCTCTGTTTGCATTGCATCATTACATTTTGCTTTTGCTCCGTTCTTATGTTAGTTGATACAAAAGTAGTAATAAATCAGCTATGAGCAACATCAATCAGATGCATATATCTTCAATCATCCCATAAAAAGGTAAGATAAACCTTATAGGACATTATTTTATGATTCAGCCTATATAGTTTTACAATAATTAAATCAAGATATAGAATAAGGAATAAAGAATTAATGACTACCTAAAAGTTCAGTCTCACAGATCGCACATTATATCTGACAATAGCCAGGCTACAGTCCCTTGCGGTTTTATGTAGTGTACTTCTTGGGAAGAAGAATGAAACAGAAAGTACCTCAAAACGAAAAATATTTATATTACATATAATTCATCAAAAGAGAATACAACAGAAGATTATGTGTACCTATCTATCTCTCTACCTCTACCTCTACCTCTATCTTTACCTCTATGTATCTCTCTCTATATACGTAGCTATATACAGAAAAATTTGATCTACACTGAAATAGTCTGACTTTTGAGGTTTTCTCTTAAAGCTTAATTCCTCTGTTGAGGTTCTTGTCTTCTATTTGCTGTTGAGTAAAAAGTTTGGAGCTAGTTATGTTAGTTTATACCTGGACTGGAAGTGAAGACTAATTCCTAGCAAACAGATGCGAGGGTGGCAGCACTTCTACCGTTATAGATGTGACTTGCAGCAGTCACAAATGCAGCTAGAGGCAGGTTATTTCTCTACCCAGGTGCTGTGGCAAGAACAAGGCATTTTGCCTAGCCACACTGTGGCTAGCATTATTCCCTGTAGGGTCTGCGTGTGCCCACCAGTGCGATGAGAAGCCTCAATTTCTGCTTTTTAGGGACTATTCCCCGGGTCCCTGCGAAGGATTGAGGTCCCTGCCAGCAGTGTAGGGTCCCTGCCAAGGACTGGCAGAGTGCTGCAGTGGTCACTGGCTCTGTCCTTCACCGTTAGGAAAAGACCTGGAAAAATCCACAAAAGCCTTCTAAGCAAAGACCCTGACTGCTTACATTTTGACACATACGAGCATTTAAGGTGGGGAGTATGTCAAAGTTCCAGGTTAAAAGTATATATATAACCATCCAATAAGATTGAATGCATTAGATGTAACCTTAGATGGTTTATGCCTTGTTTTCTAATTACATTTATATCAACAATTACTCAAAAGCCTTTTTGTCAAGCACTGGGAGCCAGAGTTTTGCTGGTGAACTTCTCAAATGCTCATGTTACTGTGACCATGTTAAAGCTGTCACTGTGGGAAACAGAGAAGAGATATGCAACATTTATGAGAAATCAGTCCTTTTTAACGTCTGGCATTGAATTTAGCGTGGTAAATTCCCACATATGGGGTGCACTGCTCTGTATGTAAATGTTTACCCTGCTCTGTCTGTAAAGGCACGTTAGCAGAGCAGACATGCTGTGAGTTTGGGTGGTCAAGCCTTCGACTCAGTGCTTGTGTGATCTGTCATCCAAAGGCTTCAGGCAGGCTGTGCGGTTGCACTAAGGCTGCTTTGAGACACAGTCTGTTAGAAAACGATAGTTACCCGAGTCAGCTGAGCGTCATACAACGTTTAAAATCTTTCTGAGGTTTAAGGCTTTCCTCTAGCTATTTCATAACCTGCACACGCAACGGCAAAACCGTCACCTGAATCCATACAGCACTACACCAAGATAATATAATCCACATATTTGATTTGTTTCATTCTTCTTAAGTATCTGAACATCTGCTGGCATGCTACCTTGTTACATATTGCTGGTGGTTTGGAGGTTACTAGTAAGATGTAAAGCTTTTCTACTGCTTCTGCCTCATTTCAGAATGTAAGATTAGGCTGATAAGATCAAGGGCTGAGAACCCGCCCTGATTCTGGTGCGTTTCTCACTAAGTCCAGCCATCAACTATAGACAGTATCTCAGTAAGTTGAAGATCTGAGCATTCTTTCTGAGTAGTTCTTTCTAGGAGGAATATCTTCTGGTTATGTACATGGCAAGTTTGAATTCCTTTTGTTAAAGGCTATTAAATGATTACAGAGAAGGGGGTAAAACAACAAACCTCTTTAAGAATTCGTACCAGTGTAGAGTCCATGTGTTTTTGGATTTTGGAGCCCATTCCCTTGGTTTTATTCATCATTCAGGCTTATCCAGTGGTGCAGCAACAAGTGACACTTCTTTCCCCACTGATGGGTGTTTACACTAGCGCTTGGAAAAAGATAGAGAAAAAATAGCTCACTTATTTTGCTGTTTCTCTATTCAGCTGTTTATGCACTTTTGCCATTGATCATCTAAAACCTAGCTTATGTGTCTCAGTGCTCTGATGCTAAGAAAAGTATCCATTGGAGGAAATGGAGGATTCTGTTTTGCAACAGAAAGTATTTCTTCCTATGTGCTTATACTTAGCAAGTTTTCTTATGAAAAGGCAGTTGCTATGAATCTTGGAGATTGTTAATAAACCCAGTTTCAATTATATGTGTATACTCAGTTTGGAGGGCTTCTGTTTTGATTATTTAAAAACAAAACAAGTTTCTGGAATTTCAGAAGGACTGAAATACTTCAAAAGGATTTCTAAAGGGGAAAGTAACAACTTGAAAGCAAGCATTAAATTGCAAAGCTAATGCATTGTAAGCTAATACAAAAATCACTCTGCAGATGAGAAAGTCATGCAAGAATTGGCTAAGGAGATAAGCATATAATCTGAGAGAAACAGTACTTCTGGTCTGTCATCCCTTGTTTGTGACGGAAAGGGCATGATCAGCATGCAGTCCTTAGACTCCTAGTAGTAGCTACAGTTTCCTTGTTACATATTAAGTACTAAA
This sequence comes from Struthio camelus, assembly GCF_040807025.1. NCBI lineage: Eukaryota > Metazoa > Chordata > Aves > Struthioniformes > Struthionidae > Struthio > Struthio camelus. The sequence continues at coordinate 67,179,198 of NC_090942.1, read as the reverse complement.
TTGCGCGTTTTCTTCAAGCCATGAACAGGGAGCAGCATGTGGCTTGTCTGCTCCAAGAATAAACCCAGAGACTAGACTATGTTTCAGGGTTCCTAGTTTTTCTTTTGTGTTTCTGTTTTAAGTAACATCCGTGAGTAACCTTAGCCTTATACCTGAGTAGAGAAGAGAGCAGCTTTCTTGCTGTGATGTAGACAGTGAGGCTGAAAGGAGAGAGGATGCAGGGTGGGCTCTGTACCCCTGAGGTCTCCAAAATGGACCCAGTCCTGCCTTGGAGATGTATCCAGATACTCTGGGGAGGGCCAGGACTCCAAAGGATAAACCAGATAGGGCTTTCAGAGTAAGACAATGCAATATAACCAGGGAAAATTGAAACATTATGCTATATAACAGGTATTTCTTCCCCTAAATTAATTTGTATCAGATTGGTTACAAGCATCATGGCATCCGAAAGGCCATGTAGAGGAGTGGTTTTTAGTCTTACTCCTTCGCTTCCTATTGGAATGTCAGCTTGGCCTGCTCAGACATCTTTGCCACCTGTGACTCTTCTCAGACGTGCCTCCTTTCCTATTTTAAGTTTAAAGAGACATAAAACAAATTCTGGAAAACTCTGTAAGTCAGTCTTCGGTTTGATCATCAGACAGCACCAAGGCAACAATCCTGGGATATTATTTACGGGGAATTTGATATGATGGATGCTTCTAAAGTACAAAATTAGATGCCATGTAACAGGTGCTAATGCCAAAAGAAAAACTAAACAGTGTATGTTGAGTGCATTTTAAAAAATAGAAATATTGACATTTATGTGGAAACTCTTGCATAGGTGCAAAGGAAAAATCTTCTCTCTAAAAAAACTTTAGAAATCTTAACAGGGAATACCTTCCTTTCCAGAAGTTTATATTCTCAGTGTGTTTCAATATGTCATGACCTACAGGAAGAACACAGCAAGAAATAAACATAATTCTAATTTTGGCATGCAGTTATTACAATAAAAAGTAGAAGATGTCCAGCTCTGTGTTAACTACATAAGAGCAGTCCTAACAAAAATGCCTGTATTAAACTAGAGTATGAGATTGTAAAAGAAGCTGGTGTGAAATAAATGATTAAAGGCATCTAAACAGCACATTTTTAAAGCTTCATTTCAATTCTTGTTGTAGTTGGAGCTGCTTACATCCAGCACTGTCATGTGGATAGTATCCTCTTTTCTAGTGAAAGAGGATTATGTGTAATTTTAAAAATACATATACATACTTTTAAGACTAGATTGAAGTTGAAGAAGGAAAAGAGTACAGATGTGATTTTAAAATGCTCTCTCCTAGAAACTACTTGATGTGTTCATTAGACTTTGTAGCAAGTGTAACCAACCACCTAATATTTTATAAAAATTTTTCTAGGTATGTATGTGCAGCGTTTTCTTTTTCTTCCACATACACTAAAGTCTTCTATTCTATCTTCTTCTTCTGCCCTTCTCTTTTTAAATCAGCGTAACTTGTCAGTTCTCTCTCATCTTTTATAATTCTTTCATTTAATGTAACTGAATTTCTCTTGTTTATTAGATTACTTCTCCCTCCTCTGGTGACTCCCTTCCTCTGCTTCAGTTCCATATATAGAGATAATTTGCCTCGGCAGAGTAAAGTAACATTAATGAAGGAGTGGCAGGACATTATGTCGATAATAGTTCTGCCAGTAACTTTTGGCTTTTGGAGAACAACTGCAGTTGGAAGAAATGGTGGGAATGAGTGGTGTGTAGCATACGTAAAAAAATGTGTACTAGAAAGGCACAAATAGCATAGAGAAGTCGAATCTGAGGGCATGCCATACTTATAACCTTATTAAAGTGGCTTTCCTTTGGGACTAAGGCCACCGTTTCAAACATTGCCATAGGAAGGAAGGTATGTTTCTGTTGTTAGAACATCTTTTGAAAAGCTTTTTGTCTATTTTTGCTGTACCAGCTGCAGGCAGAAGTCCCAAGAGAGGCTTGGAAAACACTCAAACAGACTTGAGAGTAAAAAGTAATGCCAACCTCTGTTGTGGATAGCCAAAGGAAATAATAAGCCTTGTTAGCTCACTGCATGGTAAGTGGAAGGAAGTGCTGGGAAGATGCAGCAATGCTGGTAGCTGGGTCTGCATTTTGTTGTAACAGCCAGGGCAGAAGGCAGTACTTCAAAGGAAATTTCTTGTAGCCAAATGGAGTCATGGAACAAAGACAAGATCACCTTTTGGTTGTTTTTTTTTTGGAATGTATGTTCCAGGTAGTTCAGGGAGCTGGAGATAAGGTTATGAGGAAGCATAAAATACCAAAGAAAAGGAGTCCTGTGTTTTAATTGAGTAAAAAGCAGTGCCTCCTAAAAAGCTGAAGTTAGATGCTAAGAAGAAGACAGTAGATAACCAACACAATTGGTAAGGGTGAGAGCTTACTGGATGAATCAAGACGTCTTGTTAACAGATGTGGAGCTGTGTGCTTGTTTACAGGAGTTAAAGGTGTGCAGGAACCAGTGCAATGGACAAATAAAGCATCTGTTAAACTGTACTGAAAGCTCTGTTGGATACTCTGGCCTTAGATGCAGAGTGCTAGTTCAGTGATCCCAGTTGCCAACTGCCACAGAGCAGAATAGGAGCAAAGGAGCCAATCCTCAATCCAGAGGTTAAATGTAAGAAGTCTGCATCCCTTGTGAAGAGATAGATTAGGAATCTGCAGATTCTTTTAATGCATAGTTATACTTGCATTAATATGTTATAGCAACACCCGTCTGTTTAAAAAGAAATGATATTTTGTCTGTGGGGATTAAGCCAGCAGCTCATAATAGTTTCTTTTTGCAGTACTGTCTGGAGGCGTGCTAAACATTGAAAACTAGATGGTAATACACAATCCTACCCATTGAATTTGTAATCTAAATAGATGTGTGGATGAGAGAGCAATAAGCCTATTACCCTTCCTTATCAGATGGCACAAACTGATCAGCTGGCTAGTCCATAATTAATGGACAGTCTATGGCAGAGCTTTACCACAAGATTGATTTTCTTCTCCGAGTACCAAAACTGAGTTTGTAAGGAAATTTCAGGCAAATTTGATTGCCTTGGTTTGGAAAACAAATTGACTTTGAATAAGAAAATTTATGGTGTAATAAAGCTTTAGATAACATTTCAGAAACTATGTTTATGTTTTCTTTTTAGCGCAACCCCAGCATCAGCCTTTGACCAAATTCAGTGATTAGCCATGGTGTATATTTGCAGAGGAACCTTTGGGGCTGGTGCAGGGTGGTCCTAGCCAGTGTCTCTGGGAAGAAATATTGTATACATGCTGTGCTTTTTGAACGCAGACAAGTGCAGCACTGTGATCAATATAGATGGATGTGTGCTTGGACTTGCTGATCAAACCTGCTCACAGGCTTCTTGCAGGTATCCCCTGGGACCAAGTCGATGCATGCACACACGCATACCTTAATACCAGGAGGCCACTAAAACAGGGGTGCACCACAAAACGTCAGAAGCAAAGGCATGCCTTGTAGCCCTGTCTTTTTTCACTTTGGACAGCCAGTGACAGCCGAAGACAGCATCAACTATCAGAAAGTACTCCTCTTTCTGTGGAAGAAGTGTGTGTGCCAACATAGGTCTAGCTACAGTGTGTACCGTATGTACGAAAGGGTTGTAAGTAAGGTACCTGAAACGGGCTTCACCTTCGTGTAGCAGATCTGGGCACGGCTGAAAGTTCACGCATTTCTGCATGAGCTAGACATCTGCCTCGTTTTCAGGTATCCCAGAAGGTCCCTGGGAAAAGACTTCCACATATTCTGTATGTATCCCTGACCCTCCAGCAGGAAAACCAATATAGTGATGAGGCCACAGCTCACAACGTCACAACTCCTGCGGTGTTTAGGCAGGGTGAGAACAGCCTCCTCAAAGGTTACAGCAGAACTCTGTTATTGATAGCTAAGAGCAGTCTGGGATCAGATGGCCAGAACACCAATTTCAGTGTCTTCTTTTCCCAGGGAGCTGAAATATGGGATGGCTGCCAGGTACGCCTCTGAAAAAGTGATCAGACAATGAATGACATAGCAAGGCATTGAGGACATCTTGTTAATGGGTAAGTTCTGATTTTTGCCCATTTAACCTTTACTCCCAACTCCTTTTAGTGCTTCCACAAGCCTGTCTTAAGTGCGTACAGCTCAAGACTTCCTGCAACTGTGGGAGTACCTAGCTCTGACCCTGAAGAGCTAGGGAGCTCTCAGCCTGGCCTCAGCTTCCCCTTCTCAGCCTCTTGTTTTGCTACTTTGTGTATCTTGAGCTGGAAAAAATGATGTGTGTGCAGAGCAACTGAGCAGGCTCAGTACTTTGAAGGAGACTGCCCTGCAGGGTTTTAACAGGGTTAGCGAGTTTTCCACATGAGCAACGAAGGAACCCAAAATAGGGTTCCCACAGCAGGTCTGCAACGTGCAGGTACACCTGTGTCCAACAAAGACCACTTTAATACAGTCGGGAATAGTGATTCAGATGAAGTGAGCTCATACATTATCTGAAGAACTATATTAGAAAAAGTAACAATGAATCTGAATATATTTATTGGGGTGAAAGGGCCTAAATGCAGTGGTTTTTGAACCTCCAGTGACAACTAGGAAAAAGGAAGGAAAAAAGAATGAGATCTGGAGCAGATATCGGGCTTGATGTGAACTGTGCTCATCAGGGAAGACAGGAGAACAGAAAAGGGACTCAGAGATTAAAATATGAAGAATTAAAATCTGTAGAGAACTGTCCCAAGTGAGATGGGATGGGAACACTGTGAAAGAGAATGAAAGAATGAAATATAGAAAACTGGTCTGCAAAAAGAGATCATGAAGGTAATTGTAGTGATCTGTTTTAGATTTTTATAAATGTGCTATCGCAAGAAGACAAAGTCTGTTTATGCAGGAGCACATCAGAGGGAATAAAACATATTACCTGTCTGTGCAGATTTGCTAAGAATTCAAGCTGGAATACTATTACACTTGGTACTTTTACATCATGAACCTTCAAATAACAAAGCGGTATAAAGTCAGAGTAAAAGGCCAAAACTGTGAAGGTGATGACAGGATGAATAACCAAGTCCTTGCAACCTTGTTTGGCTAATTGACTGTCATGGTGCCCAGGATGTAGTTGTGCAAAGGTACTGTGAAGGCTGAAGCCCTAAAACTACATGGGATTCACAGAGCAGGATACCAGTGGGGTAAAAGAGAGCAGTGAGAAAATTATGTGGAATGTTTGTGCTGAGTTCCTGATTGCAAGATATTAGACTAAGCAATGGATTCCCAGCTGAAGCAGAGGAAATTTAAAGAATTTGAAAATATACTCAGTGGAACAAATTCTGGTTTTACGAGAGGATGCTTAATTTCTACGTCTTCTCTTGTTTCATTTTAATTAAATACAAGGTTTCAAACAAGGTAAATCTCAGGAAATACTAGCATATATTACACCTCATTTAACTCTCCACCTTTCCTCCACACAAGCTACAGACTGATCTGTATTTCCAGCTAGGTTCTTGGTTTTTAATTGCTTTCCCAAGAGTACACAGACCTGCTAATGCTTCATGATCAGTTTTTTGCATATATTTACAAACATCTGTGCTTCATGCATAACAGCCCAATTCTGCGTATTATCTTTTGTCCCGCCAGACATTCAAAGCCAATCCAAATGTTACCAGTTTGTTCAACATACCCGGGCATCTGCAAGTAGATATTTGGCAGCAGCTGTTTTGTGGCAAGACAGCTTTTTGCAGTTTCAGTCAGCCGGTTGCTGCGATATTGTATATCTTTAACTGATGATCTGCTTTCTGTCTTAATGAGGATTACTTTTCTAAACCCTAATTGTGCAATCCCAACAAACTCACACAGGTTATTTACTTCAGTTGGTATAAGGCATCCAATGACGTACAGTTAACAATAGCTATCCACTTTATTCTTTCCATACCTGTCCTGTTATTTCTGTTTTGTTGACTGGATTCTGAGACTGGTTGAATAATATCTGATCCCGGGTTAGATTAGCTTTTCTCTGGGACTCATTATTCTGGAGATGAGAGAAACAATCTTTTTATTAAATTAATTTTTTGACGTAGTAAGTTTGGCTTTGACTCAGTGTCACAGAAGTTGTCCACACAGATAAAGCTCACCTTGTCAGGTGAGTTGGCTGGTTATTCGTGCCCTGTCGGGTGTGTAGCATGGGTGCAAGTACTCTTCCTTTTAGTAAGCCACTTTGTTGGCTTTGCCATCGGTACTGATTTTTACATAGCCTGGTGCAAAACACTCAGCTTTATGATAGAGAATGTGTCAGCCCTACCATTTATTTATGCTTTATTTTATGGTACAGTTTTGGCAAGGAGCCTGCAGTCATTCAAAGTGGGCTGCTGACAGATCTACAAGCTCAGAATCATAGTAGTCCTGTTCAGGCAACAGCTCCTATTAGAGGCTGTACACCCTGCCAACATCTACCATCAAAAAATCCCCTAGCCTATAAAATTAAGCTATTGTTTGTTGAGTGTATGGAAAATACACCCCGCTGATCTAAAACAAACATACAAAGTAGCATATTTTAAATGATTGAAATTGTGAATTCTGCAATTTTACAAATAGAGAAACAATTTTGCTTTGTAAGCTATAAGCATATTTTGTAGAATGAAAAAAAGTTTTCTTGTGATGTGCTAAGTACTTAATCATTGCGTACAATCAGTCTTCATAACATTTCTTTATCTCAGATCTCCTCAGATCTTCTTTTCTTGCTTTCTGTGTGCTCTGCATGCCAAAACACTGGTGATTTATAAACAAATTCAGCTCCTTTGAATGAGAAGACAATAGAAGATCACTTCCCTAACTGCCCTGCTCTGGCAATACCCAAGGCCAGATTTAATCCCTTAATATCAATTGCTGTTAGAAAAATCCAGTGCTGCTTGCAATGCTGAACACAGCCATAACACACTGTGGGCTATAGATATGAGCAATGATGTTGCAGAAGATTCACCGTCTGCCTTTATTTTAACTTTATGTGCACCTTCCTGTGCTGGACTGAAAAAATTACTGCCAACTAAGAGATATTTCTCTCTTGCTGCTATCTGTGGAATGAAAACAACAGGACTCGGGGAAGGTTTGGCTGCCTGGACTAAATAATCAGGAGTTCTGGGCCAGCTGAACGCAGGACTGATTGACAGGGCAAGAAAATGAGAAAAAAAGCTGGCCTCTTCACCATCATGGATCTGCTGCCCAGAGCGCTGAAGGGAGAGAATTTGAGCTCTAGGCTGGAGAAAAGGTCCAAAAATTAATCTGGCTTGCTCATGCATGTGAATATGGTCCATAGTAGTTGAAGGCATCAGCCGCAGAGTTTGAACTGCAGTTCTCTAGAGCTGCGTACTGTGTATCTGTTGACCATGAAAATTGTCTCTGATTACATTAATGAAATCTTACTGAGCAGGGTATAGGATTTCTAGATGAATTCCTGCCTTCCTGAAGACAAGGCATTAGATGCTGAAGTGACTATCGGGGAGGGAATTTCAGATGCAATATCTGGGTCTAGATGAGGAACAGCACTTAGTCCTGCTGTTGAGACTTGGGGAAAAAACTTCCATATTGATTTCCTTGTTGCTGACAGTCAACATGAGCTTCATTCTAATCCTACTGTAGGAACTAATACAACTTCCTTATTTATCTGGATACTCTCATCTATCAAGATACTCTTTTCACAGTTTATTTTTTAAAATACTTTACTGAAAAGAGGAAAAAACCCAAGGTCATATCAGAATGGGGGTAGAAAGTGAATAAAGAAGACTCTTTGGAACAATTTAGATTTTGCTTCAAATCATCAGGGACATTTTTTCATGCTGGAGCAATTTGAAGCAAAGAGCTGGTTTTTTGACATGGCAAAAATGAGCAATATGTTTTGGAACCCTTAAGTTATGGTGTGAGAGAAAAATGATATTTGGATTCAAACTAGCTTATGTTTATGTTTTCAGAAAAATAAGATCTAACTAATGAGCTACTACATAGCCTATATCAAAAATCATCTGAATTCAGCTTTGGCTTGACCAAGGATCATGATTGCCATGAATATGTTTTGTCCTTGGATAATTTAGCTTTTCCATGCTTAATTTTTCCATTTTAGATGGAATGAAAATACTAGTATACTTAATTTTGTGCAGATTTTTGAAGGAGTTGATCACTGAGTTCTCTCTTTATATGGCATTTGTAAAATGCACATTGTGCAATGAGCTATACAATTGCCATCCAGAAGGTGGAACAAAGAGGAAAACCATACCAAAATCACTCTTATATTAGAATTCAAATAAAATTATTGAAATTCTTCCTCCTTTAAGTACATTACATTTCTGTTTGGTAACAAAAATTTAATTAAAACTTTGTTAGGTCAAGCGAAATCTGCACACCCTATTAAGTGTAACATGAGGCATTGTAAACAAAACTCCTTTCTTTCAAATCAGATATTCAAAGTTATATTCAGAGCATATAAATAATTGATTTTTACACAAGAACTAAGGTTTGCTCTTCTGAAATCCAATAGCAAAAAGATTTTGAATTTGAAACATTTCCTGCTATCATTTTAACACTAATATGGAAGTAGCAAGACCCCATTAATATACATCGTAACAGAGAAATTACAAATAGGTTATGTGTGAGGGTGAATTTCAATCAACAGTTTCATCAAAGTGATGGATATTCTATTAACAGTCTTGTTTTCATCTCACTAGTTTTTCAACAGAAAGAATTTCACTGACCCTGCATGCACTTGGTTATAATGAGACTTCATTTATATTTTCACTACCAAAAGACCAGCATGATTAAATTTTAAAAAGTAAAGGGAATAGGATAATTTCTATCAATAAAGAAAAGCTCTAAAAATAAAACATTTGATTCAACAAAAGAGACTACAAAAATCTTTCTTTCTTTTCAGGCTTGATGTAACTTCTACTACCATCCTTGCTTCTAAAACTTTATTTGGTTCAAGGTAATATAGGCAAAAGAAGCATAATTTTAAAATCAATATTATTTTCTGTTCAGTAAGAAAAGCCAATCAGACCTTTGTTACTGATAGGAGTGACAACAGCTGAGAACTTTTCAGCCAGATTGTTAAAAGTAGTTTGAGGTAAACACATTACAGGCACAACATTATAAATGGTAGAGGATTCATATGCAGTAAGAGATAAATGTAAATTAATCTGTGCAACTGAAAATGCAGTAACCCTAGGTATGGCAAATCTTTTTAAAACTGCAACCCAGTGCTGTCCAAAGCAAGGAGCTAAATATTTTGAAATCATATGATGAAATTTTGAGGAATGAGAGTCATTTATTTATCTGTATCAGACCGAATCTGTCCAGTTCTTGTGCTTCTGTCCAACTTCTCCTGGACAGCTGAACAAATCTGCATGACTGAAGTGTTACTTATAGGCGTATAGTGAGAAGAGGCCATTTACTGGGTAAAAGATCTGTTTTGTTTTATGGTAAAAGGCTTAGTAGCAGCAAACATGTCTAGTACGGAGAATGAGGCACTGCCATACATGAGTTTACTCTATGTTTGTAGGTGAATGTAACCATTGAGAATACTAGTTGATCCCATTTAGTTTGCCTCATATTTCTGTGCAGTCTTCAACATTAGTAACATACATATATATATATATATTTATATTTATATTTTATATTTATGTATTTTTATATATGTGCATGCATATACCATAGGAAGACAACTCATACAAATGGATGACAGAATGATGAATTAGGCTGTTTAGGAAAGGTGGAGATATGCCACCAAAGGGTTCAAGTTTCTAGAAACTAGTTCTATTACAGAATTATATGAACTCACAGAGGAACAGAAGAAGAAATGGTCTGCTAACTGTGATGATACCAGTGCATTGTGTGTATACTGTGCACACAAAAAGGTGTTATAGCATTAAGCATAGCCTCTCGAAGTGAGATTTTCCATAGTTTTATAACCTATTTATGAAACCATGGCATTGTTTCTGCAGTTCTTGGAGGCATTCAAAGCAAATGGACACGGGACAGAAAACACACAGAAGAGGTAGGAAAGGCAGCGACCTACGGAGAAGGAGGTTGAAGAGAAGGTGCAAGAGAAAGAAAGTTACTCCAGAGGTTTCCTAAAACAGAATGCATCTTTTTAAACTTTGCTGAAAAAATCTGAAACTTGTCAGAATTTTGTAATGAGGTGGCACATTCCACATATTTATTTGATTATTTTCTTCTCTGCTGCATGGAGCACAGCTGAACTCAAACAGTCTCCAAGTACAGAAATGAGCAATTATAGCTACAAAGTGCTTCCCCAGTAGGACATCCATGCAATCATACACTTAAGGAAAAGCAAAGGTGAAAAATAATACTGAGAACCTAAGAAATAATGCTGTGATTCCCCAGGAAGTGGTTGGAAGTTAACCTGACCAACTCTAACTGTACCCCATTTATTTGCATATGGAGGATCTCATTTTGATAGTATTTATTTGTTAGTGTAAATATATTAATATATTTATAGAGATATAAATACTGTAAATAATAACAAGCATTAATACTACAGTAACATAAGTTTAATTTGTACCAGATGACCTACCAGATGGTAAAGCATAATGCTCAATATAATCCTCGTAAGAGTCATGTATTCCTGCTTTGATCACATCAGCCTGCATATATCGCTTAATTACATTTTGATAAAAAGCCAAAGCGAAGACAAAGAAGTCCTTTGTGCCTCAGGCTAAAACGTCTGCAGGCGACTGATGGGATAACTGTGAGGATTTGTACAACCACTGTCTATATGTTCGTCCTAAAAAGGTCAGCAGATCAGTGAGTGAACAAGAAACAGAGGAAAATTTGCTCCTGCTAAGAAGCAGTTGAGCACTCACTGAAAAAATGAGCTTGGTAAAAGGGGCAAGAACAAACAATGCAGTGGAAGACTGCTAAAAATAGGAAGAAGTCACTATCTACATCCTTCATAAAGGCACTTCATAAAAACACACTTTCCTAACTTTTCTGAAAGTGTCCTCCGTGAATTAGGAAGGCGATCAAGCATTTGTATGCAATCTTTTAGCAGCCTAATGCCTCAGAGAAGGACCTTTTGTATTGCAAAAGATATAATACTATCAACCTAGTTAATAAACTAGTTTTTCACACATTCCTAAATAAGCTGAAGTCTCAAAACAGAGGCATTACTTGTAGAAGACCAAGGAGGTTTCAGAACTGGATAAAGTACAAGCTACAGAGCTGAAAACTGAAGTAGTCAGGGAAAAGCACACAAAACACTAAAGAGAGTGACTTTGAGTCTACATTGTGACCAACATACACGCCCAAGGCATCATCTTGCTTAGCTAAAATTGAATTGGAGCCTTATGGACAATTAAAATACCTGAAGTTCTGCCATAGTCAAAATATTTCTATTTAGGAGTCACTTGTTCTGTGATAAAAGCTTGCCAGGACCTGGCCTGATTTCCATTTACTTTAGTTTCTTTTCCAGCAGGAGCTGGCACTGTTTGCAGCTTGCCTCTTGTTCTCTTCGCACTGATTGCAGTCATGTCTTTTCAGATAATTTCTCCAGGCAGTTCTCTCTACAGAGTTCTCAGCCACTCCAGCCACCCATCTTACCAGCCATGACATTAAATGAGAATCTGTGCTGAGATTCTTCTGCACAGCTTTGAAAAAAAAGGCTTTAAATTCTGTGTGTTTTCTTAGGACTGCATATTGAAGATAGAAAGATGTAGTAGTAAGATGGATAATGGCATTTTATTCATCAGTTTGACCCCCTATCTAGAAAACCAACTCATGAAGAATCTTTTCTCTCCTTCACAGAACAGTGGCCTCACCATTGCTCCTGTGTGAGATTCACTTCTTTCACACCTTTCTTGGAGCTCCACTATCCTTCTCTTACTTGCCTGGCCAATCCCTCAGCATCAGCCAGCATCAGAGATCTGGGGCCAAAATCCCCCACCTCCTTCCTAATGCCCCGTTTTACTTCTCTTTCTCTCCTGCTGGAGTGCTGAAGTAAGAGAAAGAACAAAGCTGGAAGGGAGTTGCTAGAGCAGCTATTGGAGAGGAGAGGAGTCAGCTGAATCAGGGCAGTTTGGGATATGCCTTGGTAACCAGCAGTTCAGGCCACACTAAGACTTGATCCTAAATGTGAGCAAGGTCCCAAAATGTGTGCAGAAAATGGGAAGCAGCCAGCCTGTATATCCAGACTTTGTTGCTGCTGTGAAATCCTGGCAGAAAGGTTACGCTCTGGGGGCTTCCCTAAGACAATTATGGGGCTAGTGACCCTTGTGTGCATTAAGTGAAATCCAACAAAAAGTGTTTTGAATCATATGATGATGTTTCCATTAATGAACAGGTATAAGAGAATGTTTATTGGTCCCAAAAAATGTTTCTTGGTTACAGGAACAAGTGAAGGCCATGAGGACTCCATGGAGACCACTTTGCAAACTACTCTAAAACGTCAGGATGAGTGTTGAGTTTTGAATCCATATTTTGGGTGAAGGTTGATGCCTATTACAAAACTGTGAGAGATACAGGGAGCTGCCAAACTTTTGCAAGTGCTGTGCGAGGTGACAGTAGGAGGTTGTATGTGTGCAAGCAGACAGAGCTGCAGTCTGTCTCCCAGACTCTGTTCCAGACACCAGATTTCTGAAGAAGACATGCAGTTTCTTGGCAAAGGAGGGAAGAAGCAAGGGGAACATGCCAGGGGCAGCAGTCACCGGCCTCCGCCTTGAGCACTGCAGCATGATTTGACTTCTGTACAAAAGCTCTGAGCTGGGCACTAGAAATAGCAGTACAACCCCACTGTGAGCTTGTTACCCATAAGATTTTAAGAGTATTCTCCTGAGAGGGAATAAATCTGCTAGAGAAGAGCTACCTGAACACTGGCTAAAGGGTATTTCCTTCTTAGAGCCCGTCAGATATCAGAAAGTAGAAAAACAAAGATGCTAACAAAAGCATCAAATTCTCAGATGTCCTCAGATGCCCAGCTTAAATACCACTTATTAAATTAAACAACTCTGAGGTTAGTGTGAGTGCAAGGACACTGCTTTTCGCAGTAAGGTGAGTGCTGAGGAAGTGTTCATCACATTTCACTGTACCACCACATTTCACTGATGAGAGCTACTGCACTCATCAGCATCATTTCTGGACAGTGTTAACGGCAAAGCTTATAGCACTATTATGAAGGTGACATTCTCCACCAAAATCCACCCATATGGGAAATACCTGTGGTCCACTCCTCCTACCACCTCCAGCAGCTACAGTAATGCACCCACAAAAATCCAGTGAAAAGGATTCACAAGGGAAGGCAATGGCACCATGAGCCCCGGAGGAGGCTATAAATAACTCCATAAACAAAGGCAATCAGTCATTCAATCCTCTAACCTCCCTTAAAGGAAGAACTTCAATAGACAGGAAAATTCACGGACTATGCTGGACCACAAAACCTGTTGCTTATTGGAGCCAGTGGGTTATCTGATCTTCAGGCTACCTTGAAATCCAAAGAGGGACTGTGCTATCAAAATGCTAACTGGAGAAGAAAAAATGTATGTTAGGAAGATTAAGCTACAGCAAAGTGAGGAGGAAGGATCTCATACAGCCTTCATAAAGTATGACTATAAGTGTAAACATCATCAATTAACTTTCTCTGGAGTTAATCACAACTGTATACTTTTTAAAATAAGTGCTATTAGTTGGACTATTGCAAGGATTAAGAAACAAAACAGCATTGGCAGTGCCTAAGCATATAAGACAGTATTTTAAACTTTGTTAAACGTTGAGTATAGCAGGAAACTCACATTAAATGAGGAACAGTAGAGTTTAGAGTGGCCTCTGCAGTTAAAGGAGACCAAAAAGAGAAAACTAAGAAAAGAATCCTCCAAATTAGAAAAGGTCGTGTAGCTAAGGCTCCCCTGTGCCTCAACATGACGCTAAATAGGAAGACTTGATAAAATGGCTTCTGCTGACCTAGCTCCTCCTATGCAAGACTGTGGCAAAACTGATTTTGAAGTCTGCATAAATGGGACTGATTCACTTCCCTCAAAACGTTATGAATAGCTGTGCAGTGTGGAACACTCTGATCCAAATTATGAGGATTTATTTATTTGTTTTTGCTCACAAACAATACAAACATTTGTCTAGTAAGTAAGCAAAATGAGTCATACAAATGAATGGTTGATTACAGAAAGCTGAACTGGAGTAGCTTGCCTCTGGCCTACCTCACTGGGCTCTGGTTCTTTAAAGCTAAACAATGAAGTGAATGAGTGCTTTCAGTCTTTGATTTCACAAATGTCTTTTGACTTATTCCTACGGCCCTGACGCATTAGTCTGAATTATCTATCACTCATTTGCGGGATCCAGCAATGTACCTTCGTTCAACTCGACAAAGCTTCCATCCTCATCAGCACTGCTTCGCACTCCTTTCTCATCTTTCCTCAGCCCCTAGGTTAATGGTTTTAACTTAAGTAGAGAAGACACTGGATTCCCCTGAGATGAGGAGGAACACAATGAAGCACCTAAACAGCACAGTATGCACAAAGTGAAGCAAGTTTAAAACTTAGTGATAGACAGGACAAATAGCTAAGGACATTGTGCTCTCCCTAAGTATAGAAATTAATTATGAGGAAATTCCTTTCCTCTGTACCTACTGCTGAAATGGAGGTCTGCTTTTTTTTTTTTTAAAGTTTTAGTTAAACTTTTTCCTCTAGCTTTGGTGAAATGACTCAACCATTACTTGTCCGTGCCAGAGCAGGGGATCAAGTCAAGCAGTATACAAACTTGTAGTAGTTGCATTAGTTTCTGTCAAAAGAGAGCTAGTGTGGTTCAAACTTATCAGCAGCCAGTCATAATCCAGGGGCAGGACTCCATGTTGATCTCATGGTAATTACATAGGCTTCAGTAATCAGTTATGCAGCAAAAGGAATGAAGTGAAGTGGAGGAAGGAAAGGGAGAGGAAGCAGTAATTTTTGGGAGCAGCTGGCCTTAATCTAGACAATCTAGATAAAAATAGCTTGGATTGATCTTGATGTTGCCAGGGTAACAATCACTCAGGTGACACGAGCTAAAGTATAGAGTCATGCTCAAAAAGGGATCCAGCAACAAGATTGGGCAGTGCTATATCTATGGAATGGAGAGCAGCACAGGAAAAAACAGGATAATGGCAATATACATGATTAGCCACAGCTGAAGGAATGAACTCTTTCAGATGTCTGAGAGCAGAAGAGATTAAAACAGGTCAGAACAGATCAAAAATCTGTAGCAGAAGTCAGAAGAACTACCCTCATGATTTCAGCATTTGCAAAAAATGACAGGCTATAGGGAGTTAAAGCCATCTCAAGTACATCCACAATAATGCTTATTTTAGAGCAACTGTTTTTCAAAGAGACCCATGCAGAGCTAGAGCTGAGATTTACAGCAGAACAAAGAACACCAGCCTTTCA
This sequence comes from Struthio camelus, assembly GCF_040807025.1. Classification (NCBI taxonomy): domain Eukaryota; kingdom Metazoa; phylum Chordata; class Aves; order Struthioniformes; family Struthionidae; genus Struthio; species Struthio camelus. The sequence continues at coordinate 67,163,768 of NC_090942.1, read as the reverse complement.
GGCCAGACGTCTTTGAAGAGTCCCACAGATAGCATGGAGGGCAAACAACTCCATGAAGACAAAGTAACTTCTGTAATTGGATCCCATGAGCATCTGTATGCAGTAATAAAGATGGATATTATCATGTCACCAGAACAACAAACCTGTCACGCAGTTCTGATGGGAACAATAAAAGAAACAAGGAATTAGCCTGTCCGTGAATATCTTAGCATTAAAATGTTGCTTTCTGGATAGGAAAGTGAAGGTCCAGCAGACCATGTGAAGTGGAAGAGATTATTTCAGGTACAGCTTTTATAGTGTAATAATTGATGAAATAGTAAAGGAATAGAAATACTGTTGTGTCATGAAAATACTCAGTGGCCTCAGATTCTTCATATTGTGGCTGATATTTGATCTCTCAGAAATCTGGACTTGTTGACTCATTGGAAAAATTTGTATGTACTATCCTTAATAAATGGTGATTGTTATCCTAAGAAGTGAAAGGCAAGGCAACATACTTCTCAGTAGGCTACATAATGCTTCCCTTGAGTACTTAGCTCTATTAATATTACCTTGGACAAGAACAGAGAAAAAATAAGGTGCTTATTCGTAACTTCAATTATACATGTCATAAATCAAAAACTAGTCATGATGCTCTTTTGCTGTATTTAGGTCATAATGTACGTTCGTGAAACAGAAAGAATATATCGAGGAAGACAACATTACCACAAAATAGGGCTGAAAACAGATGTCAAGAGATACATTTAATGTTTGACTGAATCTGAAAATTAGAAGATGTACATATGACACATCTAATCAGCATTAAGCAATTTGACCTACTGTATGATTCAGATGCTAAATGATTTTTCTCTACTATTAGAGTGCAGTCTAACAAGAAACTAGAAAAAAGGGTTTTGCTTTGTAGATCTTCCAGTATAATTAATGTTAAGCACTCTATTTGTTAAGTGTAATTAGTTCGGAGTGGGGTTTTATACAATAGTAAATGGTAACATAATTACAGATGCAAGCTGTCTCCTAACACAGAATTAAGTCAAATTTCCTATGCAAAAGAGCTTCCATTATGGTTGATACATATTCATAAGCAGACATACTTTATGTCATTTCTCTGCTAAAGACTGAAGAACTAACTATGCATATCCTTTACAAGGACTTAAATTTACCATGACTCAAACTGCATATTTGTAGTCTTTTTTTCCTGACTAATGTAACTTTGTGCCCTTTAATTCTGTGATTAAAGTAGTCTTCTCTCCATTTTTAAGTGATTTACGGTCGTTATACATTATAACGTAACCAGCCTTAAAATAATTTTTTTATGGGGAAAATTACACGAGGAAATTATTTAAAAGGAGAGACCGGACAAGTGCTGGAAAGATCCATTGCAGGAGTGACTAAATAGATAAACCACATTAGGGTCAAGAAATCCCTGGAGCTGTTACTTAGAGGCTGGGAGGGGATCAGAGGCCAGTATCAAACACACTTGCCTAGGTATCAGATCATGGCTGCTGTTCCCACTGGTTCTGTCCCTGATGTCTGTTACTAACAAAAAAAAAAAAAAAAAGCATTCTTATTCTGCCTCACCTTCTCCTCCAAAAAGAAAAGAAATAGGATAAAGGAAATAATAGGTCAGTTAAGGGAGTAACTGGTGAAAAAAAATTGAGGAGTGTAAGAGTCTAATGACTAATGGATGAAAAAATAAAAATAAATAGCTACAGAGAACTGAAGAGGAACAGTAAGCAGTGCCTTCCCAACAGCATCCGCTAGTCCTTGAAGGCATCAGCAGCCGGTGGGTGTTTCCCAGTGATATCCCACCTATCCCTATATGATGGGATGAGGGAAGAGAAAAATGTCCCACAGTTGCTGGAACTCTCCCTGCTATGCAGCAGCCAAGCTTCCTTCTACTGGTGATATTAAAGACCAACTTGCATAGGGCAAGAGGAGGTTGGCAGAGAGATCCCATGACGTGGTGAGACCTTAGGTGGGAATGCTGTAAATAAGAAGGTGAAGTGAAGAAGAGTGCAGCCAGAACCTCAGTAAGAGGATCAGAGGGAGCTGGAGGAGAGACAGCCTGGTATAGTCAGTGCAGGAGCATCCAAAGGTCTCCTTCCCACCACAGAAAATGCACAAGCCCTATGAAGAACATTATGCAGACATCCATGCCACAGCCCCATGTCCCTGGTGTGCCTTTATTAGAGGCAGGTTACTGGGCTCAGTGGCTCCATGGTTTGAACCAGTGTGCATACTCCCATGGGTGGGGAATCCTTGGCTTTGGAGTAGATATGAGTGCAAGGTCACAAACAGGATGTTAATTGCAAGTTTTCTACAGGTCCAGCCTTTTTTAGAGGAGTTACACCAATGTATTATGTGAGCCGGGTCCAGGGATGGTGGTAGAAAGTGACATAGCAAATTCCTTCTTGTGGGATTGAGAGAGTGTGGTACAACTGACAACTCACCTTGGCTCTGTTGTTAAATGCATCCCATGGCTTTGTGGAGTACATACACAATAAATGTGTATGACTGATGTATGATGGACACATCTGTAGTACAGTGGGAACACATGGAAACCTTAGTTGTACAGATGACTAAAAGAGTTTTTTGTTCTCTGTTGAACAGATGCAATCTACAGAGTCCATTTTGCACTTTAGAAAATCTAACTGTGAAAACAGCAGCTTGGATGCAGCCAGCTTTGTACATTTTAATTCCTGCAGCACTTCAAAAATAATCACAATGCTTAGATTCATAGCACTCCTTTCTTCACACTCCCAACATACCTTGGCCAGACTAACATTTTATTGTGTGAACATTTAAGAAGCTGACTTCCCCTGAATACTTGAAGACAATTAATTTCAAAGCAGAACAGGTGAAGCAATAACAGACTTTCGATTTGCACCTACCTGCCTGGATATGCAGACCAAAAGTGCTTATGAATTTATCCAGTTAAAGAAGAGAAGCATTAGCCAACCACAGTTACTCAGCTCTGAGTCAGATCTGTCAAACTCTGGATCAGATTTGGAAAACTTATTCTTTGGATAGCTTTACTTTAGATTTTTAAGACTGTGGATAATCTCATTGCACCACTTACTTTAATTGTATGCAATTCATATTGCAGACTGATTTATAAGCTTTTCAAGGAGAGCTGAGTAATGCTTTGGTTGGTGAACCTAAGCCCAGGAGCAGGTACTTAGGTTAGGGCGCAGATAGAAATCTTTTCAAAAACATGTGAAAATTATTTTTTCTTATTGGAATCAGAGTAGGTAAAATTTGGAAGCAAAATGAAACTTAAAAGAAACAGATGCCTTAAAAACAGTAAAAGATAGCAATACTAAAAGGAAACTCCACAGAGTATGCGGAGAAGGTTGAGAAAATATAGCCATGAAAAGAAGTAAAAACAAAAAAATAATTCAGCTTACTAACACTGGTAATGATAACATTTTCATAGGCCTTAAAATAGGATCCTCTGTTCTTGCTTCAATATATCAAATTATTGTTATATCAAATGTAGCTATTTTAGCATATCTATCTGTTCAGCATCACTATCTGTTCATCAGAAACTCTGCTTTGGGACAGATGCTTTATGTTTATACCAGTGTTTTAGCTCAGAATGGCTTGATGCATACTCTGCTTTTGACCCATATCACCCAGAAATCTTTAAGCAGGTACCTAGCACGCATTTAACACCCAAAGGTTATATAGGAGCCCCAAGAGCTCCTGTGACCTCCTCAAATCTTGCTCTAGAGCCAAGTGTCATGTGCTACCTTTCAGCAGATGTGTGAGCACAAGCTCATAGGACAGCTTTAATTAAAAGCATAACAGAAATATGTTGTGTCAAACTAGATAACATTTAAATCCAAATGAATCCTGCTGTCTTTCTATAGATATGCTGAACTAAGGAAAAACTGTTCCAGGCCAGCGCTCAGCTACAGCTACCACAGCGGATTACACCAGTCTGCTGGTGTAGATGTACCGTTGTCTGCTTTATGCTTGGAAAGTTGCAAATAGCTAAAGGGCTTGCTGCCATTTATTATGTTGCACCAAGCTGAGTGACTAAACTGACCGCAATTAGTTGTGTTACAAAAATAAAAGGAAGGTAGCAGCAAAAATAAAAACAAATGTGATATACCGATTATGAGTTAGTATGTGGTTTGCGAAGGAAAGTCGTGTCTCACAAATGTTAGAATTCTTGGAAGACGTCTAAAAGCATATGGTATAAAGGGGATCCAAGAGAAAGGAGGCAGTCAAAATTCTAAAAAAGTGTGAAGGAGGTCTCTCAAGGTATTTTAAAGAAGCTAAACTATAGTGAGATAAGAGGCAGTGTTCTCTAATGGATAATATGAGTTATCCACAGTTAAAGGTAGGAAACAAAAGACAGGAATGACTGTTCAGGTTTCACAATAGAGAGAAATTACCACGGGGAGGATTGCTCTTATATTGTTGTTTTTCAGCATACCCATAAAAAATCTGGAAAACAGGGAGAAGCATGAGATCACAAGGTTTGCTAACAACACAAAATTATTCAAACTTGTCAAAACTAAATTGACTGCAAAGGGTTGCAGAAGGCTCTTGTGATACTGAGTGACTGGTACATAAAGCAGCTGATGACATTCAAGTCAATAAATGCAAAGTCATGCACATGGGAAAAACACAGTCCTAACTATATACACGCACGGATAATGATTATTAGTTATTGCCAGTTAGGAAAGTGATCTGGGAGTCACTGTAGCTATTTCTCTGAAAAGAGAGTAAATGGAAACAGAAAACACAGGAGAGCCTTTCTGCTGGTCTTAGGGTTATCCTTTGAAGACTCGCGAAAAGCTTTGGTTCCAAAAAGCAGTAGGAATTGAGAGAGCTCCATGCTGGGGCATATGGCAACACAAACGCTGATGGAGCGTAGTTGACTTTATGCCTTTGACAAGGGATGTCAGCCAAGGCTGTGTCTTAAAGCCTATCCAGTTGGCACTGTTTCACACAGTGGAGAGAGAAAGGAGATGCGTGACCATCAGCAATTGGCTTTTGAAAGAGGAGGGCTGTTTAATACCACCTCCCTCAGCCTTAGCTGATGCTCCCTCTAAGTAACAAGCAGAATATATAGAACCTCTTGCATATTGGTCACTCTGCTGTGGTGACCCATTCTTCTACATGTGCTATATTCAGTGTATGGGTATTCCTGTGTACACACTTTGTTCCTGCTTGCCCCCAAGCCCTGGGGAGAAGGATAGGCTGATTGGTATAGTGTCTGATTTTTTCTTGAAGTAAATTAAAATATATAGCAGGCCTATCCTGAGGCTTCTTGAACTTCAGCTCAGGTTTGTAGAACTGTTGCAACTGCTTCCTCCTGTCAGATGAATTTTTTTTCACCCAGGCTAGAACCTAGCACTTGAATTGTAATAGTGATAGAAGTTTATTATTTATTTAATTTAAATACTATGCTATTCTTTTAATTAGCTTTTCTTAAACACTATAGTGATGTAAGCTTTTCTTTTTTTAAGTTTACATTCCGGCACAGGTCATTTAATTTTCTTTTAGGATAAAAGCTTCTTCTTTGTCTCTTTTCAGTTAGGTAATACAGCCAAAACGGGAACAAATAAGAGCGCTCTAAAACTAGACTCAACTGTAAGACTAAAACAGACTAAAAAAAGATGGAAAATTTAAAATTCATACTATAAAATAGTCATCTCTTTAAAGAAAGGCCATAGACATTAAGCAATACAATGTTACGTACGTATATATTTTATTTTGAAATAAATTATTAAGGAAGCAGGACTGCATATTCATTTTTATCATCCTATTATTAAAACATCACAGAAGAGGAAACAAATGTACACAGTTTTTGTCAGAGAGAAAGAAGTACTCTATTGCCAGTCTCCTCTGAGTCAACAGGAGCCTCTATAAGTCTCTATGAGCTCCACTAACTCTCTCAGTACAGTGGGCCTCCTTGAGAGTGAAGTGGGATTCCCAGAGCATGAATTGACTGGAACAACTAAAAAGAGGTTCTGTCCAGGAGCACAGGTTTTTGCGCATAGACATAAAAATAATTAAAAATAAATGACTTCACAGAATCATTGTATATTTTGACACTACCAAAGGCTGCAAGAGATGAATATTTTGGCCTGCAAATAAATATCTTTCTGGTTAAAAAGAGACCAGCAAAACTGATAGCTGGAACTGATCTCAAAATCAGAACTTTGCGGTACTGCATGATAACATGGAAGAGGAATCATTTCAGTGTAAGTCTATTCAGTCATATCTTGTTGTGCCAAGCGTGTGCTGAACTTAGGGCTTCATGTGAGGAGTACTCCCAGATGCATTTCTTTTAGACGTGGAGAAATATGGATGTCACTCACAAGTGGATCTGCTGGGCATTACATGAAGGAAATACATAACATATAATCTGATTTTGAGGAGATGTGCTTGTTAGGAATTAGGACTGGGAGGCACCACCTGAGACTGGCACCAACAGAGTTTAAGTTGTCCTAGTTAGAACTGCATCTGACAAAAATCATTAAGATACAGAAGAACAGAGACATACCAACACAGGGTTCCTCTGTATTTGGCTGCCTCATGACTATCAAACTAAGCAGCATGTCTTTTCTCATTGCAGGCCACTTGCTGGGCAGATAAAGTTCAATGTCAGTGCCTTCTTAGTGACGTCTGACAGAACTCGATGCAGTTCTTTCTCACAATGTAGGCAATGTAGGTATTGCTGCTATTACAGTTGGGAAAAACTGGTAAACACTAACCCAGGTACAATATTAGATAAATGTAAATATTCATTTGAGTGGAAGAAATGAGTAAATGTGGTGTTCACAGGACGTTCAGGCAGAGCGAGGAGGGATCTGGAGGATGCCTCAGAAGTTGTAAGGAAAACATGAGCCGTATATCACATGCAAGAGAGAGAGCACAACAGGGCATATATTAGTACTTGGGCACTTTGCTGAGGTATGAACACATTTCTGAGGCCGTTTGCCTATCTCTGACTGAATCAAGAATATCAAAACAATATTTTCAGTTTCTTATTAGCAAATCTGCTCTCTCCCTGACCTAGCAGAAAAGTCTGAGGCTAAATCAGCGAGTTTTTAGCTGCCAGTTATTACTTGGAAGTAAATTATTGATTGGGCAACACAGGAGTTGCTCCAGTTCAGCTGAGATTGCAGGTAGCTTGCAGTTGCCACAAACGAATGAGCAATAAGTAACTTCAAACACTTTAATTCCCCCCAAAAAGAAAATTAGGACATATGTGTGATTTAAGACTCTCTAAGCCGAACAGAATCAGTTAAGAAAAGCTTAGGAACATGACTTTGGAAGGAGGGAGAGAGGAAGATAACAATTAAAGGAAGAAAGGAGTTAAGGGGGAAAAGGGATTGAAGGAGGAAAAGCTAAAATAAGTGGAATGGTACCAGCTTCAGACTATAAAAATCAACTTGAACAAAGAGCCTGTAAATTTGCAAAGAGTTTGAATTTAAAAGAGCTGAGTCTGCATGGCCCCTGCGGCCCGAGCTGTCCATGTTCCTGAGACCCTCAGTGTGCCTGGCCAACTGAGCGGTCAGCCCTTGTTAACAGGCAGTACATACCAATGCTAAGATGAGGGTATGTACAGCAGTATATACATCCAATAAGGCTGACCTGCCAGTGCACGGGTCAGAGGTTGATCTGACTCCTTGGCTACCTACTACCTATATGTATTGTTTTGGCAAGAGGGTCTGCAGAAGTGAAATGAATCACATACTCTACAGCATTTCTTTAGGAGATGCTAGACTATCCCCAGCAATCTGGGAACCAGTTGGAGATACAGCCTGAAATGACCTCTGAGTAGGAACAGTTACTGCAGTAAGTGAGCTTTCTGCACAGCTTCTCCACTGTCTTCCTTGTGACCAGCCCCACAGCCCCACAGACAGCATCGGCTTACTGCTTGCTCCCCTTGCCCAGGCCAAGAGGATCCCACGTTGGAGCCTTCATCTGAGCCAGGTCTTGGAGCTGCCCATTAGCTCTATGGGCAAGTAGGAAGGATCTGGATGATATCAGAGTTGAGGCAGATTAAGGAATATCTGCCTACTGCTGGCTTTTGCAAGAGTTCAGCCATACTTCTGAGAAAGGCAGAGACAGCTGAATGCTGGAGTCAAGCACCTATAGGCACAGACAGGCACCTAAACTATTAATTGAGCTGTCATGTTTTAAATTTTGCACACCATAAATTGGCAGTCATTGGCAAGCCAGAAAGCATCAGTCCAAATACCACCTCGAATAAGCCTGAGGCTGAAAAAGGCCATCCACTCCAAATACTGATAAAAGAAATGTTGTATTTTGCCCTTCTCCCCAGGGGAAAGCACACGTACAAACTTATGATAGCCTGCAAAAGCCAGACACTAGCTATTAAAGCCAAGCAATGCATGTAGCAGTTCTACCACAGTCAGACCATTTAGGCATATTGAAAGATGTGTTCCAAATATGGGGCTTTGAGTGCTGAATGTTTCATTCTCATCATGGAAGTTCTATTGTCAGAGGACAAGACTTTTTCATCCTAACAACAGGTTTTTACAATAGTTCTAGCCACACTTCAAATTATTCTGCTAGAATCTGCACAGGAATCAGAAGAGACAGACTCAGAGATTGTTAGTGCTATGAAAACCATTTGTTTGTTTAAGTTACAGGTTTTTGGAAAGTGACATTGGAGTAACACAATCTTGTGAAGGCTGTAAATTACGACTAGGGCAAATGATTCCTTAAAGGGAAAGAGATGTGTGGTTTTGGGGATCCAGTAGATGGTAGTGTAACAGCAAGCTTTTCAATTTCTGTTTTTTCACTTCTAGGTAAAGAAAATATGGGTAACTCTCAGGTGTCGGCTGGGTCTTGTTAGTTTATGGGCAATATATTTTCCAAGGATTTGTAATAATAAAGACATAATACTTTTTGTGGCATATTTGAACTCAGTCCTTCCTTTTCTGTCCTTAAGTCCTGCTTTGCCCCAGCTGTGAACAGGCTTCTGCTGCTAGCAGATCACTGTAAGATCAAAATTTTCCAAAGAAAACTTTCTTGAAGAAATAACATATGAACTTTATACTCTAAACAAAAAGCAAATCAACTACTCTTTAACTGCACGTATAAAGTTCTTTCTTTATGGACCTGATACTAAATACACTGTCAAATTTATGTAGGAATAAATGAGAGTTTAAGAACACTAAATAGAAACAATAATGTATAACTACTTTAAATGAAGCATGAATATTGTATATGTATTTCTCTCTTGCAGTCAGACAAGATAAAAACTCGCAAGACAAATTTTATATGGGAGTTCACAGCCCTATTTTGTCTGATTGCAACAGCTACTCAAGAGCCATGAGACAATTTGGTAGGAGAAAAACCTCATTTTCCTCACACGTTTCCCATAGGTTTTGATGAGCAATAGCAATATCAAGAGTGGTGGCAGCAGGTTGAGGGACATGATCCTTCCCCTCTGCTCAGCATGGATGAGAACATATCTCAGTGCTGGGTCCAGTTCTGGACTCCCCAGTACAAGGGAGATGTGGACATACTGGAGCAAGCGCAGTTAAGGGCTACAGAGACAATTAAGGGACTAAAGCATCTCTCATATGAGGAGAGGCTGAGAGAGCTGGGACTGTTTAGTCTGGAGAAGACAAGGCTCAGGAAGGATCTTGTCCATGTGTATAATATCTGATGCAGAGTGTAAAGAAGATGGAGCCAGACTCTTCTTGGTGGTATCCAGGGACAGGATGGGAGAAAAGACGAGAAACTCCATTTAAATGTAAGAAAAAGCTTTTTTACTGTGAGAGTGATCACACACTGGAACAGGTTGCCAAATGAAGTTGTGGAGTTTCCATCCTTGGAGATATTCAATACCTGGCTGGACATGGTCCTGGACAAACAACTCCTGACCCTGCCTTGAGCAGCAGAGTTGGACTAGACAGTCTCCAGGGATGCCTTGCAACATCAGTGGTTCTGTGCTTCTGCAGTAATACACACAACTTAGAAATGACTTGAAACTAAGTTCAATAAAAGAAAGATATCTCCCTTTCAAAGGGTAAGCATTCACTCTTACACTGCATTCAGGAAAACCGACAAAAACGCAATGGGAAAGAAAGATCACACAACCCATCAAAACTTTAGGTCAGAAGATGTTCAGATTCTGCATTATGGTTGTACTGGTTAATGGACAGGCTGTGCATCCTCCTCATCTAAACAGGTCCTAGATACAACTAGAAAGAAAAGGTTACCAAAATGGAATTACAGAAGAGAATTAACTATAAATCAAAGCACTTATCTCAGAGCTGATGTTTCTAAGCACAGATTTTAGGATTTTTTGTTTGTTTTAAATATAGGGGAGTTTCTATAAATCATGGTGAGAAAGAAGGAGGTGAGAAGAACAGAACATTGTAAAAACAAAGAAAAACTCAAACCAAACTCAAGATAGTAAATGCTACAAAATTACACCAGCCATGCCTCTCTTTCCCATAGAAAGGAGTATTTCAAAGGAATTTTCCTTCTATTGTGAATCTTCTAGATGTGACAAAGAATACCTCTGAAACTAAGATTATTGCCTTGAAGGGAAAAAGGAAGTAATATGTTGCTTAGGGATATATATTTTTCAATTTTTCCAGACGGTTTGGCACAAAAATGCCAAACAGTAGCACTGAATATAATCCTCATTTGCTAAAGAGAGGCTTGCTAATAGTTCCTGGAAACATCTCTGTCAGCAGTTGTTTCTACAGCTATAATGATCTCTCCATTCTGAGCACTCACCGAGCCTGCTCTCAGGCTTCCTGGCCATACTCAGTCACCAGTGTGCAAATAAAATCCTGTTGTCCTATGGTCCACCACGGCTGTATGTCTCAAGGTGGCAGGAGAGTGTTGAAGACAATTACTCTCCTCCAAAAAGCTGTAATCGTAGATGTTTAAGGGATGCCATTGTCTCAAGTACTAGAACACTGCTGTACTAACTGGATTAAAACACTAAATGACCTTTTTTCTTTCATGGTTCGTGGTAATTACCTTTGAATTGTGAGGATAGCTCTTCTAGAGAGTGGCTGATTAGAACTATTAGCTGAATTCATCCACTAAAATCAGCCTGGTAATTTTCAGCCTCCAAATAAAAGAAGTTTAAGCAATATTTTGTACCTCTATGTCCTAGAAAAAGCTATCCCTGGCCCTACTTACACAAGGACCAGTGGCACTCTTTTCTATTATCTAATACACTTAGGCCTTGCAGCTGCCCATGTTTCTGTGTTCACTCGGAGAAGAATCCTGTTCCCTGATATGACTTAAAATGGGAAAAGCTTTTGCCTTCGGTCAAGTTTGCAGAGCTGAGGGTTTTTGATGTTGTTAGTAATACTAATGCCAACTTATGTGAAATTCCCATTTTATTTTTTGTGATTTGTTAAAAGAGAGGCAGTTTTAGAGCTGGTACAATTAGCAGATGCGATCTACCCCGAGTTGAGCTTCTTCATGCCACATGTCCACTTTCAGTTCCTATTTCCACGCAAACAATGCTCTGCTTTGTGACAGCTGATGTTTCAGAGCCTAGCTCTGAGCCCTGACACAATCTTAGTACAACTACCATTACTGGCATAGCCATGGTCATCTGTTGGCATCACTTTGGTTCCTAGTGCTGCTGAGATACTCATTGGTGCAGGCATAGCATTTACAGGGAGTGGGATGACATGTGACAAAAGCGAGAGGAGGGTGCTTTCATTGCCGTGCAAATGCTTCCGTGGTTTGCCTGCTTTTCCCAGGATGGGGTTGTCTTTCAGATGTTCAGAGATTGGCGAATGACCATTACTGTGCCATAGGGGGCAGAGAATAGAAAGGTAAAGCCACAATAATATAGGTACAGTGGTGCACCGCTCCATGGAAACTGACAGCAGGTTTCCAAGGCAGCCAAATCAAAAAAAGAACAAGGCTAAAAAAGAGTGAAGTACAAAGAACATCAACTAACAGCTTGATGTGTTAAGGGGTAAATTTTCAAAAGCGCTTAAGCCCCACTGGAAGTCAATGACAGTTGTGCTCTTAAATCACTTAGGCTCTTTGAAAAGTCCAGCCAGAAGCATTATTCCCTGATGTGTGTGATTGATTATTCATTGTTATATGTAGCAGTCCTGTAAGGACACTTTCCTTCTATGCTTCATTCCTGGGTTTCTTCCTTCTCTTCAATCCCCCAGAGGCTCTGCATTTTGGGGGACTCTTACTCCTCTTTTATCAGACAGCCTTCACGTGGCTGTATATGCACGTGACAGCCAAACGCTTGTATGACCATCCCAATAGCCAGGGCTGCGCTGCCAAAGGGGTGCCTGTCAGGTCCTGGGTCCAGCAACCCAGAAGTGGGTTTGGGCTGGGCCAGGGAACAGCAGGGATGGTCCGTTCCCGCCCCTCAGAGAAGGTAGATATTTTCCTCATCGCAGCCTGAGTGGGCAGGGCAGAGGCAGAGCAGAAGAGAAAGAGCCATCCAGTGAGATGAGCACAACTAATACAGTCCCTAATAAGAGCACTGAAGAAATGGAGAAGCAGAGCTTGTTTTTAAAAAGAGATGATTGGAGAGTTGGCTGTTACTTTGACTTCTGGTCCTACCAAACTGAACTGATCCACCTTGAGCTCAACATTGCTTTCCAGAATTTCCTACTTTCTATTTACATTCTAAGAAATCAAGACACTCCGGTACATTTTGCCTCAGTGTAACAAGCTTCAAGACATCTCAGCAGGTGCTGTGGGCAACCTACAAGCTCTGTTATTTCTTAGCAAAATAAATTCAAAATATCAAACCAATAGAAAGTCCTCTTCTGGGAAAAAATAATACAAACAAAGCTGCAGGTTTAAATACACATTTAAATATGACAAACATAATTATTTCCATAATAAAAGACTTACATGAGGGGAGATCTGTAGGATTATTAACCTCTAAAACTGACAACAAACCCCACACTACAACAGATTGTTTTCATACAGCTGAAGACCTGTAACCTGTTCTATAGCAGAACCCACACTTCAAGACTTCAGCAATAACATACAAATAATAAAGCTGAACCTGTATATAGTCAGTTGTATGATATCTTTTTTACTGTCTTTAATGACTGAAAATTTCTGGGCAGTACAACATCAATATCTTGACAAGATTATTTTGACCATGGATAGAGAAGCTTTCCCCTCCCACTTTGAACAGAACTGGAGTTTGATTTTCCATGGATTTGCTACTCTAGATGTAGCCTGAAAAAACTAAATATAAACATTTAAAAACTAAATGCTCTTGGCATCTATTGAGGAAATAAACATGTCAAGTGTTTCTTTGATTTAGAGCGTAACTGAGGTTTAAAACTAGTGATTTATGTTGTTGATTTACAGTCAACTCTTCTCGCTATGAAAAAAGGATATTTTTTCTTTACTAAGGAAGATAAATCTGTATTTGCCTTCAGTGCTTCAGCTGAGATTCGATCTCTCTTTTCACTAAGTTCATTTGACCCCTCCTTCAGGACTTTGACTCAGCAAGATCCCTATGAGAGAAGCTTTAGCCACAGAGACATCATCCAGATTGTCTTTCTGTTCTCAGATATGGAGATTTAAGTGTTTAATCAGCAGTAATATAAAAAGTAACTAAAATCAGAAGGCTTGATTGGTTGAAGGGAGCACTGGGAACAGCTATCAGAGAGTGATAGTGGCTTCTCTTGTTTCTTTTAATAGTGAGATTTGTCACCACAAACATTCATTTCTCCAAATGGAATCAACTTATTTGCGCAGTAATACTTTCTGAAATGCATTTTTGTGACTAAGCTAATCACGTTTATTTTGCTGCTGTTGAGTGATTTCAGAGGTAAATATTCAGGTTAAAAAAGAAAAATCAGCAGAAAATATTTGGAAAATTATTATTTTATTGATAATAATAAAGAAAAAACCAAGAGCTTAACTACCTGCAGTTATGCCCCTGATGTTTAACCCAAGATGTCTCACTACAAATAGCTTATACATGTTGGCATTCTGCTGCACCGGTAGGCAAAGATTAGCCACAAGCCACAGGCTACAGCTTGTGGCCTTGGTCTCATCTGACAAGCAGACCCAAAACATCACTGAGCAAAGTCCAGCATGCTTTAAAATTCCCTAGACTATACAGGAGGGATTCAACAAATATTACTTGTGTTATAAAACAAGATTAATTTACAGTTTCATGAGCCAGAAACTTTCAGAAGTCACACAGGGACAACAGCTTAATTTTGTAGGTGACATTTCCTGGGGAAGGAGGAGAAGGAAGAGAAGGAGGAAAGGGCAGAGGTGTTGGGGTAGGCCTCTGCTCTCGGTTTCCCAGACACAGAGCTATGGACAACTACTTTTGTATGTTTGGTCCATGGGCTCCCACACAAGTCACTACTCTGCTACATGATCAAACATGAAACCTCCAAAAATGCCTGGGCAAAGGCTGCTTTGAATCCTAGCAGCCACCAGCACGTTCCTGCAAGAAAATACTGGAGCTGCACGAGACATGCCAAAGACGACACATCCCGGACTGCAGGGAGTAAAGTCCCAAGGTCTGGAAACAAAAAGAGTCTTCGTATCCCAGATTATAGATCCACAATATCACAGTTCAGTGCCTGGCTGAATGCAATGAGAGTCTGGCCATTTCAATATTTGAGAGAGATGAAAAATATCAAAGTCGGGGCAGGAAAGTACCTAGCCAGCGCTGAATGGGGAGAATGGCCCTCAGGCCATAACAGTGATTTTTCTCTGGAGATGCTGAATGAGATCAGTCAGTTTGTATGATAATCAACTGACGAATGCCAAAACAATAGAGTTGATAGCACCTGAAAAGGCCAGGCCATGGATCAACACCATGAGAAGCCAATCAAGTGAGGTAACGCGTATAAAGAGTCAGGTCAAAGGAGCCCTATAAAATACAGGCTGCTTTGTCACTGCTGAGCCTCTCTGGAAAAAGCTGCAGTTTTGGTATCTATGTGCTTCCTCTGACCTTTGACTAATCATATTCTGAACGCCTGACTGTATGAATAATCACCAATTTGGCATCCTTTGAAGGTCGTAGTCCCTGTTTTGACACTTTACCCTTGAAGTCTGATAAACTCTAGTGCTAAGTAGAACTCATTTATAAACCTACTTGCTCTTTATAATTGTAACTCTCACAGGCCTTTATTTCACTGTTTTTAATTCCTTGCCCATCTTCAGACACTATCTTTAAGTTATGATGAATTGAAAAAGAAAATAGTTTTGTCTAATTTTTAATATTCTTATTGTGACCTTTTTCAGGCACAGATAAGATAAGATACTGTAAGATTGCTTACAGTAATCTCCAGTCATACATTATCATATTTTTAGAGAGATAGCTCTGAGAAGTCAAGCCAAGCAGAGTATTTGAAGTCACTCCAGTACCTCTCTCCTGCATTTCTCTCTTTGTACTATTTATAACAGAATGGGATAAAGTTGTGGCAAATGTTTTAGTCTGCATATCTCTTTAAATTATTCAGTAAGAGGGTGAGGAATTTAAGCATGCTTTAGAAGCAGGCAGAACTAAGTATACAGAAACATCATACAGAAAACAGGTTTGGGAATAAAAGCCCGTCAGCCAGTAAAAAAATCAGAGTTACAGAAGTCAGGAAAAAATCTTGATGTACAGTTTCTCATTCATTTCAGCTCCCTGGCATTGTAGGATCATTCTCAATTGAATTTATGTTTTTTTAATGTTTTCTTCTAGTTTTAAAATACATGAGCTTGGAGGCTTTTAGTTTCCTCTGGAACATATTCCACCTCTGTTATATCTCACTCTATTTTGGCTGTTTCTCAGCTGATGTTTTTTGCACAGATATTGAATAAGACCTTACTTTTTTTCACTGCTGCTACTTATGACACCTAAGAGTCTTGCGTCTTGTTTTTTCTCCTTTGCAAAGTTCCCCACAAGTGTTGTAGGTTTCTCACTCTTTTCCTCCTCACTTGAGACTCAAAGGAATCTCTACTTTTTGAAAAAAGCCCCAAATAGTCTCCATTTTGTTTCTCACAGCCAACATTCACATATGCTCATTTCCCTCTCTGGAAGCGCTCAAAGCAGACTGAACGTGTGCCAGAGTGAAAAAGCAGGAATATCGCACCCATACAAAAATAAAGAGAATCAGACAGGCAGAAAATGTACATCAGTCGTGGCAGCAGGGAACAATCCAAAGACTGGAAAATAAACTGATAAAGCAGACAAAACCTGCTTATTTGGTGTAATTCAAATACATGCTGTAACAGTGTGTTAGGAGTAATGGAGAGCAGGGCTCCCCGTTCCTGTAGCACTTGGAGCGCTCCTCTGAGCTCCCGCTCTGTCTTCCCACCTGATCTGACCTCGCTTAGTCTGT
Source organism: Struthio camelus (assembly GCF_040807025.1). Classification (NCBI taxonomy): domain Eukaryota; kingdom Metazoa; phylum Chordata; class Aves; order Struthioniformes; family Struthionidae; genus Struthio; species Struthio camelus. The sequence continues at coordinate 67,147,440 of NC_090942.1, read as the reverse complement.
GGACTTCGTTGGACCTCTGCCATCACCAGTGTGTCTGCAGGCAGGACCTTGTGAAAAATTCATTAACTACCGAGAAGATCTCAGCTGTGACAGCACAACAGAAATAATTCACCTGGAAAACATTCAGATTGCTAAACCCAGGGCTGTAGAGTTCAAGTCTTTGTTCAGCAGTCCAGGATCTCAGTTTCATTATTTACTCCATGAATTCCAAAGTTTATATGAGACTAGTTGGAAAAGCAAAAGGAAAAAGAAGTACTGTTTTTCTGGGAATACTGCATAGTGTTAATCTATCCTGAAAACTTAAATGGGCAACAGAAGGTATTTTCTAATTTCAGAGTTGCCTAATATGTCAACATACAAAGTATATACCAGATACATATATGGGGGACAGCCCATCACAGAAATGAATACGTAAACATTATTATGCCAACATATTCATGGACTTCTTACAATACATATTATAAAAAAAACAGCACTTTCACTTATTTAATTTAGAAATGAAAAGCAAACTGCAATATTAAGCAGGATTCTTTAGATCATCGGATTAATAATTCATTCAAGCAATGCTTGAATATTGCACCATTGAATGAGGGCTAGTGTTTTTCCACGCTTGTCACAATGACAGCTGGCTTGAAGTGTTTTATTGATTTCCTTATAAATAACTTTGAGCTGTGGAAGAAACACACTGCATGTAATGTAACTTGGCTTATAAAATAATTACATAATATTGGAATGAAGATTCAATCTGCTGGAACAGCTTGCAAAATAAAAAGACTGAATAATGTTTGGATAGGGATCTGGCTAATAAAACGGACTGATTTAAATTGATACAAATATTGGGAAAACAATGGACTACAGTAACGGAAAAGAGATATCTGGACTTGCTCTGACACTGTATTGAAGTAAGCCACTGGAAGAGGACTTTAGCAATAAAATCTACGTTTTTCTGGTGCCATCAGGGTGGTAAGAGGCAGCAGTATAATTTAAGAACATGAAAGGGAACGAGCTTCGTTCTGAGCCTTCAGAGTGCAAAGTTTTCTTTGGGCCACAAAACCTCATCATGTCCTTTGTCTAAATCCCCATGGCTTCCAGGGTACCACCTCGCATAAGGGTTATCTTGTGTAATGACTCAGAAAAAAGTCTCAGCTGGGCAGGATCTGGCTGATCCATCTAAAAACCAGATCTCATCCAACACAGATCATCACATTTTTCTGAGAAGCAGTCTACAGCCATCTCAAGTGTGCTGAACGTATGGAGGGTTATGGGAAGAAAAAAAAGTCACTGGTACAAAGTCAACAAGCTTGAAGAGCCCAGTGGAACTAGCCAGCTTCCCCTGTTTTGAACTACAAAAAATATGTGCCTGGCCAGGTGGTCACACACACGACAGTCAGGGCTCAGGTAACCTGACCTAGAAAGCGACCTGTTAGCTCAGGTCTTTCACGCTACTGGATAAGCCTCAACGAACTGAAGGCTTAGCGGGGAAAAGCAAAGTTACTCAAACCTCATCAGGCTTTCTGAAGGGAGCAAGGGAGTACAGCTTCTCCCATGAGACCACAGCAACAACCACACGCTTAACAACTGCTGGGACTCAGGCACTCTGACAGCAGCTATTGTCCTTGGCATTGTCCACTGTTACTGCAACATGCTTTGTGTCGAATTCCTCACCTATGCCACCAAGTCAGCATGGCATGACTGATTCAGAGACCATAGGATGGGTGGTCAGCAGTAACCAGAAGGCACTCAGAGAAAACTCTGGACTCTAGAGAGAACTTGATGGAAATTGTCTGACTGTTTTAAAATAGGTACTTCAGCTAATGTCTTCAAGCCTCTCCAGAAGGAGGCTTGTCCACAATTATCTTTTGCTACCGGTTATTGAAGTTTTTTGGCAGGGCACAGCTATAGAGTCTCAGCTTGTAAAAGAAAGATTAGGAAACATTGGAACATGCATCAGTGGGTACTGACATGAGCAGCTGCTACTGTACGTGCATTTTTCCCCTCTACATGCTGAGCGTTATAAGAAAAATAACATTCTACAGACAGAATTAGAAGAGAGGAAGGAAAAATGTGTGATGCAGGCACTCAGCCAGTAAGGGATGCATCCTGTCGCTTACCAAACAGCGCTATTCTCAGTGTTGGTTGGCATATCTACTTAAGGTAAGAGGCACGAGAGGAAAGAGCTTCACAGAAAGACTAATCAATTCCCCTCCTTGCACTTACTTTCAATTTTTTCCCCATCCCTGTCATACACTGCCTCTGAGTGGCTGAGTATCATGACCCAGGTTACAATACTATTAGGCATTCAGCTCTGCCACTCTAGAAAACATATATGTTATGCTTTGGACACAAGTCTGAGGTAAAAATGACTCATAAATGTGTTACATGACATGTTCATAATGGCTACACCAGCTCAGGGAAGTCTTGTGGACCTGCACGTGCATCAAACCACAAACCATCAAGACTAAGAGATTCTGAAGCACATTAGTACACTGATGCACCAGGACACTTTTAAAATAGTTTTCTTAGGAGCCTTTGTATCAAAGACAAATTGAATGCTACTGAGTAACTGAAGGAACATGGTCAAGGATGAGGCTGTGCTGAAAAATCATTATATATTCAAATATTTTGCTGAAATTACAGCTTAGTCTTCATCACATTTATCGCCTCTCTAAAATGAAATGGAGTTGCCAGATCCCTTTAGTTACTCTTCCAATTCTCAGTTTTACTCAGCTTCCGAGTCTATTCAATGAAATTTTTATCTCCTCCCCACCAGTGATATACCACTTCTCTGTCTTATGCAGATCTATCCTTACCTTTGCATCTCTTTTTTTTTTTTTCCTCCTAGCATTTTGGAAGAGAGAAGTATTAGTCCTGAGTGTTAAGAAGTCCTAACAAAAGGCAAGTAAAGTGATCTAGTAACCCATAAGAGAAGCTTACTGTGCTTAGTAAAATAACCATATCACATTTCCATTCCCATTTCTATTTCTGCAGTGTATTGCCCTGAATACAGATTAATTACATCTCAGAATATTTTCCTTCTAAAGCTCATGGGACAATTCATTCTGAATTTTTATGGATTGATCCAGCATATAGTCCAACAAAGTCAGGATGAAAACCTGTTGTGTTGATTTCACGCAGTAAGATAATTTGACTAAAAGGAGAGTGCGAATTGTTATTTCAGTAGCATAAAGATGGCCTTTTTTTTCTTTTTTCTTCAAAAAGCAACCTACTGTGGTTAATGATGCTACTGCAGTCACCAGCTGAAATCTGGTCTACCCAAGTAATATTCTACCGCATTTTAGTTCACTCACCTGTTTCAGATTTTCATTAGTGCCACTTACTGAACACTGAACCACTTACTGCCACTCCCATCACAATCAGGGGATGTAAATACAGACCACAAATTAAACTGCAAAGGGCGTGAATTACATCAGCCCAGAGATGAAGAGCAGTAGCTGCATAAATGGAGAAGGTCATCTGCTCTTTATGTACATGCATAAAAAACCCAGATATTTTTCATGGGAACTTGAGGCATTCAAAGATTTTCATATAGACCTCTGCTGTGTGAAAAAATAAGAGGTTTTTTTTGTTTTTAGTTTTATTTTTGCTTTTTGGTTAGTTCCCTCTGGGTTTCAGCTGCATCATTGTTATGAGCATTATCTACTGTGTTAACAAGAATTTATATTTGCCTTGAAAAGCTGAGCTCCACAGCACTGCCTGTCTGTCGCTTGCGTTTTTCTTGCTCAGATACCCACAGTGCCTGGAACTTACACCTGTCTGATCTCATCAATTCAACACAGTAGCATCCCAATTTAGATTTACACCTTCTAATGCAATCAGCTTACAACAGCTTTGTTTCTCCATTGCAGGGTTTGCCTCATTACCTGCTAATTGAATCTCATTTACTGAAACATATGATCTAATCGTTACAGCAGATCTTAAACCTCAACAAACATAGGCTTGATTAATGAAAATATAGTAAACTAAATTGCCTTTTGGTATTTAATCACCATCAGGAAGTTTCTGATCCTGTGATCTGAAGGCAGCCTCCCCATTTACTTCAGGTCCCAATTGCTTGTGAAGTACTTCATCCCTTTATTTAAACTCTTACTGATTATGAAAGCTCTTATGCTCCTCTTTTCCTCCCTGCAGAGTGCCTAGAAATTACTTTGAACTTGAACACACTGCTGTATGAAGCATGGCAAAGAGCAGTCCTGTTTCTCCTCTCAGGCACTTCTGTGGTACCTTTACTCTTTTCCTCTGGCACCTCATGCTGCTGTCACACTCAGAGGTCAGGATGAAGAAAGGCTTACAGGAAACTCAGCTGTCAGGTAGCAACTGGTTTTTCAGGATGGCAGTCTCTGCTATTGATCTGTGATTTCAAGAACCAATCTTTCACTCTGCCCCAAGTTATAACTATAAAGATAAAGATGTTTAGTTTAATAATATTCCTGCAGCTTTACTGGCAAATTGTGAAGATTAACATTTACTTTTGCCCTGGCAGTTTTGAAAATAGAAGGATCTTTTGCATAATGCACTGCTATAATGGCATTGACTATATTTTTCTGCTGCAATTCCAAACGTTCAGAATGGCAGATCTCACCACTGGCAATAATTGCCTGTGTCTTTCCTTCATACGCGCATGAAGCAGAAGGATGATAGTTAGTGTGTTTCCTTGCTAGAGAAATGTGTACATGTCCCTGTTGAATAAAACCATTCTCTCCAGCTTTAAATATATTTGAGTTGTAGTTTGCACACCTCCTCCTCCCTCTTTGTCTCTCAAGCATCCCTGGAAGAGGAAGGATTTACTGAATTAACCTTTCATACGTTGGTGTAAACCCTGGCTCTTGGTTTTAGGAGAGACTGGGAAAGAAGATAAATGTTAAAAGCTTGACAGTATCAACAGAGAATATTTTTGATTTCAGGCCATGCACCAAGGGGACTCACTTCATTTTGTGCTTCTCTATTTTCAGCAGAATCTTAGTAGCATGATGTACCAGGTACTGTTATTACATCTGTAAAATCTACAGCGAGCCAATGAAAACCATTTCAAGCTGATAAATATTTGCAGTCTTTCACATGAAAATAAAGTAAGAGAAGTTACATTTGTCTTCAACTTTTAATTTCAAAGATCTGGTCTGGTTAAGAACCTTTCCTGTACGTATTTTTCCTTTCAACACTAAATGAAGCGTTACATTATTTTCTCTGAGGAAAAAAACCCAACATGAAGGACAATAAAAAAAAAACTTGAAAAATGAATATCTGCTGAGGAATAATCTTAAAGTTTCAGCCGGGTGGGTCTAACACCATGGTGATAATGAGAACGAGAAGGACTTCCTACCTCACCACGAACACACAGGATTACTGCTTATAATATGATGGTCCTCACAGAGAATGCTGCAGGATCCCATGACTAAGCTGGCTATTGCTTTCGACATAGCACATCTATTCAGGTTAGTACAAATTGAGGGAAAGGAGTGTAGTTTAGTAGCCTTAGCACATAAATGTAAAGTTAGGGGGGAAAGCCACATACTTTCCACTTTATGGAGAGTAAAGGGTAGATGCAGGTAAATGGACTTATCCCATTTCCTGTTTGGGCAAAACCAAGTTTACTCATTTCTCACAGCCCAACCTGGGATTAAAAAAATGGTTATCTGGCCCACTGCTTTTTATTTACTACTATCTTAATGACTTCATCGCACTTAAAACTCCCTGTAAGTGGGGTTACGTTGGCCATGCAAGGAATAAACAATAAAAACATGTTTCCCTGATATGACCATACTCCTCCTCCCATGGGAGTTAAAGGGCTGTCTGTCATCATCCACTGCCACACAATGGACAAGCCTAGCGTCAGAAATAGTAGGGAGAAAACACAGAAAACAGAACATATAAAACCTACAAAAATCTTCACGAATGCACAGCCTCAAATGTCAGTAATGATGAGTGTATTTTCAAAGGGAAGAGGTATCCTGATAGAGATTAAAGGATGCAATGCTCAGCATTAACAAAGAACCAAACCATCTTTTTTCTAATGGAAAGAATACAAGTTTCTAATAGTGAAGCCCATGAACAGAAACTCTAGTATTTTAAATAAAGGAAGGGAGAATTCAGCAGGTGCATGTGTCCTTAATTATTTTCCAGGACATCTTAGCTGTTTCAGTGAATTTAGAATGTGAAATAAATCATGTATTTGAGGATGGATCTTTCATAAGTTATGACTTTCTTCTTTAAGTACTGAAAACTCCCTGATTTATCCTGAAAAAAGAAAATCCTTTATTTTTTCCTACAAGTTGTAGGAGCTGTTTCACATTCACACATTCACACACGTGCACATACACACACACACACACACATTTGCATGAAGTTACTAGCAAACACATACGGTGTGGATGATTTTTCCAGATCTCTCTATTTTGGCACCAGTTTTCATGTCATACCTGGAAAGATAACAGATTGTTTTCTTTCTCTCATGTTCTACTGTATTAAGATGAGCAGCTATTCATTCCACAAACCTTGAGCTGTCCTGCACTCATCAGTAACATCACTGATGAATTTAAGAACAGCTGCATGTAGGACATATCCCATATTACCACAAAACATAAGGTATGATCTCCCCAAGGCCACAGTATTGCCTCAGGGCAACGACATTTTGGGTCTTGACTGTGCTCAAACTGATGAAAGAACTCCGATACTCCAGGGACGTGGTAAAGGTTCACAGCAAGGTCACTGGTGTTTACAGATCGGGGTTTACAGATGGTTCCCTGAGGCGAGGGTCAACCCTGTGTATGGCCTGGCCTCAGTTGGCTTTGGTTTCTGCTAGAGAGGTAGTGCACCAGCTGCAGAATGAATGTCTTTTTCCAAGCACAAAAGCTGCCCGATTTCCAGATCCAGGTATTCAGCTTTAATTTACAGACATCTGGACCATACATATATTTGGTGTAACAGGCACAAAATAGAATGACTTGAAAAAAGTGAGACATCTGAACAAGCAACCCTCATCTAGGGGCCTGTCTGGGATGTCAACCACTTTGGGACTGACTGCTTCTCTTTTCTGAGAGCGAGAATTAGGAACAGAAGAAGAGAATCACCCGAAAATTAGTCTGAAAAATGATCTGGTGAGATTAGTTAGCCCTGGCAAAAGAAATTGCCAAGAAGGGCTTAGTACTGAATTGCCCAACCAAACCAGATGGATGGGGCGTGGAAGCAATTAAACTAAGAAATTAATTTGCTCTCACATTGATGGAGGATGGAGTACATCTTCTTAAATATTTCTTTAAAATCATTAGGACAGTAAAGGTGTACCTCTCTAATTCTTGAGAAACATAGCAATAGAGTTATAAACCTGTTGTTGCTCCTTTCTGCAATGCTTTCAGCAACTGCATTGTAAAATGGGTGCCACGAGAGAATTTTATAATTAAAGGACCACAGTTTTTGTACTGCATGGTTTTGGGAAAGGCTTTTCCATGTCTCATCCAATCATCCTACCTCCAGTGCTGATATTTTCTGGAGTATGGATAAAAGGGATGCTGTTTTCATACCTTTCCTAGAAGCCATGGCCACTGACGGACAGACAAATTATGTGCTGGAACAAGCAGGCTTCATAACCTAGGATCTTTTATTGATTAAGTTTATAATAATGTGAATAGGCTGGACCAGGTGAGCTGTAGTAGCCATATCAACATTAATTCTGATTCACCTTTATTAGAGAAAGAGTGCCCTCATCAAATCACTTTTGATTAAACTTCTGAGCAGTCGTGAAGCATGTAAGACTAATCACAACTTGAACAACAAATTCTCCTTCTCTTACTAATGCTGCATTCAGAGTGTTTGCTAGTACAACCGTGGAGCCTTGTGAGCGTAACACCCTCATCCTTTATGGTAGCTGTGGGCAGAAGCTACTAAATTTCTGTAGTTGCATGTGGTTTTGATTTTGTATAAACTAATGATGTCCGAAGTGAAATTGTTTAGTTTCTCCTCTTATCTTTTCTGTTCCAGAGTTACCAAAGGATGAAGTGGGCACCAAAGGTGTAAACTCAATGACCAAGAAAGATTTTCCACCATGGTAAACTCAGACAAAACCTTCTATACAAGAGCACAAGATAAATCAGAGCAGGCTACAAAAACATATGGTGAAAAAGAAGGATTATACGCTCTCCAAAGTAAATGCTCCTCGAAACACATAGCTCCGTTCTGAGACAAGAGGCTGAAACAGACCTGCAAAGGGACAGCCAGCCCAACACTTTAGCCACTTCTCATTTCTGCCTCCAGGCTGCCCACATTATACCATGGCCATCAACTCAATCTGAAGATGAAGCTAAGTGAGCTTCTGCCCATTTCTTCCTTCACATACTGTCTAGTCCTCTAAAGACAGCAATAAATGGTCCATGGGATGAAGTCTCTTCAGGAAGCCTGAATCTTATTTGAGATACCAAAGCAATTTGTGTTACACAAAATGATGCAACATAGACTAAAACAGCATGTACAGGACGGCGCAGTTTCTTCTTACAGAACCATATATTTGGTTTCTAACATGTCCAGGATTCAGACTACATACACTTTCTCTGTCATGAAAGTGCATTGAGAACAAATCTTTAAGTTAGGGAAACCCTCTGAAACGTCTATGTGAAGGAATGATAAGAATTGTGAATATCTTGTACCTCAGGGGCAGTTTTAAATTTCGTACCAAGCTTTTGCTGTAGAAAATATTCATTCTACTTTACTAAGCTAATCTCACCAAGCCCATAGTGTATCTAGATATGGGGTCATAAAAGCTGGAAGCCTCAATTATTTGTGCTGTTTGGGAACTAGTTCCTAAATTCCAGATTACTACTCTTCTGAATTTTGATTTTTGTTTATAATTGTTCAGAAAGGGCTACAGTAATCACTCTGGGTATTCACTGAACTGGCACTGAGGCCCGATGTCACTGCAGGCAGACCTCTTGTTAGGACTGCTGCACACTGTTTGCACTGCATATGGGGTAAACTGAGCAGGAATAAAGGAGAGCTGTGTTTGTTTTCTTTTACATATGAGAAAAAGCTGAAGCTAAGCAAATGCTATGTTCGTCTGACTTCTTGGTGGTTACTCTTAAAATAGTCATTACAGGCAGGAGAGCAAGCGCATATCTTTCTTGGATATTTTTAGTAATCTATTGTTGGAAATTCAGAGACTAATGTGAAGAAAGACTAAATTTTAAAGATGCTATCTATTCATATGAGGAGAAAATTTCCAGTGTTCAGGGTCACAGACTAAGTAGGAAAATAGGGCTGAAATAGGTGACCAAGCTACTCGGCCAGGAGACAAGTTACCTTGCCAGTGGAATTTGCAGCATATTTTCTCATGGTTTACCCTCTAAAGTATAGATTCTTAGAGGAAGGACTGTGTAACTGCACTACTCAAAAACACCAACTGCTTTAAAAGCTTTTTTTCAAAGCTAAGAAAATTTGAAAATCTCACTTATGGGAAAGAAACATTAGTAATGAGATCTCAGAAAGTGTCTGAAATTCCTTTCAAGTGTGGTGAGCAGAAGTCACCCTTACAAGGGTGGCTGCTGGTCCCCTGTCTCCCCTCATGGGTGCAAACCTAGTTTTGGGGCTGACTGTTCCTGAGTATGGGGGGTGCCAACAACATCCTGAGTTTGCCACCTATGAAAGTCTCCAGAGAAAGGCAAGTCAACTGAATTTTCTGTGTGCTGAAGGACGGCTGTTTCCTCTTTTCTCTTTGTATCACATGCCCATTGCTGGGTTCTCTGCTAAAAATTCTAGCTTTTTTAGCACAAAAGATCCTTTTTCAATATCCTTCACTACTGATTGAAGCAGACTTTTGTCCCGTTTGCCAACGGCAGATTAATCTCTATTACTAGCTACTTTATTAAAGAATTATTAAATTATTTCAGCCATCTCTTCCTGCTAAAAACTCTATGTGCCTAATTGTGATGTCATACCATGACTGTGCACATCCTCCCTGGCTTCGGAGTTTTGTGTAAGGTAGGCCATGCACAGCACGTGCATATCATGTGTTTCCTTCAAGCCAGTAAGGTGGCTATTAAATTTAATCTTCTCGGTCTCGCAGATTCCAGCTAACAGGCAGAAGTATAAAATCTAGTGACAAAGGTAGAGGAAGAAAATGTTAATTTGTGGGGTCAAATGTAAGCAAATTAAAAATATATATATAATCTTTAGAATGTTTTCAAAAATTAAATTTTACCATGTTAAAAATATGTAATTTTTATGAAACCAGAAAAAGGTTAATTCTAAGATAAATGGTCTTCTACAATCTTGTTTAACATCGTTGTTATTATATTTATTAAGGCAGAGGGCATACCCTTTTTTATATACACACACAAAATACTGAACACTAATAAGAATTTAACTGATTGCAGTAATATTCCTACTCTCTTGTACCTTGGCCAAGCTATTTTTCTCTTTCACGGCTTCAGCACTTCTACACGGTTGCTGCAGTAACAAAGTAATTTTCTGATAAATTCATCAGGAAAAGTGCACTATAGAGAACACGTATAACTCTAAACCTGTCAGACCATCACAATTTTAAGGCAATTATTCTCCTAGGGAAAAAAAGGAAAATTACATAATATAATTGCACAGAGAGAAAGATAAGTTATCATAATTCTATGCTACTAAACCTAACTTTCTTAAATGTGCTCGGCACAGGAAGATGTTCCCTTATGGACAATATATATCTTCTCAACCTTTATCAACAACAGTGTCAACAAAGCTGGCATATAAGGTAAATCAAGATTGCTGGCACACCTGAACCACTAAAAATGATGGCTGAGGAAAAATTTTACAATAACATTCATCTCGCAAGCTGTGGTGAACATTTTGCTAAGCAAAATGAAACACCACAGACTCTTTGAAGTAAATATTTAAAGGGTACTCAAAATCTATATCATAATTGAAAGTGTAATCGCTGAAGTTAAGCTTAAGATTTATTCTGTAAAATATAAAACCTACAGCACCTGAACCCAGCAGCAAATGCTGGATAAGGGGAGTAAGAAATTGCATTTTAAGCAACTTGCAAGAACCTTCATTCACCTTTTAAAGGAAACCTAGACCATCACCAAGAATGCTGAAAACATTAATCTCTAAATATCCTTCTGTTGCCTCCCTTTCTTTCTCCGATCCAATGAGACGGTCCTACGAGGTCTTTGGGGGTAAATATAATGTAAATAGTTTAGGATGATTTGCTAAACTAAGAAATATCTATAGGATCCCAGCTCTTCAATGAGTCCCCTATTGACTCGTTCTGAAATGATCAGCAGCATTATCCTTCATTTCAACATTTATACCCAGCTTAGCTGCTCACCATCTGGTGTCATCTCTATGTAAATTTTTGACATGTGACTATTTAGTTTATAATTTTTACTTATGATCTAAAAGTTTTAAAACAGATTCTTTGTTTAGGATCTCCTGCCTCTGCATAGAAATTGTTGACAGTGCTATGAAGGGATAGTGCCTGCTCAAAGCTCTCCTTTAGAGCTCTGCTCAGCATCTCTGTTTTATAAAAAAAGATCTTTCCACTCTCTGAACCATGTTAACATCAGAAGGCATCATCTTCTTACAAACACAATCTGACATTATTTCCACCTGATATCAAAGACAGAGATACCAGAATCAAAGATTTTTGTAATAGGAATCCCAGAATTCTGATATTCCTAATTCATAAATACTTCATTATTTTATTTGAACCTATGTATTTTGAAAGCAAGGTAGAAGTAGAGCAGCTTAGAGTTAAACAAGCTCTTTTTGTAAAAAAAAAAAAGTATTTTTTTCTTGTAGTTTATGCTACCTTAGCAACCCATATGTTTAGGAGCGGTGGAAGAAAGCAATGCAATTTTAATAATAAAACATGCCTTTTCTCGTCATATCCCTCCAGCCAGATGTATGCACAGTAACGTTTAGGAATATGGTATCACCTGATAATAAGAGGAATACTGTGAATCTGATAGCACCCTGAATTACAAAGGTTATTTTAGGTGTGGATGCCCTGCACTAGTTTTGGGATAGCCTTGGAAAACGTGAGCTAAACATTCCTTGCTCCAATTAAAATCACTGGCAAAAGTTTTGAAAAAAGTTTCAAGAACTGCCTCTTACAGTATAAGGTGTATGCAATGCCAGTATATGCCTGTTATCCTACTACAGCAGCTCTTAGATGTATGGAAATACTGTGCATTGACAGCCAGACTGTCTGAAGAGAGGCTTTCCAACAGAAGTGCATTTCACCGTGTTTTGGGATGAGGAAAATAAGACAGGGCAGCTTTGGAATCAAATACTTAGTAGCATTCAGGTTGAAACAGCTGGCTGCAGCATTTCGCTGCACAATACATCGCAGGCAGCCTTGCTAACTTCCCAAGCATACGTTCCCCAAAGGAGCACCACAGTCATTAAAAACTGAGAATTACCAATGCCTGATTTCAAGGCAGCACTTTCCGAAAGTCTTCAAGAGATACGTCTGGTTTGGACTCTGACATCAACTAGATTTAGTGGCCTCAATAGAAGATACCTTTGGGGTGTTCTTCACGTTTGCAATTTCATACTGCGTGGTTCCATGCAAAACGTATGCTTGCGTGCTGTCAATAAAGCTTTCAGTAAGGAGTTTCACTGCACCAAACAGAGCTATTTCCCATGAGTTAATGACAAGAAGAAAATTGTCTCTGATTTACGGTGAATATCAGAAGACTTAGGTTATCATTCAGACCAACCTTGAAGCTTGATGTAGTACAGAACATTCTCAGATTAACTATCTGCCTATGTACAAGGTAAAAGTTGTTTCGCTTTGTGATGGAGATGTGCTGTATTCTTTGCTTGAACAATGCATAGCCTCTCTTTGGATTTTATTGCAAGTTATTCTTCTGAAACAAATGCTATTTTTAGGTCAGCCAAAACACATTGCAACAAATGGTAAAGTTAATTCTGTCAACCTTATCAACTAAATTTCCGAGAGGAGATATCAAGAGAATCAGGACTAAATAGATGTATACAGTAAATTCAAGAAGCTTTTAAGGCAAAAAAGCTGCCCCGTTTTGTAGAGACATTAGCACCAATGAAATGGAGCATACGTAACGCTAAACAAAACGCGTTTGCTATAAGACCACCTTTTGAGATGGCACTCATTGTCACTCCCAAGGTCCAGGCCATTGCAGAGCTTGATTACAAAAAAGGAAAAAAGGTCTGCAAAGTCATTTAAGAAGGTAATTAATTCCCTCTCAGCAAGGATGGTGTATGGAAAGGTTAAGAATCAAGTGATATATTGAAAGTAGATATTTACACTGTATATTGTTTGTCTGCCAAAAGGGGAAGGTGGCATAAGACATGAGGGTATCATAAGACTCAAAGGATGCTAATTTCATAACATGAGAAACAAATTCAGAGAGACTGGGAAGACTGTAGTAAGTATAGAAAAACTCTTTTGTCAAGTGTATAAGGACCGTTCCTGGAATCACCCTTAAGAGCTAGAATTTTGTGATGAACCTGCATATGCAGATTCCTTGTATCTGAGCTGATGAACCAGATATTGATATAGTCTTTAACATAGTGATACGGAAAGTGTCTCAAATGAGGAAAAGGTCATTAGGTGCCTTCTTCTTATATATTCATTCAAAGGAATAGAATTTTCCAGTCAGTGGGAAAAAAGCTAGTTGTTCCAAAAACTTAGTCTCATTTGATCATTCCACATAGATGTTCTAGCCTAGTGGGCTCCAGCCCACCGTTTGGAATCTAATAGGGTAGTGTTTTGGCTTTTTTCTATGCTCTTTCTATTCATGTTTCACGGTGGCTTTGTGTTTATCCTCAAAGACATATTTTCCATACAAACTTAGCTTGTCAACACTGCATGTCTAAGTGGAAGAGCAGATATTAAAATGTCTGACGTAAGAATTTCTTTATGCCAGAGTCACAGTGCTCATTGCAAATCCATTTCTATACGTCCTCTTCCCTCTGTGAATTGGATGGCATAGTTTGAGCTAAATATTAGTGAGGAGAACATAGTAATTTAGGCATTAAACCTTGAGATTAATTCTTGCTAGCCAGAAAGGTGGCTACTGTGTTTTTACTACCTCATTAAGCAAGGGTGTCTAACAGTTACAATTAAGATATGGATATACTTGTGCATTTTCTTGAATTCACCACTGTATGGTTAATTTAAGTCCTTTATTTCAACTTCTTTTAGAAAATATTGTACTGTTGTGTCCTCCACTGGATGGAGATTGAATCATAGTTCCGGTCACTAGCTACTGCAGATGAGCTAGGATTTGCAATAGCATAAGAACTGGTAAAACTTCTGTCTTGGCTTAATTCTGAATCCAGGAGTTGAATTATGTGTAAGATTTTTTCTTTGTCTTTGGAAGTTCAGTGTGGCTGCACAGTGAACTATGGATGCATCTGATCCATATACGTTGACATGCTTCCATGGACAAAAGAAGTGATAAACAGGCAAAAAAAAGGTGGTCAGTATTCTAAGGATATGTTATCAATACGCTCATACTGGTAGTTAACTTAGTGATGTTAACATTTGCTATAATTAACCTTCAATATTAGTTGCAGGCTTTCATACTATGAATATGCCAGCTGTTCTGTAGGGATTAGCTTGTGGTTGATATGTGTTAACTTTACTATCACCTGATCACTTCACATTAGATGCTCCCCATTAGAAGTAACATTCCTGAAAGAAGATAAAGGAGAATGAGTCATGGAATAGTAATTTTGAGAAATATGCACCTGTCAGTATTTGAGGAACGTTTTGGATGCAAGTATGAATATTTCACTTGCAATTCAGATTTTCAAGACTGATGCATTAACAGCTTCTGCGTATTCTGATGTATTATTTTGACACTTGTACTGAGCTCCTCAAAAGGCACTCACCTCTTCCATCACTGCCTATGAAACACAGTGTTCCAAGTGTATCTCATAAAGAATCCTTGAAATGCAGCTCACATTTGCAAGCCATTATATGCTTTTGGAGCTCTTTAACTTAGAAGTAACTACTTCCCTGCAAGATAATTCAGCAGGATGTGAGGTGCTAGCTGGGTCCAGCTCTGCCAGTTTGAGGAAGGGGAAGGAAGAAAAGTTATCAAGAACTTCTGCTTTTGCAGGTCCTGCCTAAATACCAGACTGATGAGGATGGCTTTAAACTTAAGGTGCAGAAAGTGTTAGAGAGCCACTCAGCCGGGAAATAGGGGCAGACAGAGCTAGTCTCACCCTTCTGCCACACTGACCCAATGATCTCAAGGAGGTCTTGGGAGCACAGGCTATCTAAAAGTCAATATTGGCACTGCAGTCAGTGGAAAACAGTTAATCATCGCAGTGAAGTGTTTAATTCCTCTTTGTCACATTTTTGCCCCTGCTGTGTGCCACTCCAAAACAAGACTCTTTCTCCAGAACTGTATTGCAAATAGACCCATCTACAAACCTTCTTCAGAAACTATTGAATTCACAGTGTTTGTTGCTTCTCATTGGTGTTCTTTAAATATCTTGATTAAATCAAATTAGAACCTCAAAAACCTGAGGTCTGGCAAAAGGCTTCAGCAACAGGCATACAGCAAGAACAAAAAATGACCCACAATCAACAAAGATGAGCAAGTGTGAGTTCAGAGGTGTTGTATATGTAATATGTAGTATTTAACTGGGTTTAGTAAATAGTACATTTTATCATTAAGCCACTTGGGGGTGAATAAATGTCAACTATAGAGGAAATCGGGCTAAGAAATCTCGAACAATTAAAGTTAAAGTAAGAAATATAAGGTAACTCCATAGGTATGAATTAGACTAGGTTTATTTCATTCTTGGAATGGACTAGCCTTCTAGCAAGTCACATCTTAGCAACCTCTAACATTAGGAAACTAAGTAGCAATCTTGATTTTCAGTAAAAAGTTTCTAGGTTTTGTGTTTGTGGTGTAAAGCTCGAAAGTGTGAAGCAAAGACGTCCTAACGGCTCAGGAACCAAATGCAGTTTAGCTCAATAAATAGCTTTTTCACTGCCTGAGATTAGCAATACATGGTCAGAAACGAGTTATAAAAGGTATTGGCTACATGATTAGGGAGCACTCTTCTGTAGAAAACTACATTTTTATTCCAGTCAGTCCTGTTTCTTGTTGTATCTTTTGATTTGTAATAATGTAATTCTGAGAAACACAGTTTCTAGAGTGACTATTTCTGGACTTGATTATTGTGTGTGAAAG
The DNA here is from genome assembly GCF_040807025.1 of Struthio camelus. Taxonomy (NCBI): domain Eukaryota; kingdom Metazoa; phylum Chordata; class Aves; order Struthioniformes; family Struthionidae; genus Struthio; species Struthio camelus. Next base: position 67,131,250 of record NC_090942.1, on the reverse strand, counting down.
ATATCAAAACCTGATGTTCTCTAAGTCAGTCTTGGAAATATAACTGTTCTGTGAGGGCTGCAGCACTCCTGTGGCGAATTACATGACTCCTGTCCTATTAAAAGTGTGATTATCCAAATATATCAAGGGAGAGGCTGGACTAGGCAACCTGTGGAGGTCCCTTACAACGTACATGACTGTGATTCTAAGATGCACCCTAACTTTGGGTTATTAGAGGTAGGATTCATCTGAATGCCACTTTTATGAGTACTGTGACATGCACAATGTAAAGCCATGGTTTAAATAGAGGGAACACTGAAATGCAAGCATCCATTTGCAGTAGTCACAAGTTCTGCTGATATACGTGACAGCTTATTTCACAGTCCCAACTTCTAAGAGCATCCATGGATGCTAGAAGTTTTGCGGGTTGAGGTTATAAAATTACGGGGAAAAGAAAATATGAACAACCACATGATTTTGTGAGCACTACTGATGCATTAAAACAGATTAAGAAGCAACAATTGTAAAAATTACTGTAGCACATCTTGCAACCTGTTTTACTGTCTGTGCATGATCACGCAGAGCATTGGCTCATTGTGGAAGAGACCTAGCTAATGTGTCTGCACAGTGCATACCTGTTACTTTATAAATACTGTCTAAAAAATGGCATTCCCTCCCCTTTCTTTCTCTCCACTTCCCACAGAAAGTTTAAGAAACTAAGATGTTACTAAACAGAGTTTGGAAAATCAAGGTTTCTGCAAGTAGTATGTTGAAAACTATAAAGACGCGGTTATTCAAACCCTGAACATTCATAAGCTCAGGATTCTAATATATGGCTATTTCTGCACCACTCCTTTTGTAATGGGGAAATATCATATGCTTAAAAAATAAACGTATGAACAAATATATGTGACACTGCGGTATGATATGTGACAGCTACAAATGAAGAGCAGGATATGCACATTGCAGCTAGAGAGTTGGAGTAAGGAGGAGGGAGAGGGAAAAAGTATTTTACTTGCTGCCTCAGCTTTTTTATTATTTATGGAAATGTTTGTTATTATAATTGCAGGTTTTGCGCAGGATTATCTAAGTTCACTCTCCCTCTAAAACCACATTCATGCCATTTCATTTCTACTTAATAAAACCTGTCAGCTGAAATGGAGAGCTTCTGTAGTACTGCAAAGCCTGTTTTCTCAAAAGCCCTTAATTTGGACTAACAGGATGAATAGCCTTGGATCCAGCGCTTGTTTTTCAAATCTCTTCTTCTGCCCTCTATTCTGCACAATTGCATCACTGGGAGGTGGTGAGGAGGGGATGATGCATGTGCAGAAGATTCAATCGATTTACCTATTCCTATAACTGGAGAAGGTTGAAAAGGTTATGGTCATTTTTTGTACTTGAGACAGGCATTTCCATAAGGCCCAGCTCATAAAAGTCTCAGCAACCAAATTTACTTACTACAATTGCAGGATATTCACATTTTGAAGAACTTAAAGCATGGATCATAAGCCAGTTATTTTTTCGTGCAAAAAAAGCTAACAACAACTACCTCTCAAACCTGGTTGTCTCTAAGGTTTCAGAGAAATCAGAGCAGAAAACTACTAGCATGCTGAGTTTGTTTCCTAGGTGACTAATTAACAGTCTGAAGTAGCCTGGCTTTGCAAGAGAGCTATTCTTCAGGAATTAAGACAATAGTGTACTACGAAGAATCTCAAGAGAAAGCTGAGAAAGTATTATTCCCCAACTCCAAACAATGAAATCTAATGTGTTGTGGTCCTCTCTGGAGCCGCAGATGAGTATCTCAAAGGGTAAAAATCTTGCTTTTTGAAGAATGGCCTCCTCATGTTTCCAGAATGTGCTGATTTATTATCTCTCGAAATTAGAACATTAACTTTTTCTAAGCTTAATCACATCCAATAGAAGAGATTTAGTGTTGCAGAGCTATCAGATAATGCCTTTAAGAGCCTGATAAGTGTTTCTTCTAAAGCTATACTAGAATATAAAAAAAAAAGCCTATGAAAAATAGTTGTAGTCACATTTTAGTGTGATTGCAGTTCAATATATGGCCTTCTATTGCGTCAAAGAAATCTAGCAAAAATATAGAAATCACTATAAAACACAACTAAACCACCAATAAGCCTAGTTTCCCCCTCCAACCCTTCCCCTGTGCCCAGAAAAAAATTACAACTCCAGCCTCCTGCATTTATCTTTCTGAGAGGGCTCAGTTACTAGTTTAATTCACCTGCTTTACGCTTTTTAGACTAGGGCAAATAAGCTAGACATTAAGATCTGCAATGAGGGATTTTTTAAAGCCGTAAAGCACACTTATGAGAACCCTAATCTATATCCAAGAAAGGTCACTGAATGCATTTGTATTGCATTTTTGTTCAGATCAGTAGAGCGTTTCTGAAGTACACCTTCCAGGTGTCCCCTGCCTTCCGTCACGGAGTGGTTATGAAGCGTGAGAACTGGATTAATTCTGGATGAAACTAAGACATACTTCAGGATTGCACCTTTTGCACTACAACCAGTAATAGACATTCAGTTCATGGGACCAGACCAAAGCTAGTCTGAAGTAAACCCCTGGAGAAGATATAGTGTGGACACTGGGTCCTCAGCTCCAAGTGTTTTGCTCTCCAGATCCTCTCCTATTGCACCACGCTACCTGTTAAGATAGACATGGCTGGGGTGCACTCTTGCTCAGTTGCCACTGTGCTCTGATGAAAGTCCCTAAATACACCATGCTGCCTCCATGGACACCAAAAAGCTCTATGTCACTCAGCAGTACTACTAAGAGCTCCAGTGAAGGAGACTGATTTTGGCATCCCCTTTCTTTTTTGCCGGATTGAACTAATTGCAGGCAGTCCAAAGAAGACAGGGATTTACCATGATCTATGGGAAAAGATGGAAAGAACTGCATTGCTAAGCCTAGAGAAAAGAAAGCAAACCAGAGAAATGGTGACAGTCCTCTCCTGAAAAGGAGGCTGCTGAGAAGAACGGAACAACCTTTTCTCTGTGTCTACTGTGAATTAGACAAAAATAATGGGCTTAATTTCCAGAAAGGGAGATTTAGGTTAAATATTACAAATCACTTTATGGTAGAAGGAATAGCAAAGCTTTGGAGAAAACCACTTGAGGGTGTTGTGGAATCCTATTGCTGGCATATATTAATAACAGTCTAGAGAAGCATCTAATATAGGTATGGTTAGTCATGTTGTGGGGAAAGGTGACAGCCTAGATAATCTTTGAAGTTCCTGTCATCCTGTCTGACATAAGTCTAAGTTCAGAAAGGCTTCATTTTTTATAAGTGTGTGTAACTTGGCACCTACTGAGCTTTCTTAGGTCACATAGAATTAGAAAATTGATATCCAGTGGATAAAATGTTGCCATTATTGTGATAAATCTTTAGGACCTGCCTTTTCTCATAGTGAAGTCAATGGGAAGCCTTCTTGTTGATGCTAATGGGAGCAAGAAGGGCTCTTTGGTTCAATAAGAGTTTATAGCAGTGTAAGTAAGTGCTCTAAAACTGCAGAAACTGATGAGTCCTAACAACAGTGATTGAAGAGGGAGAGATACAAGTGTTACTGCACACATTGCAAACTGGGAAATAGAGCAATTAAGGGAAAAACGCCCAATGGGCCAAAGAAATCCACAGCATGGGCAGAATGCAAACGATTTTTGGTGTACTAATTCTGCTAGATCATACTACGCTTCCACTTAACTGTTTTAATTTCTTTGGATACCTTTCTATTATATAACTACACTTTACATATCCTGTAGTTAATAACTCTTAAACATTCTCTACATGAGCATCTCTGGGTATTCATTTATTCATATTGTTGATAGTCCCCTGCCATGGCAAGAACTACTCTAGTGCATACAAAGGCGGAGATGCCATGTAGGAGGCCCTTGGAAATGGAAAAAGAGGCTTCATTTATCACTGGCTTATGCATTCTGAATTATTTACTCTGGTATATGACTTCAGCTGCTTCATCGTGCTAATCACACTACCTATAATTGCTGCCATGTTGGCTGTAACTGAGGTCTGCATCGGAGGCCTTCACAGCTAAAAAACATGAATTTTTGCAACTTAAAATGAAGACCAAGCCTGAAATCAACAGTTAAGGACAAGTAATTTCCATAGATCAGAGGCAGAATGCATAATGCATAAAGGATGCATAACTGGAGCTGAACAACTGATGGATCTTTCAGACACTTGACTGAAAAACCAGAGGGAAGCAATACTAACTATTATTGGTAGAATGATACCTTCCTTAAAATTTCATTTTATATGAATATGAATAACTTTTTCTTCCTCTGAAGCAAACCACATTATATTATTTTAGGGTTGTTAAATTTTTGTTTAAATACATCAGTGGTTAATTTTAGTGTACTATTTCAAAATGAAGGACAGTAAGTTTAATTTGACAAATGTCAGGAAGAACTAGTTCAGCATTTGCAAAATGAAACACTTGTAAAATTAAACCAAACCAGACCAAAACCATAACTCAGATGGTTCTATATTTTCAAAACTCCACACATATTTTCCAGGAACCAATAATTTTTTATTTAATTTTAAGTCACAAACAGATTATATGTCTGACAAACACTTAAAAAAATGTAAATAATTATTACAATTGTATGAATTACACATATCGTACAGTGATATCTGATGTGTAATTGTATAACATTTCTCATTGCCTAGGATGTCTACAATTTGCTTATTTGATTCTTTAGTTTATTTATTCTTTAATCTTATCTGTTCTATTACTTATTGCTTGCTTATTTGTTTTACAGGTTGAAGAAGCAGAGTGCATGGCCAAAGACCAGTCCTTAGAGAAGAAATTTCACAAGGTTTTAGCTTAGTTAAAGACTGAGTAAAGCAGCAGAAGGTTGAGCTAGCATGTTATGGATTTTTCTCTTAGCAAGATATATATATATATACACACACACATATATACATATGCATATATATATGTATGTATAAAGCACTAAAAAGGAACTAGAGGAAAGTAAAACAATGTGGAGAAGCCTTTAATACATCCCAGATAGCCGGTTGTCAGGGGAGAACATGTTCTGTGCTCCCCTGAAAACTGGCTATCTGTCTGGGATGTTTTCAGCAGCTTTTTTCTCTGTGTGTATCCTGTGAACTGTACTCAGTGGTCATGTTCTGCCTGTAAAGTGATGCATTTCTATTACTTCTGTGACTGAGACCCATAACCACAATTACTTATAGCAGTTTGGATACCCAAACTGAGAAACCAAGAGGATAGAAGAGTGGCACCAAAGACTCAAAGTTTGTAACAGTGGAAGAGATCTGTGGGAAAATGATGAGGAAAGATAAGCAGAAAATTAGTTTGATATGTCTGGAGGGGCTGTTTGGCCATTAGATACAGTGAGATTGGATACCAGGTCATATTTTGAATTTTGTGATGTAGCTCTGCTAATGATCCTCTGATATCAAGCGATATGTAATCTTAATCATCTCCCAAAAGATTTGTAAGAATTAATATGGAACACTTTTGCTGGAGAAATTGTACACTAGGTCAACTGTGCTCTTTTTATAGTGGTTCTCTTTTTAATAGCAGGCTTTTCTGGTTTCCTATACATCTCAGTACCCTTTGGGGTGGTTGCTGCTAGAGAAAACATATATTTTAGTTGTTTGTGCATGTGTGCATAAGAAAGTGCTCGCATGCAGACCAAGCAAAACAAAAATGTTATATACTTCTTCCAGAAATAATTAGATAATCAACTCAAAAAAGGTATGCCGTTCAGGAAACATAGGGAAATTACAAATGTTACAGAAATCACAGGTAATACAGGAGAAAAGCTTTGAAAACTGTTAGCACTTAGCAAAAGGCAATGCAGGAATTTGTAGCTATGTTAGAAGAAAAATTAGTGCCTGCAGTTAAATCACTCATCTGTATGTGTGCATGGACTATGAATACTAATATGATGAAAAGCCTTTAAAATTTTTTATTATTAAGCAAGAAAAATAAAACAAAATAGCTTTTCAACAGGAATTAGAATCATCGTTAAAATAAATTAGTGAAATATGCTAATTCTCTCTGTGTAATGTTATCCAATGACTCGCAAAGATGAGGTTCATGGAAACCGCTGATTTGATATTTAGAGTTGCTCAGAAATTTGTCCTGAGTGGTATGCCCCTCAGAGCTCTGAATTCTGTAGGAAAATAGACAATGGAAATAGTTCTTCTTCCCTGAACATGAGCAAAGGTAAGCTGGGGATATTTGGTAGTTGCAGCACCAAAATGTGGTAAAAGCACTACTGCTAACCCATAACAAAATGCAGGCCATATCCCATATGATCTCAGAGAAACAATGTGCGCTGCAAAGTGGCTGGTCAGGGATGACTGAGATAGCACATCACAGGAGCAGTGAGGTCCGGGTGGCTCCTGAAGTGACCCTGGACAATGAGGTGGGGTAAATACCCTGGCACATCCATACTACAGAGGGTACTGCTCAACTTTTTCAGCTTCACATGCATAAATGTATATTAAAAATATGTATGTTTCCATATAGACAAATCTATACGTATTAGTGTACATAATATACATAGTTGTTGAGAGGTTTCAGCCATGATAGGTGGGGCCCAGCTTAATAAAGCACAAGATGCAGTGTGAGAGGCACATAGCTTGCCTTGTTCCCACTAAGGAGGTTATCAAATAAATGCAAATATGTTTCTCTCCAGTGTCAAGGCAGCAGACTACTCCTGGGTGAGGTTCTCACATAGTGTCTTGCGTTGACTCCATCTTACATCATCATCTCTTACTGAGCTCCCATCTCAGTTAGCTCTTACTTGGCTACCTGAGGTGAAGAATCAATCTATACCTATAGTTACTCAGGGGACATGAATATAAACTGCACTGCTGAGAGAGGAAAAATTAGAATTCAAAGTCTGCTCTTTAAAAAATGCTGATCAGTGCTGAAGAAATCAATTAAACACAAGAAAACTTCATAAAAGTCTATTTTCCTTGCAGAAAACATGTTCATAATTCCATAGGGAAGTAAAAGAGAAAGAAGAAAGTGTCAATTCAGTTGGTTTCTGCAAGATTTTTCTTCCCTAAAGGGTCCTTCTATGTGTAGATTAAACTGCTGTACTTAAAAGTGGTGGACTTGAGAAGAAAATTCTTAGTTTTAAAAGCTGATTTGCTGTTATAGGTATACCTCTGGGTCTTTTTAAAAAGTGTATTTCATATATTCTATATGTATTCATATATTTTATATGTGTATATATACAAATAGCCAAGGAACCTACTGTAATATTGCTATTTGACTTAAAGAAAAATTACATACATATGCTACATACCTCTTGGGGAAAGTCTATAACTTTAAATGGAAAATAACAGAATTCAGTCCTGACAAGTCTTGAAGGAAACCCAAACAACTTTTTATATGTATGTATATATGTGTGTATGTATATATGTATGTATGTATTTTATTTTTTAAGGTAATTCATTGTAGGCCTCTGCCTAAACACCAAAGCATTCTGATTCTTTATTTTTATTTTGTTTGCTTGCTGGATTTCATTTTTATATTTCACTGTTTGTTTTTTTTTTTTGCTTCTATATCTTTAAAAAATAACTGTTCTGTTTAAGAAAAAGTATAGATGGCTTGTGAAACCGGTATCCATTTTCCATTGATTTTCAGTTCTTTGGAAAACATAAAGTCATCAAGAACAGCCTCACTGCTGGGAGCAGCTTTCCATTGGTGCAACTGGGCATGGTGTCACTGACTTCAGTTAGATTTGCTTATTTGCTGTGCCAGGGAATTTGGACAAATAGTTCCCAAATACTGGGCCAAGGAAACATTATTAGAATTCACATTTGTATTAGAGCTAGACCAACAATCCAGATGTAAAATCACTGTGTAAGGAAATTTGGACTTTGGTATTAAAGACACCATTCTGCAAAAAAGTTCTATCCCTATCAACAGAAAAGCTCAAGTGCAACTCAAGATGTGCTTGCTAAAAACTGTATCCGGTACATCATGAAAATTGCCACAGTGAAATCAGAATTTGAAAACAAAGATGAGCTGAAACCAAAACACTGGAAGAAAGTTCATATTTGGCCACTTACATTCAAACACCAATTTCTCTATGTTTTGGAGGTTTGCAGCTAGGGGTTTTCCTGGGCAGAAACTATAGCATGTCTCACTATGTGCCTTAAAGTATAGTATCTAGGTAATGTATAGTCTCTTTGGTTTATTGATTGATATCCTAGTAAAATACTGTATAATATCAAAGAACAGTAATTTTTACGTATGTTCCTTTAGGTGCAGATTCTCTTCAGGCCTCATGGGGAAACAGCAGGGATCCTGGGAGGAAGCAGACATTTTACCTTCATATAGAGATTGGATAAATTTTCATTTTCAGGGAGTCCAGAAATTGACTTTAAAGTTAAAAAGGGGGGAATAAGGTGCCCAGGAGGGATAAGAAAGGATGAAAGAGTGGGGTGATGCCCGAGTTCTGCCTTATCTTCCTCCCCTTACCCTGACTACTGAGAGAGCTGAAAGGTTCTAGCGCAGGAATGGCCAAATCATGCTTTGAGCAGGAGCTGGTTTAGCTGACATCCGAAGGTCCCTTCCAACCTTTTTTTTTTTTTTCCTATCATTATAATGATTATAACTTTGAATTTACAAGCTGTGCACAAAGAGATGGAGTGTTCTCTTTCATATGTGTTCTACTGGATCTCACTTGCTACAGCAATGCAAAACACAATATTTCTAACTATCTGAAGAAGAATGTGAGTCTGCCTTGGAGCAGCCCTGTTCTAATGCTAGGCTGACTATAAATTCTTCAGTCAACAGGGGGAAGGCTCTCCAGTGGATATGACCCTGAGCACCAGGATCCAACTTTGAAGTTGGATCTACCTTCAAAGTTGGTCTTAGAATCACAGAATGGCCAAGGTTGGAAGGGACCTCTGGAGATCACCTAGTCCAACCCCCCTGCTCAAGCAAGGTCATCTAGAGCGCATTGCCCAGGAATGTGTTCAGATGGCTTTTGAATATCTCCAGGGAAGGAGACTCCACAGTGTCTCTGGGCAACCTGTTCCAGGGCTCAGTCACTCTCACAGAAAAGAAGTTTTTCCTCATGTTTGGATGGAACTTCCTGTGTTCCAGTTTGTGCCCGTTGCCTCTTGTCCTGTCACTAGGCACCATGGAGAAGAGTCTGGTCCTCCTGTGTGAGGCAGTTCGAACCAGAAGACTGCCAGGATTTCCCCCTAGCCTAATTATTCTACAACTCTACAGAATGGTTAGAGCTATGGCTTTCAGCTGCTGAGCCTCGTGGATCCCAAGGGCCTCTGGACTGCAAAAGGTAAGTTAGAAAAGCAAGCCTACTGGCTTAAACTTACTTTGCAGGGCAGTGCACCTCCCGTGGAAACTTTAATTTAGAGTCTGCACCTCAGAATCAGTAACTGAGAGGTGATAAGCTGTAAAGAGCAAAAAAATTAGTGAAGTCCTTGTCTGATAGTTCCCAGGGTGGCAAAGTAAAGATCTGAGCGGTTGTAATGATTAGCAAGCCCAGGCTCTCGATGGGCAAGCACCTCTCCCTCAAACTATTTTCTTCTTATTCTTCTCAGATGTTTGTAATTTCCTAGACCTGTCAAATTTCTGTTTTCTAGAAGCCATGTCATTATGGAAATTCATGTCAATATAAGCTATTTCAGGTAGAAATTAATCACTATTTATAACACATCCAAACTGCTACTTATGCAGTGAATGTTCACATTAGGTGTTTACTAACTGTATTATTCTACCTCTAACAAAGAAAGTTTCTGCAGGAACTGTCAGATATAAACGTTTTAGCCAAGATGCGCAGCATGCAGTCTTCATTTTTGTGGGTTAAATTCTGCCCTGACTTGTGGCCTATTGTTTCCTTAGTCAGTAGATTTGAGTGGGATATGGAAGAGAGCTTGGTCTCATGAGACTACTTAAAAAGGAAAATGAAAAGGCCAAACCCAAAACACAGGATTGTTTTTAAGCTCATAGCAAGCAAACAGTAAAACTGACAACACAGAAACCACTACAAACTGACATGATAAAACTGATGCTGACTTTTCATTTTTGCGTTACCATTACCATTTGATTTTAAAGCAAAATGGTAATAAATGCTATAACAGGAATCTACAACAAACCAGCAGGGAAGGATATTAAAATGTTCCTCATCAATCTGCCAGAGGAGGAAGACTGGATTGGAACCGTTGTAACTTAAAATTTTATGGAAGAGTTTATTGCTGGGACTTTTTTCTAGACAAAAAGAGGAGAAATGGAAGTAACTTAGTTGTGCTGCATATCGAACAACATTGGCATCCAACTGTAATTTTAGGGAGTACCATTTTGGAGGTGAGCCACTGTCAGTGATGAGACAGCTTTGCTCATAGGCACCCCTCCTCATTCCTGTTTGGAATTTTTTTGGGAAAGTTATCTGTTTTCTGTGTTAAACTGATCAGATCACTTGTAAACTTTGGCTTATGCAGGGGCTTCCTGAGCCTGGCATCAATGGGGAGGAGGCTGCAGTGTCACAACTCCCTGAGGTCCCGCAGAGAGGCAGCTGCAGGTGCGAGGCACAGATGGACCTGCTCTGGTGAGAGAATGAGGATAAACCCGTTCAAGCACTTCTTCTACATGATGAGATCCTATACAATGTAGTCATATTTGGCATCTCCCCTCTTCTAGGCTCCTTATTTTCCACTTACTCTCAGTGTTGATTCAAATAATTTTTCCTCACCATTTTTCTTGGGCTCTTTCATCCTCCTCTGTTATTACAATTGTTTCTCTCACCTAACCACCTCTATACCATGTTTACATGATACACAAAAGAACTTCAGATATAATTCAACCCTTTATTTAGCAGGGCAGATGCTAAACAAGGCAGAAACCAAATGCCTCTGACTTAGCAGCATAGTCAGGCAACATCCAGCACAGTCTCTGCCTCCTAAGATGCATGTTCATGATGGAGCAGGGGAGGAGAGGCTCTGTGTGTGCATGTGTGTGTGTGTGTGTGTATGTGCGTATATGTGTGCTGGGAGGAGGCCAGTGAGTCAGGTTGATAGATGGGGTCTAGCCTCTTAGTCTGGTGATCACACGAGATTGTTTGGGATGAGAGGGATGGAGGGCGTGGAGGGGCTGAAATTTCATCAACATAAAATTTTATTTCTGTGCAAACTCCCACCAAACACTGCTCCTGTGACTGAAAATAGGCAGAATGGGCAAGAGGAGCAGGCACCAAAGCTCCTGCATGCATATGCATGCACGTTAAACTGAGGAGACACAGATCTGAGTGCTGTCTTGGCACACCAAAAGGCCAGCTGTTTTCTCTCCACCAGCTGTGCCCCAGGCATGCTTGAGGGGCCAAGAGGCAGTGGCGCTGGGGTGAGGCCTGGGTTCCCGTTACTTTGGGGCTACATCCCCTGACAGGGCAGGAGGGATCATTGAGGGGTACATGGGGCGGACCACCCCAGCTATGGGGGCCATGGTGAGCACGAAAGCTCCTATATCTCAGGCAGGGGAGCTGGGCAGGTGGTGCAAAGTCTTCATGCATGGGTGTTCTCCAAGTCAAACAAGTTTAAAAATACTTCGGACCTGGTCATTTGGTCTAATTGAAGTTGACTGAAAGCCTGAAGGGAGGTGGTCTGAGTTGTTGCAGAGTGTTTAAACAGATGGGTAGAAGGAGTTAAAAATATTGCAGTGTATTTTCTCTTGTCAATTTAACCCACCAACTGATATGAAGGAGACACTTAAAATTGGATATGATGGGCTTGGCTGAATATCTAATAGAGGGATAAATGGATTGTCAGTGGAATGTATGTTTGGAACTAAAGAAGCCTTCAGTCTGTTTTTGACTTTTGTGTCAATTTATTAATGAAGCTGTTCATGAGACCTTCATTTTAACATGTCTGAAAGACGGACAGAATCTAATTACTATGTCCTTTGTACTATTCAGATATAGCAAAATAGCCATCTCTGCTTAGCAGAGAACTACCTCAGTGAGAAAAGAGCTTTTTTTTTTTTTATGATGTTTTATCTGCTTGCCAATCTCTCTCCCTCTCCCCTGTTGGAAGACATTTCAGGAGGTAGACATTTCAGAAGGTGTTGAAGAAATGGCCAAGGGAGGTGAGAAATACATGCCTCATGTATTTGAATACCTCTGGCTGCTCTAATGCCAGTGTGGAGTAAGTGAAGATGAACACAACAGAGCAGAGCTGACTTCCAGCCTTTTATGCTTGAGCAGCTCTTGGATGCAAGAGAGGATTATCTTTGACACATCTGGCAACACAGTGCTCCAAAACCCGCGCAATATTGGCTCAATTGACCACTGACTCACTGATGCAGTGCCTGGCTTTTTCTGAGGCATGTGAATGCGTGTAAACAGCAAACATCAATTCCACATGGGTCAGCCTTCTGCATAACCTTGAAACAAATGATATTAAGGCAAGCTCCTTTCTCCTTGCCTCCTCCCTTGGATTGGAGTCAAGCCTACTGTTTGGCTGTGTGAAGCAGTCAGTAACTGAAGCATATTTTGTTCTTCTACATCTGACCATCATCTTTTTGAAAGTATAGAATGGGAAACTTCCCAGGGTGACACTGTAACAAACAAAAGTGCCAGATATGAAGTTCTCTGGATGAGTCACACCTCCAGTTTTCAATGCATCAGGCTCTTGCTTTGCATCCTCTTAGCACAACTTAACAATGGCAGAAGCAGAAATAACAATCTTCTCTTCATTCTGATTGACACTTGTGTTAATTTACAACACAGTGGAAATGCATCAGGGTGACCACACTGGTACATCTTTTCTCTTTTTACTCCCTCATTTTAACTTTTGATTTTTTTTTTCCTCTCCTGTTAACCTAGCATTTTATCTTCAACATTTAGGAGTTCCAGAAAGACTTAACATAAATTCAGAGCCTAATTCATTATTCATAAATAAGAAACATATCCTATATCCTCCTTCTTGTAGCTCTTGTCATTTTTAAATCTTTTGCCATTTTTGGATGAATAAAGGGTTCTAGGTGAAATTGGAGCTGTTTTAAATGTCGGGTTCTGGGCAGCTGCAGTCTTCATCTTCCTAGTTTTGCTGTGCAGTTGTATGCTCATAGCTGTGTCAAGTGACATGCTTTTCCCACCTCACTGGCCATTGCTAATGTGGGTACTAGCGGGAACAGAACCGCTAATGTACCATTAGGCTGCTGTCGGCTAGCTGAAGGCAACGGGAAGAAGTGCCTAAGGCAAGATATGCACTATCGATCTATCAGCAGGCAGTGTATCCGAAAGACATATAGATTTCAAAGAAAGAAACACTTCAGAAGATATCTGTGAGCCCTCTAGGAAAAATATGGATGCAATTTCCAATGATTCAGGGTACAGGTACTGATGATGCCTTTGTGTGTGTGTGTGTGTGTGTGCGTGTGCGTGCGCGTGTGTGCATGAGCTGGAGAAGGGTAGGCTTTTGTGCAGTCTTTCCCATATAGATAAATGAGGGGCAAAAAGAGCTGTAGCCTGGAGAGAAAGGCCTTGGATTGAACACCTTGAGGTGAAAATAACTGCTTTCATATTTCAGTTTAAAGAACATTAGATATCGTATATAAAGAGATGCATTGAAAAGTAACTTTTGAACAGCAAAATGTCATTCAAATTATAAAAAAAAATCAGAAACTTTCAAATTGTTGTATTTTATTTTAGATTATTGTGAGAAATCTGTCTCTGTCACTGCACAATAAACATGAATTTACAGGTACAGATGCATTTTTAATAGGAAATACCGGGACTTCTATTTTGTGTGTGCTTTCAGCCGTGGTAATTCTCTTCCTATTTTCTCTTTCAGTGAACTATATGAAGGACAACGTTTTCATAAGTTTCTTTAAAATACAAAAGAAAAATACATGAGAATCTTTCTTTCATTAAAAAAAAAAGGCATTCCTGAAGTGCAGGGAAAAAAACTAGAATACGAGCCTCGAAGACTCAAAATCATACGCAAATAAAAAGTCAGTAACACAGATGGCAACAATCTAATAAAATATATTATCTTTCCTAGAAAATCCTGCTCTTTTTAAAAACTAAAAAGATATTTAAGTTGCTTTAATGACTTTTAAATAGCTGGATTGGTTATGGTGGATCTAAGTGAAAGGAAATGAATGTTTTTCAATTATTGTGGAAAAATAACAATATTACTCATCTTCTACAGTCATCTGGAATACTGCTTCATGCTCACCTTGTGGTTAATGTCTGCTGATTGATAGGTTTATGTGCACGGCGGTAAGCGGTGGTCTTTTCTCTTCTGCATTTCTTGGTGCTTTCTTACATTGTGGTTGTTCCCAGATGATTTTGCAGACATGAAGGGGCTGTCCCTGTACTGATCCATGTTTTTTATAATCCTCTCCTAAGACCTGACATTTAGTTACAATTAGACCCAGGGATCCAAGTGTTCAATCTGTGTTTTTCTATGTTAAATATCCAAGGCTGAGATCTCTATTTTGGTACTGCAAGCAGAATAGAATTTCATCATTATGGCAATATGACTAAATAAAAGCCAGAGAATGTTCTTGACCTGTTTTGAAAAGAAAGTTTAAGAAATTGCAGGTATTAGATGTACCAGTGCATGAAGCATTACAACAGCATAGTGTTTTCTAAGTTTTCCATGCACACAAAACAATAACACTCCTCAAAAACCTAAATTTTATAGTGTGAGGGTTTTTTGTCTTGCTCTTAAAACAGCTACTATTGAATCATAGTAAACTACTTTGTAATCTTTTTTGAATTTTATCTGCATGCTCAGGAAACTTTTGATGAGATTGAAAGGTTGCTGTTTCTTCAAACTGCATAAATATATGGTACATATAATGAAGTCTCCAAAAGAACAGTGTTAATAATGACTAAACACCAACCAAAACTTAATTTGTGTTTTACACCTAGTTTTTAAATTCCATACTAGTCCAAATCTTACCTCACAGAGGATATAAGTGACAACTGAGGACTCACCGTGGCTGCAAAGATACTAATACTCTAAAGAAACAAGGTCCAAAGCTCCTTGCTATCTCAGCACAGGAGTAGAGTGAAATGAAGAAAATGATATCACCTAAGTAATGAGTTCTGTTCTTCCTGACAAACACGAAGGGCTTTCTTGGCCTCTGCGTGCATGAGTTTGGCTTTGATCTTGATAGTTTTCCAACACAGTGATGTAGAAGTAGGTAGTGATTCTTACCTGAAACAGTGGTTGAATCCTGAAGACCTCCTAATTTTATCTGGACAGGCAGGGGAGGTAGGGAAGAGAGGAAAGGCAAAGATAAAATGAGATTACTTTTAAACAAAGACTAATTTAAAAATATCAGAAATGCATTGGAGTTGAAACTATCATTCTGAAATGTATCCAAAATTACAAAAGATATATGTTTTGAAGTAGGAAGCCTATGTTTTATAATATTCATAAAAATAGGAGCTTTCTGGGTGATTCCATTCTACCACCATTCTGCTTCCGTTTACCTTTTCACTTCTGTGAGCCACCGTTCTGGTCTACCCTCTCTGATGTTTCTTGACCGCCCTCAAACAGCCATTCATTTGACCTCTACTCCTTTCTACTTGCAAAGCAGGTCTTCAATGCTGTAAAAGCCCTTCTTACAGGTGGCCTGTAGCTCTAGGGAATGCAACGTATCTCTGCTTGTTCTGGACAGAACTAGAGGCATTTACCTCTGTCAGTGCAAATATTCACTTTTGTGTCGATGGCCTTTGTGCGACTCCATAGGATGGAAAAGCCATCAATGCTCATAGAAGTTGGGCTCATTTTCAATGGCTTTTTATTTCTCTGCTTTCTCTGAAAGCTATGTTACTCACATAGATTTATATATGTATATAGAATACCACAAATGTAACTTTATAAGCCGCAAATGTTCTTTTTTTGCTACTTAGAAATCGCAAGCACACTGCAAGAAGACAGACTAGGGCATGAAGGATGAGGAAGGAAAAGATGTTTGCTGTGATCCAGCTGACAGTAGTGCAATTAAACTGCCAGGAAAAAAATACATGCTTTACATGTCTAAAGAATGGTTTCAAGCCGAGCACATTTTGTACTGCACATTCAAGGAAGTAATTAGCATATCTGGCATTATAATAGCTTAGGTGATGGGCAACAAGATATTAGTCACTGCAAATAGCTGCAGTATGGGACTAAAGCACATTATATGGATGGCTGTTTGACACCATTTATCTGAGGAGAAAGAACATATAAATGCATCTAAATAAATTAGAATGCAAAATTACATTTTTTCTTTCCTTTTGAAAACAGCATTAAATTTATTAAAATAATTCTTACGTGCTTGCCTCGCCTCATCATATGTTTTTTTCAGGAAGAGACTAAGCGTAGTGCATAATCACAGATCTCCTAGGCCGTACGTTAGCCCACCCTCTCTAGGTGCAGCACAGATGGGTATTTCTGTATCTGAGTTTACGCCTTGTAGTGATGACACAGACCAATCCAGTGATATATTATATCATTTTATTCATGTAAGAGCCCACGTTCCTCAGATGAATTAAGAAACGATTATTTTGAATCACTTAGTTATCAAATTAGAATGGGGTAACAAAGCCCCCATGATGAGTAATGCTGGGGCAGGGAAATTGCTGCAACAAACAATACTTAAGTCCTGGATCTCAGTGGCAGCCAGAAGGCAAGTCAGCCTGTGTACCTGCATAGGACAGCCTGAAATCTAAAATAACCGCATTATTTTTATCTAAGAGAAGCAAAACAAAACAGCACCCAAACTGCTAAAAGGAAATTCTCGCCTGGGGTCCAATCTTCTTTCGGAGTACTACCTTCCATAAAATTTTCACTGAGGGTAATTATTTGAGTCTTTAAAAAAGACTGTGTGTCCTCGTGTACTCAAGGATAGCACATGCTCAGCTAAAACAATTTGAATGGCAGATCTGACACATAGCACTAATTAGATGTCAGCACAGATGTGATAACAAGTGCATAACTAAATTATCCATGAACACTTTCACTTAGATGAGTCTCTGCAACAATAGGGTCAAAATTGGATAGCAGACCCTTGTGCGTTGGAGAAGCCAACCAAAGCTCGTTGCCAAAATAACCGCTATTGATAGGGAGGCCTTAATATTAATTAGTGACTGTAAAACACACATGTCACCTTTTACAGAGTGCTAGTTTTAGACAAAACTGGCCATGAACTAAGTAATACAAAGGACCCATGAAACACATCTAAAACTATGAATGGCTCATCTGATCTCACACACTCAGTGAAATGTCGACTCTGATTACCAGGATCACCATTTGGAAAGCCTCCAAAGGCTAACTGGAGAGGGTGGCTACAGCAACGTGCTACCTGCATCTATTACCGATTACATGGAGAACCTCTGGGTGCAGGGTAGGGGTCTGATTAAGGTGTCCAAGGGGGGTTTATTTACTTTTCCTAGTTCTCTAGGGAGGTATCAAATCAATTGAGCTGTTTGTCAGAGGACCTTTTTTTCGTATCATTGACTAAACCAGACTAGATCCAATCAAACTTCAGTAGTTTTAGATTCAGTGTTCTTGGTTAGTTATCTACTGGGAATCTCTCTGTATCAAAACCCAGTACTTGCTTTAGCATGAATGGCAGCATCTTTCGTGGAGAAACACAAACACAGAACTGAAGACTTGCAGGTGGAATTACAGTATATATGTAAGTAGGTACCACAGGGGAAATCTAATCCTCTTCATGGGAAAAATTCTTTTCAGAAAGGATTACATTCTTTTTTATTTCTGAAGAACTTCTCTCCTCCTGTTGTTTTTATTTTGATTCCTTTTTTGCTCTCTGCTACAGTCTACGCTTTATAAATTGGCAGTGGGAGTAGTGCATGTTTCCAAATTCTTACTGCTGCAAATGTTCTCATTGTTCATTCAAGAATTAAACCTGTATCTGGAATACAGTTATGCTCCTATTCCTAGCCTGGATAGTCAGTGTGAACTGAACTGTCCAGCTTTTCACTATTGACATGTACAAAAGCAAGACTAGGATTTGCTCAAAATACCAGGACTTGTTCATAGTATATCGTACTGTTCATAGTCCTTGTGTCCGGGGACTTCACTGGAAGGGTGTGGCATGTGTTGATCACTTCAAAAGTGAAATCAGTCACATCTCCTGAAGTGGCTGATTTAAGCGTGGTTAAGTGGTCAAGTGGTTGATCTGCTCATCTTTGAGCTGCTTGCTCCACTGCTCTGTCCCAGGCCCTCTCTGCAACAGGTTGCTTGGGGATGGCACAAAGTCCTTTCTATTGTGCTCAGGGATGGGTAGGAGTTTTGTAAATGTAAAAATGTCTGCAAAAACTCCAGTATAGGAGAAAAGCAGGTCCAAAGAAGCTTTACTTTATTTTATTTTATTTTTGGAGCCCATGGAATTACTTTTGAACTTTTTCAATTAATACATGGGCAAACCACAAATTATGTTTTGTTGCTGTGGAGCCACATTACCAAATTGTTTGTTATTCATGCCTAGTATTAAATTACACTGCTTTAAGATTTTTCTTTTTTTTTCCCCTAATTTATAACCTGCAGCATTTTCGCAGACTGTTTTTCTGGAGCAACCTTACTAGACGAGAATAGTCACAGCGCTGTTTGAGTTAGCAGAGACATAACCAGGTAGACCAGTTGGCAATTAGTTCCATATTATATATTGTCCACAGGAGCTAATTTTTAGCCTAAACCTGAATTTTCTATTTTTGCAGCATATTTTACCTTGACAAATTTAGTGAAAACCAAAACGTGTAAGAAGAAAAGCAATAATAAAAAATATTCAAAATGTGTCAAATGACTGAACCACGTACATGAGTGTAGCAGTTAGCATAAGACAGGCCTAATTAATAATAGTGTTATCATAAGTAAATGAACTTTAGTTAGACCTATAGGATAAAGGAGTAGCTTAGTTATATGACTAGAGGAGTAACGGAAGTGTAAATATCTGGTTAGTCACTGTGAAAGCTGTGAAGGTGTAGAGACTCTTCAAGGTAAGCAGCTCGTGAGCATTGGTGGAGGTAACAGCCAGCTGTTGGGTGCGAAATGTAAGAACAAGCCAGTTAAGAATCAGGTATTCTCCACCCAGCCCTGTACATTTCAGTGTCCAGATGTTTGTGTGTGCAGACGGGTAGGATGAGGAAGAAATAAAATAGTGCTGGCTCTGCTCATACTCTCTACAGCCAAAGCAGCTCAGTTCTGCCTCTTACAAAGAAGCAGCTATCCTGCAAACTCTTGCGCATCATCTCTCTATTAGTCAGCCTAGCAAATTCTTGCCTTAAGTTGCCATATCACTCAAAAGTGAAAGAAACTACAGACTTACTGTGACTGTGAAGGCAATGCTCCAAACCCGCAGAGTTCCAGATTCATAGGGATATTTCAAAAGGTGTGTGTCTAGATGCATATGCGGAATATCAATATTTTCAATATTCTGAATATATAAACTTCCAGGTATACTTCAGTTATGCTTTCAGATTTACAGCACAATAATAATTTAACATTTGCTTTAATAAAAGCTTGGTACCTAGCACCTTCTTGTGGGGCCAGAGGCTAGAGTTTAGAAAACAAAACAAAAAAAACTCAGAACAAATGTTGAAGGATTCCTAATAAACTTGAGAGATCTGAAAACTGCCAGCTTGAAAGGACCAGGCCTGTATTCTCCTTTTTGCCTTGTCCAGACAAAAACTCAATCCAAGGATAAAGCAAAGACTGCAGTAATGTTGATAGACAGTAGTTTACTGTGTCACTGTTTGAAATCCAGTTACAGCTTGTATACAGCAGCCAATGCTGTATACTAAAGTAGACCAGCGTTCCTCAGAAGCAAGAGTTGAATGATGTTAACTTGGCCTTACTCTTAACGGAAGGCAATAGGGTTGTATCAAAAACAGTCATGACTGTGAGCTATAATGAATCCACTTGCATGCTCAGAAACTTTCCCTTAGATGTAAGGAGCAAGAACGTTCCTCTTCCAGGGCAAAAATACACCTTTGTATGTAAAGAGATGATATTTCTTTTTTGTATATCTCATTTGGTTCTCTTGAAAGATAGTTACATTCGGGTTGAATGCAACAATTCAAATGTGTACTTTGAATGTATGTTCAAAAATCAGAAGGGGAAACAGTTTCCTTGGTATATTAAATCAAAGTAATACAAAGTGACACTAAACACTGGAAGTAATTTATCTGACTGCTGTCACCAAGCATTGCTATTGAGGATGGATGGTAAAATTCATTGAATTTTTCTGTTTCCTAGGTGAACAGCTGATGGAAATGTATCTGTGTTCCTCTATTCTTGCCCTAGGGCATTTTGATTAATATTGACATCATCAAGCCTGGTGCTAGTGGACCAAAAGAAGAATAACACATTCTGGTGACTAATCCAATACTGACAGCAGCAGGCAGCCTGAATTCAACATAAAAAAATATTTTTAGTGGATTTCTCCAGAGCTCAGAACTGAAGCCAGCACTTGGCAAGAGTCATCACTCACTGGGCAATCAGCTGTCACTCTGAGAGCTTTTGAAGATGTGAAGATATGATCCTCTTTAGCATCTCACCTTCTTTCATCTGTTTTAAAGATAGCTACTTTTTTTAATTCAAACTCCTTTGTACCAAGCAGTTCTTTAGAAATACCTACTAGTCTGTAGTGTTGAGTACATGAGGTTGTATGAAAACAAAGCCGCAACAGCTGTGATACACTTACAGAGTCAGAACTGCATGATTTTCTCTAGAACTGAGTATGTTCCATTCCTGTCTCCTTCTCTTCCCTTTTTTTGCCAACTCTTCTTATTTCTATTTCAGTTGTAAGTCTTATTTCATAGGCGCAGATGCTCATGGGCAAGGCAGATAGTTACCTTTGCAGCTGAAAATTGTATTTAGTGGGAAACAGCACCTATCTGGACAGTGCAACTGAGAGTCCACTTTTGCTCGGAGTAGAGGAGCTGGGTATAGCCAGTTGCTTCAAGAACAAGCCATGGCCTTGCTTATACAGAGAAGCAAGGTAAACCAGCATCCCATACTTTCTCCTACAACTTCCGCAAGTGAAGGCTGCGATCATGCAGAGGGGAGATTCATGTCATGGTTCTTCCTCTTCATGTAGGTAGAGAGGTAGAGAAGATAGGGAAAGGATTGCTAAGCTTTGCCTCTTCTCAAAGTATCATTTCAAATGGAAATGAACTCAGTTGAGGGGAGAATAACTTGTTATGAGGAAAGCCATCACATGTGCTTTCCTTCCTGAAGTGAAAGAGAAGCCAGGAAGAAAGTGAAATGTCACAGATTCCGCTTGCTTCCCTAGGCTGATCCTGCATTTTATAACCTTTGCCCATGGGGAGAGAGATGAGGCCCACTCTAGTCACCTAAAGACTGACCATGAAAGGTGAAGGAATGGAGCTGATCGAACGGTGTGGAAGAAAGCCTTTTGGGTGAATGAGTGGCATGCCTGAAAGGGAATCGTACAACAGTTCTTTCTACTACAAGCCCATAACCTTCTGTGGTAGGGTCTCTAGACCAAAATAGAATTTTATGTTCACTGGTAATAAGAAAGAATCAGGATGTGAGCTTCCTAACCACATATATGATTCCTAAATTAGGAGAAGAAAATCAAGGCATTAAAAGAATTTCATTTCATAATATGCTTTCACAGTCACTCATACAGCATATCTAAAATCTTACAGCTTTTCAGTTACATTTCTGAAAGCTATGCTTGATATCATTTTACTTGAGTATGCAGCCTGTATTTGTCTGCATAATATAACTTAAACACCCAAATTCAGTTAGAGCTCAATGTAAATATTTAAATCCAATTATTACTAGCAGGGAAGCACACAGATAAATATTAAGAGAAAACAATGTCAGTCAAAATTATGCCTAACTCACTGCACTTGGAAGACAATCACAGTTAACATGAGCATACGCGTTCTTTATGCAATAAAATGGGTACCAAAATTAGCTTGTATTACCACGCTGTAGGCAGGTTATCATAATGGGTTAGCTTAGACCCCATGCGGTGCCATGGATGGATAGTGCCATACAGCTTTCATTCTTTCATTTGAAAAACTTAGAAAACAGGTGTTACTACTACTGTTCAGATAAACATTTCTATCAGCCTGACTGACATTCGTTTTACTACCACAGATACTTATTTAAGTCACTTTAAAATCAGGCCAAGGGAACTAAGGGGAGTCAGCTGAGAGCAGCCAAAGATTGTGGGGTTTGATGATGTGTTTTTTTTCTTTTTTTTTTTTTATATCTATCCTGGATTTCTTCCTTCTGTCTCACCCCAATAGCTACATCTGTGAAACATCCTGACCGGTGGTTGGATTTACAGTTATGCTGATCTCCTTAAAGAATATGCCTAGAACATGTGAATGAAATTCTGCTGCCAACATAAATGTTTGTGAGATAGTGAGAATCATTTCCTGCATTGTTCCAATGGGTGGTCATTTTGAACATGAAATGGGATTTTCTGGATCTGGGGAAGAAGAGGAGGGAATACCTGTCACGGTTTTCTGCTTGTGTGACTTGCCCACTTGCCAACCTTTGACCTTGGTGGGAAGGCTCCCCTTGATTTTATCAGGCTTTAGGAATAAAGAGATGGTATCTCCAAGCAGCGAAACATTTCTAAAGCACCCACCTCCACCTTTTAGCCAGCCTCCAAACCAAAGTCTTGCTGCAACTTCCTCCTGTGAAGCACCTCTCTCTTTGCTTGTCGATGCTGCCAAAACTGTCTAAGCTGCAAATTCCCCACCACTAGTGAGCTGTGGAGCCGCTGCTCTCTGGTCCCAAGGTGAGGCCCTCCAGCCAGATGCATCCCATGCCCCTTGGAAGGCCTGACACTACGGGCATAAATCCTGGCACGTTTAAGTCGTAAGCCACAAAGGAAAATCAGCCAGGAATTGTTTGATGCTCTCTCTCTGAGTGCCTCCCAGGTGTGGAAGATAGGCTGCCGTGCCAGTCACCGCTCTGGCTTTAAGGACCTGGGCACAGGTACTTTTCTGCTTGGCTGCAACTAGTTAATGATGGTGGATGAATAGCTAAGAGGGTTAGATAACTAGTTTCCAGCTGTCTTGTAGCAGAACTACTTTGGCAGGACATACACTTGAGGAAAGCTATTCTGAGATTTTAAATTTGGGAATATTTGACACTGATACTTGTGTCTTGGTTTTAACAAGCTGGCTTTAACAAAGGTATCCTAAAGAACAAGACTCAAGTGCTGAGAAGCTTATATAGCTAGTAAGGCAGGTTTTTTTGCAGACTTAATGAACACACAGCTCAGAAATCAAAAGCTCAAATGTCGAGAATTCCCAAAAGTAAATTCTAAGTTAAATAAAATCTCAGTATAAGCGAGCCATACTTCTGTTTTGTTAGTTTCTTCTATATTTAAGTTAAAAAATGTCATCATATTCCAGTATCTGTAGGAGCTATATTTATTTTATATTACTGACAAAATTAATATTCAATGTTTAAAAGACAGTCAGCTGTGCATGATACATTTCTAGCCAATCACCCTATTGCAAAGGCTCTACAAATCATTTGATCTTACATAAGCTCAGCTATGGTATTTAATATGTAAAATCTCAGGTGTTGGCTTCATTCTTGACTCTCAGTGAGTGCTTCATAACAACCAAATCTACAGAAAGATGTTTTATTCTAGTTCAGTCACTCTAAAGAAAGTTTTGATCCGCAAGGGCTCTGTGTTTGATATTATTTTACAACTGGGACAGACAATAAACTTTTGTCAACTTTGCTTACTCTTTTGAGCTGCAGAACAAGGCTAAGTTTGAACACATTAAAATTTACCATTACAAGAAACTATTTTCCAAGATGCTCGAAGTTCAGAAAGGAGTGATGCAGTTTTCTTCATCATTTTCCTCAAGAAGCAGTATTAGAATAAAGAGAAATTATTTTTAAAAGCTATGAAAAAATAAAATTGGAAACAGTGGCTGGGGTCATTTTTATCTGGAAATCCACTAATCCACGTGATGCATGACACTGACACAAACAGAACCGCTGCTTTTGAAGAGCTGTAGTACAAAGCCTCAACACAGAAAAGGTAAATGCTGGAGAAAGCAGAAAAGCTTCTCAGTGGGAGTGAGTATGTTCACCAGTTCAGTAGCAGAATTTAGGCTGTGATTGCTGCATTATACAATTCTAAAATGAAGAATAATTGAGCAATTTAAGCATGGTGGGCATGTTAGGCGAAATCAGTGCATGTGCAAATCAGAGATACTTGTGCCGCTCCCAAAATATCACCTCTAGAATGTGACAAGTGATAAAGATTTCTATCTTTATAGTGCCATAGACTTAAAGCTTTTGAAATAATCTGTTTTGTATGAATACATCCAGCATGGTGATCAGCTGAGCTGCATGTAAGCAGTATGGAGAATGGAGTTCATGCAAGACCTTTTGTACTAAAAATACATACTTCTGTTATTTGGATTAAACAATAGATTCTGCTATCTACAATAGTAGCAGTGGGAGGGCTTTTATTCAACTTTCAAAATGACATGGTAGGTAATACAGTGAGAAAATAGTATTTCTGTTTGCTCATGTGAACCAATCTATTTTAGCAGGATAACAGAACACAATATGTATATATTTTTAAATTCATCTTCTGTCTGCATATGCATAACAATTTTTCCTTTGGGAGAGTCTCATATAGTCCATGCAAAGTACCAGGCCATCTAAAGGTAGCTTTGTAGCCTTGAAGATAGGAGATCTGGATTTAGTTCTGATCCCCCATTTCTTCTGCATCACTTTTAAAGTTGTGGTAATAGTATGCATTGCCTGGCACAGGATATTCTTGTCTGCTTGCAAGAATATTTCATAAGTTCTGAAATTATATCATGTTTATTTTTCACTGTCTAAAGAGCTAAAGCAGGGCAGCCCTTTAAAAGAGCCCTTTCCCTCTCATTAAGTCAATAGGATGCAATAACTTTATTTCTGAGGCAAGCTGGAATGGGAGTCAACAAAAGTACAACCCCCAGCCACCAAAAGTTCTGATAGGTTTCCCCAAACCATAAAGCTATCTGTAAATACGTGGCAATCTGAAAATGCTGCGAGCTGGTACAGCCCGCTGGCGAGCTGAAGAGAAGCCATGCTGCCACCCTGGGAAACATCCGACTTTTGCTCCATGATTGGAGCAGGAGACAGGATTAGGAGAAAGGCTAAATCTCCTGCAGGTATATTTGCCCTTTCCACTTCTCCCCTTTTCCTGATAAATCTGCTCCTGCCTTCCTTTCTGGTTCTCCAGCCTTCTTAACTTTCACATTCTCCAGCTGCTCTGTGGGCTAGTAAACTTAGTCACTTATTTTAAGGAGCTAGGATTAGGATTATTTTAAGCAATGCAGAAATATTCAGGAAGGATTTAGGTACAAGAATTAGGAATTTAATAGAAAAATATATAGCACAGATCAAAAAGAAATCTTGGAGAAGGTGATATGCTTCTCTGTGAGTGATCATAGCAGCTAATTTTTTAAAATAAACCACGATAACTGATCCTTTTAATGCATATGAGTTTTTTATATACTAAAGAGGAAATATTACGATTAAAGGCAATGATGTCAAAATGGAATGACATTATCCTTGCTAAATAAAGACAGGCAATTTTTCAAAGAAAATTGACTCTTTCAATCACAGATGTAAGCCAAACCCCACACTAGAGCTGAAAGGCAAATTGCATTTAATATCTTAAGCAGGCAATTTGACTAGGGATAGATTAATGTTCTGCCAGCAGAGATCAGAAGCAGGACAGGAACCTCAATACTTTATACCTAATTTGACCTCTGGAGAATTATAAAAGCATGCCAAAGAACAACTGCTTGTATGTTGAACCCTCATATCATTTTTCTCCAGACAATATTCTCAGACAGCGCAGGTATACCACAGTGTTTTTTTTTTCCCCAGTTTTTATCAGAGAGAAGTAAGCTGGTAGGATTAAAAAAGATCACGTTGAACTGAAATTAAGCACTTGTAACTTAAGTTTGCACTTGTAAGGATAGTGTCCTGGTAAAAATCAACAAAATATCTGACATGTTTTAGCCTGGCTCCCCTTGATCATCATTGCTTCATAATATGTTGTCATTAACACCAGCTTAAGTTAGGCCTAAAATAAGCCCTGTCCAAATCTGGCTTTCTTCCTTATATGGCAGTAAAATTTGTGTCTGTTTAGTTTCAATGATTAGGCAACTAGGAAGAAGGCAATTGGAAATAAGGCTTATGTCTCTTAAGTGAAATACTTTAATAATCTTAAACTGAATAATTGAGCCATTATTTACACTATGGTCTAATGGCTGTGAGGATTACAGTGAATAATATCATAGCACGAATGCAAAGATAATGTGAAAAGCATTACACAAAATACACGTTAATGTAATAGAGCTGCTTGATTTCATAGTTCTTCATTCAAAGATGTTCTGTCTCCAGTTCTGCAAAGCTGATAGCAAAAACGTACTCCTCATTGTGTAGACTTTTAAAGTAACAGATTAATTAGAAGAAAACACTGTGTAATGATGCTTTAGTATAGGTAGGGGTTTTCAACCTGGTATCAAAAGTTCATGAGTCTTCTGCCTCTTCACAGGCATGGAAACGAAAATGAAAATATTTTTCATGTTTAGAGCTTGATCTTAAGGAATTAAGTTAATGGGAATATACTGTTGGTGCATAGGGAATTCTGGCACGAAAAAGAGAAAAAATGGGAAAAGATGGTCAGGACACCTATTTATAGCTTCAAAGGTAGAGCTGATAGCAATCTTTTTCAGTACTGTCCAGTAGTGTTGTCTTGTAAAATAGAATGCAAAAAACCAACCCTTTGATCTCTAATTACTTTTGAACAGTTTGTAAAAAAGACAAGAAAGTGAATAATTTTAATCACTTTATTTCTTGTTCAAAATACATATGAAACAATTAGAATAAAATTATTTCAAATGTGTTCTTTTCTTTTTCTTTTCTTTTTTAATATAAAATTATCACAAACTGTACACTTCATAACATCTTGTGAGGTTTCATTGTTACATATTTTTTTCAGAACTGACAAATAGATTCACACTTCCTGGAGAATACATTGTAAAAATACTGAAATGTGTTACAGCTCTTAGAGGCTAGTGCAAAAAAACATTTACTATCAGTAGTACAACTATATGCTCTCAAGTTTCACAAATGGCCATTTAGCGCATACAAAAAGCCAGTAACACGAGTTCAAAAAGTTTTGTTTTCTTGTCTCTATAACGCAGAAGCCAAGGATATTGACTTGAACAATGGCTAGGTATCAAATCACAGACTTCATTTAAAAAGTCACGTCATGAACACTGAATAAAGGGTACTAAAACAGTCAGGTATTTAATATTATTATGACTAGTCTTGGTCAGCCAACACCAAATAGCAAGAAGAGACAAAAATCTTAGAACTCTGTAGTTCTTTGTAAGCTACATAGACTTGGCAACATTTGTGATCTAATCATAAAGATTATTTTAAAGGTAGGGAGTTCTGTTAGAGTTGAGCCAGTTAGGGCCTCGTCCAGTACCCCACACTGTCACATCAAAGATGCCTACTCTGATGGACATTGTACCAGGTGCTTTCTTCTAGTATTTTAAAATATTAAGTATTTCTTTAGCTGTCAACATTTCTTATGGCCAAGAACTCCAATTTAACTTCCTACCTTTGAAAGCACACACTCTGGAGAATGCCTTCCCCACAAAGAAGCATCTACTAGTAAAACAAAATGTTCTCTGCTGAAGGAAAGATGTGGCTAATTTCTACAATCTACTCCAATTCTCACGAGGAGCCCCTCAAAGCCAATCAGCTTGAATGTAATTTGGATGACATGCTCATGAGAAGAAATGAGAGGCTTTTAAGGACTCCTCTTGCAGTGGCTACAGGGATTTTCGGCTCATGTGCAAGGAGCAGGCGCCACCGGCCCGCTTCCTAAGGTGGGGAGGACTGGGCAGAGCAGGACAGTGAGTAAACGGAATTGGCTTTGCCTACTCTTTCCTGGCTAGTACAGCTAAGCTGGCATGGAGGGTGCTGAAATGTGCTTTTAGCATAGACTAGCCATAAGACCCACTACATCAGTCCATTCCTATTCAGCAAAGCACCTGAGCAGCTGCTTCATTCAAGGCGTACACCCAAGTCATAGTGACTTCAAGGAGACTCAACCAGCAGCTCATGTTTAAAAATATTTCAACTGATTTGCTGAACAAAGGCCCTTATTGCGAGCTCCATGACAAAGGGGAGAATGCACGAGTCAGAAGTGCCTCTCCAAATCACAACACCAACAGCGGCCACTTGTAGGGTAGAGAACTAGCCATATCCCCTCCTTAGACATGTGCATTTCAGTCCAATGTATCCTATTGAGACAACTCATGTAAACAGAAGGGGAAGAGTTTAGACTCGCATTTCAAAGAAGAGGAAGTAAGACGCAATATGAAATATATATCTATACTTTTTCCTTACACTGAGAAATTGTTTTCTGTTTATTTAGCAAAAGTAAATTTTCTTTACTCTTTCTCCATAGAAATATAAAGTGAAAAGAAGTGCTTCTCATCTGATATGCCACAGGATTATCTAAATGTTACATACTAAAGATTTAATCTATACAGACACTCTGAGCTTCAGTAGCAAGATGGCATCATATGGAAAACTGTAGGCCACTACTGAGAGGGAAAAGTCCAATAAAAATACATCTGACCTCTATGCCTGACTACAGAGATCAGATTTTTTTATTCACCAAATCAGGCAACTAAGGCTCATATTTCTTATCAGTATTAGTAAAACCAACTTATGCAGTAACAGTTCATACCCTAGAGATGGACTGAAGACTTTGAATACAATCTGAATTGTCAGCAAGCCACAAACATCCATGGTGGATATAAGAGAATCCATTCTGCTTGCCTCAAGACTCCTTACTAGGTTTGTTTCATAAGATGCTACCATACGTCATCACATGCAATCTGATGCAAAGCCAATTGAAATCAATGGCAATATTTCTGCTTGATTTCAACGGTGGGCTAGTCAAGTACATAACGCTGTGCTTCAGAAAGAAATGACATATTAAAAAGACCTACAGAACCATTTTGCTGGATATATTTAATGGTCTATTGCCATGATATTAAAAATATTTTGATTTTAATTAACAATAATGAATAAATTTAAAAGAAAAATTGTTTTGAAAGCATATTACAATTCTTGTATATTGGAAATATAACGGTAATGAATAGACTTCAGTAAGCTTTCTTTATTAATGCAAAATATACGAATGTGTATTATTGTTAAAAGTATACCTTACAGGACTGAATTAATCACTTTTTGTGCTATATTATTTTAATAAATATTAAAGCTACAGTAGATAAAGTTATCATTTTGTGATTTTCTTGAGAGAACCAAAAAAAGGGAGTGAAGTGTTTCAATTCTAATTAAAAAAGGGAAAAAAAAATCACAGGAAAAGCTGAATGTCTTCTTATCAGCATCTTTATATTTTGCTGTCATGAGTATTTTTGCTAAAAGGCTTTAAATTTTTTTTTTGCGTCAATATTATCTTCAGTGCATGAGTAGATTGGTACTTGAGTATCGCTTTTTGCTCTGCTTAAATTATAAAGTTTTATCTTTAAAAAAAATTCGTTTTTAACAATAGTACAGAAAACAAGGCAAAAAATTCTAAAAGATGTCTTGAAATAATCTGAACGAAGTCTCCTTTCTCAGCATGGATTGCTCATTATCAAGCCCTCTTTAGGTAGGACTTCATGGGTTGCCCTGTTTCTTGAGGGTTTGCAGAATCAGACCTAAGATTTAAGAAATTAGTCCTCAGAGCTTCCTGGCTATCACCTACAGTTGTCTGTCTGCTACTGGCAAGTAGCTAAAGTGCAGTAGTGCCAGGCTCCCTTTCGGAATAATACATAAACGGTCTAGCTGTGTAGATTCAGTTGCTGGCTGAGATAAAGCTGTACACTTTATAGTTGGTAATTTTAATTCTCTGGCTCAAATTTATTTTAGTAATAGATCAAGAATGATTTGGTGGACTAAGAACCAAGAAGGTTAAAGAGCTAAATAAATTAATCAAGTTTCTGTGCTATAAGGTTAATTAAAAACATTAAACACTTACCCTGCGTAAAGCACGAAAGGAATAAATGCAATACTGTGTAAAGTGCTCTTTGGAGAGTCTGCTGAATCTCCTCTTTTTTTGTTTTCTGGCGTAGCCAAGTCTCTCTTTACCTAAAGAAGACATACACCCCTCCACACATACCCATCTGCCAAAAATATGTACATTTGGCACCTCTATGACTTGTTCAGCTATGTAGTCATTTCCCTCATAACAATTATTATGCAATTAAGCCTCAGAAAACTGTGATGAGGGAAGTAATGGTCATGTATTGATCACTCTAATTTTTGGTAAAATGCAGCCACTCCCAGGGCGAAGCAATCACAGCACACCCAGTACTATGTGACAATTTAGGACAAAGGAAGAAGAATTCACTATTCAGCTGAACCTGCATGAATAGGAAGAATAGGAGGAGATGGAATTTATCTGGAACATCAGTTCCAGGACCCTACCATACACAAAGAGCTATAGGACATTCAGTGAGAAATACACTATAATTACGACCTCACTTTTGTGAGTCATCTCAGAATTGGCACCTGCAACAGCCCAGTGACTCTTCTACCACTGTGTGACATTAGTCTAGCCATGACTTGAAAATAAAACTGGTACCTTGTGAACCACAGCAGCATTTTCAAAAGGTGTTTCCTAATAGTTTTTAGTTTAAGCACTGATTGTCTGAAGCTTTGAAAATGCGAGAGGTAACATTAAATAAAAATGATTTTTCACCTTTCAGAGACTCTCAAATCTATGTCAGGTGCCAATAAATTAAGAGGCCATTACAGAAACTAGAGAGAAATGTGTCTGAGCACACCTTGACTACGTGCCTTTTTGCCCCAATTATGCTGCAAGAGATAGACCAGGAGGAGGATATGTCATGAGCAATTGATAGTGCTCTTTGCTGTGTAAATCCTCCACGATCAGGATCTCTGGGGTTGAGAGCCAATTTTATTTTAAGAATAGACCTATGGTCTGCAATATGGCTCCCCATTATCCCTGCAAGCTTGCCAACAACTGTACAAGACATGAGGTCGGCGAATTGCATGTAAAATCTCTCTTTTGGAAGTGTTTGCTACATGCACATTTTCTGACCATTGAAAACACTCTCAATTCATTCCTTTCTTATATTTTCCACTTTCATTTTTAACAGATTTTCCTAGAGAGCTTTTTACATGCTCAGTGGGCTTTCTTTTCCTCCTTTCTTCTCTTGTGTTCATAACTCAGACGCTACAAAAGCATTTAAATTTCTTACTTGTTCATTCCTCTTCACTTCTGATGCAACTAACAGTCTCAACTCATAGCTTATTAAACAAACCAACATGTCCCCTTTATGTCTTCCCTCTTGCAAACTGTAAGTGTATTCATATAAACAGACCTGCTTTATAAAAACAGCTGACGGCCCACAACGCCTCCTCCCCAGAAATTTATCTGCGAGCTGCCCCCAAAAAACAGGTTGCTTTTTGGTGATAGTAACGTTAAATGCCTAAAATGCCAGTCTCTTATGTTGACAAGCATTTTTTTAGAACATCTCTGATAACAGGAATCACATAAGGCCTAAACAAGGCAGGAACTCTGTAACTGCAAGAAAAGATAGTTGTACAGTAGGAAATATATCCTTTCCTTTTAACTCTAAGTGGTCTCAAGATATCAGATCTTAAATCTATACTATTTTTCTACATAGGAAAGCAAGTTTAGGCATGTTCTAGAGCTTTATGGATTTTTACTGAAGGTTTTGATATTCTTCACCCTTTCTTCACATGAGTGGATGCACGGTTAGATTCCTTTTACTTCAGGTTTTTGAATTCCCAAGGTATAAAAATATCCCAAACTATTCTTGAAAGTAATCTCTCCAAAACATTTCCATGTTTTTATTTTGAGGGAGAACGAAACAGTGTACGCAGGGCAGGTTACAGCCCTGAAAACATGTTCCTGGTACTCTTTTGCTGTGCCATGTATGATACACCAGTGGCAAAGTTCTTTGTGAGCTGTCATGAAACAGTTGTACCCCCATCCCTTTCTCAGTCTGTCGTCTCCTCACCCTTCACGTCAGGCTTCCTGATTTCACTTCTTCAGGGAAGAGGTAGAATTTCACGTTCTTCGTACAGTTAGGCTAGGCTCAGAGACACTGTCTCTGTCGTAACTGTGCAAACCCAGAAAGTCTGAATGGATTTGAAACTTTTTTTTCATGGAACCTGTGAATACTCCCTTGAAAACGTAATGTTTAATGGTAAACTTAAATATTTAGAAGAGAAGGATTTGAAAATAACAGACCATATGCTTATCTGTTTGGAAATAAAGGTTTCCTACCCATTAATGGGAGACTAATCCAATCTCATTTCTCTGTGAACCTCAGCAACTGCTTGCATCCTAGTATGCTCAAATAAAAATCTTCCCTTTTCTAAAACAGCTCTCTTGATCTTTATTATTCTGTTTTTCCTAGCCATGCCTGGGCTTTCACCATTTGGATGACATGCATTTTTGAGACTGGCTGTGGAGCTGGCAGAATCTCCAGAGCAACCGGCGTGGATATTAACTTCCAGGAAACCTCTGGTTTTGCTAAGAGGCACCTTGATGTCAGATATGCTCTGCCCATTGTTTTTTTTTTTTCCCCCCTAAAGCTTACTTATTTGACTCACCTAATTTTAGACCAATAGCTAAGTCAACATAATGTATTCATAAATTATTACGGAGAAGCTTCACTTTCATCACAGCAGTTATCTGACTTCCTGCAGAGGCAACTTTCAGAGCACACTGTCATGAATTATGTATCAGAGTCTTTCTGTCTTCCCTACTAGATAGAGCTCTGGTACTATAAGAATCTACTTAACCTGTACTTATATTTATTAGTCATATTTTGCCAGTGTTGACACTGAGGATCTTCAGTAATGCTAACATGATTAATTAACAATTTATTAACATGGGCTTAGCACTATAGAGCACTCTAAGAAACGCTCTGTCAGTGTAGTAAGGCACCAAAGCTTGTCCTTAATATCAACAAAGTGAATAGTCCTTGTGATGGCACAGGGCAGTGCTTTAACTGATTTTTCCTGTTTTAAAGATTTTACATGCTCTGTGTCCTTCCACAAGACCGAGTCCCATGTAACATAAGAGTCACGGTCTATGCTTGAGTGGAAAAACTCTACATAGCAACACCAGTGGTATTCTCTTCTCTCAGTCAGTAAAGAAGAGGTTTCCCAGCAACAGTAACATTGTAGAGGTGCTATCAGATAAAATAAAAAATCACAGCCCTGAGCACTTGCTATCATCAAGCATCCCCTAGCACTTAGCACAAGGCTGAAGGTGTTAGTTCTATTTTCCTGACCAGATTCTCCTGTGATATTTAAATCCCACATGCGGCTTCACTTTCTCTTAAGAGTTTCAGCTCTTGGTTTCCTGCATGCTATTAAAGAACTGCCAATTTTCAGTTAGGGCCAAAGAAAAGAGGAATTGTGTATGAGATATTTATTTATTTGGGATGACAACATGGAGGGAAAGAAAGTTTTGAAGTTAAGGTATTGCTTGTCTTGGACATGGCAAATAGCCGTCATCAGCACCTAAGTTAATTCCTGTACCTAATGGTAACTCTTATTCAGGAACCTCCCACTTTCTTCATGCTTTACAGTACATGAAGAAAGGACAAGTGATATGAATATTGCAATGATTATCAGTTTTAAAAGCAGCTTTTCATTTCAGAGCTTTGCAGTTGCACTGAAGAGCTGTGCGTTTATTACCGTATCCTCTCGGTCATTTTCCTTTGTCTTTCTCAGCTCTGTGGTCTGTTGTGTGGCACATTTTACCTATTTTCTGACACTAGAGAGCGCAGAGTTTAGAAAGAGAAGCCTCAGAAGCCAAGCAAAAGTGAATCTGTGAGCTAAGGATTGAACGGAGTGTCATCTGTGATGTGAATGATAAAGAACATTTTCTATCAAACACAACTAATATTCTAATCATATACTATAGTTTATTCATATTTTGGATTGTCTGTTGGCTATTTTATGAGTTTTGTCCATAAGTTAATTAATATCATCTAATTAACAATGGACATGCAGATCATACTCCACACTTAGAGAATTTTCAAGCATATTCATTTGTAGGAATAAAGTCATATGAACTTTTCGGGTGAAGAAACTGTCTCTCAGTATGGACTTGCCCAGTATTTATCACAAATTGAGGCCTATTTCTGATTAGGCCTGGTTGTTCTGTTGTAATAGAAGTACTAAATAACAATGATTATACATTTTGCAAGTGCAAATACTTGTGTGTGCAAATCAATTTTTTTGCATGCTTAAATAAGAAAACTTCAATTTTTTCAGGCACATTCATGGAATTCTGAAAAATTTGGCATTTTCAGCAAGAAAAGAGCTCTGCTACTGAGTTCTAAAATAGTTCCTCACCCATTTTTTTTATCTTTTGCACAGTCTAAAAATATAGTCAAATGATTTCAAGAGTTGTATAAAGTAAGACCATTAATCAAATTAATGGAGTGTAATAAAAAGTTAATACATATAAAAGTGTGTGGAATATAATCAGTTAGTTGATTACAAAAATATAGCAAAGTAATCTGGGAAGTAGATCATCACATATGTGTTGTGCATCACCATGGTCAAAACTTTCAAAAGGATTTAATTGAAGCCAATAAAAAAACTGAGAAGTAGGAGAAATGGATGAATTGAATAAATCTTTTTTTGGAAACTTTGTTTTCTTAACATTGTTAAGAAAATGCATCCATAGAAAGAAGTAGTTAGAAAGTGATTGCTTTTTCCTTTGGAAAAATTTAACCCAAATGGAAATATTTCATGCTTGCTCAAAATTTTCTTAAAACATATTGAATGTGGCTATGATTGTTTAAGAAAAATGTCTAGTTTTGTTACTTATATATAAGATGTCAAAAAAAGTCCATATATTGAAAAACCAATTTTGAAGGGGAACTTTCGACCTGGTGTACTAGATTTTGTTTTATCTTAGTGAGTCCTGGCTACTTTCTCTGTTCCTGGCCAACAGCTAAGGAATATGCATTTAGTTCTCTTAGTGCTTTCTAGAAGCCAAAAAGCTCACAATACAATATTACTGTAACTCTGATGATCATAAAGGACTTTGGAGAAGAGAAGTTACTTCCTTGTCAGCTTTCTGTAGCATGATAATAAAGATGCAGCTATCCTAAACCTATTGGTCAAAAGCCCACAGGTTTCATACTCCCACGTGTTAAGGCCAGGAGTTATCTTTCAGCAGTGCAGACTAAGGGTCAAGTTTCTACTAACTGAACAGAAGCCCAGTACAGACAAGAGCTAGGGGGAAACACACACTTACTTGCTCGGGGAGTAAGGGGAAGGACCACATCAGCAGAAGTATATAATATAGAGATTTAAAGTTCAAATAAAGGAGTGGAATATGTGACCTACATCTTATTGAGCATAAGCTATTGTTTGCAGCTGCACTGGAATCCTAAATCTACCTATGTTTTAGGGTCCTACTTTACATTTTGCATAGACCTAATAACAATTTTATGGTTGCTTAGAGCAAATCTAATGGTCCCTGAAAACTTATTTAATGTGGGGAGGGGAAACAGTTGTTTGAAAACAATATTCACCCAAAAGACTAGAATGGCTCTTTAGATACATTTGTATGTGGGCTTTTTCACTTTCCAGTGCATTATTGAAAATAAATATAAAAATTTAGCAGCTCCCCTGGAACCACTTAATCCATCTTGTACGTTCTCTGTACGGTTCTGTGGTTTACTGTTTTGAAAGTATAAAAAAGCTCTGCAGTGCAAAACTACAATTCTTATTAAATAGAGTTAAGGTTTCCAGTAAATCATTTCAATAAAAAATAACTCTGGCTTTTAGAAATGTGAGCTTTTCAAATTGTTGTAAAATTACTAGAGTATACTTTACACCAATCGTTTGCCAAATTCAGTTTTTCTCAAATTAGGCTACTGTTTGTAACATGGCAGATAAGCAACATATAAACATGCAGGATGGGGCAGGGAGTTTACACCTCTTCTGCCAGTTAAAACATGAAGAGCTACATAAAGCAACATATTCATTGCCTGAAACTGCTGTTCTCACTCAGAGAGTACTTTTTTGTGAGTACACTCAGAAAGTAACTTGTGAACCAGGCTCTAAAGCCAATGGATATATACCCTGTCTTGTGAGATACCTAAGATATCAGTGAAAAATGAAAAATGTTAAATCATCTTTCACATTAATTCTATTAATCACTGATAAGGGATTAAAGAGAATTAACCAGGAGAGCGTTTCTGAAGTTACATATCTTGACAATACTGCAGACTGATTTTTCATAGATGCAGAGCACCTCTAATTCAAGTTTAAATACAGAAGTCATTCACTATTGTTATTAACAATACTAAAAAAATCAACAAGTGGGAACAAACTGAGCTATTCTTCCTTTGGTGTTTGATAATCATTTAAATTTAAGAAACTGAAAATTGAAATATTTTACTATTTGTAATGAAACATACACGATACTAACAGAACAATGAAACAGTTAAAAAGATGTTGCTCATTGCTGAACACTTATGCTACATTTGATTGTGAAATTGTTAGCTTTTTGGATATTAGGTGCAAAAAAGTGCAAAGAATATTTAGTCAACTGTTACAGTACCACATTACAAAAAGTATCTTCTAGGCCACAAAGGCCACTTCTGATATAATTTATATTAAGATAAACGTATACACAAAATAATAGCTTTTCAATCTCCACATGTATATATGTATCTCTAACAATCTTGCAAAATCACTGTGAAAATGATCTAGGCCACGAAATCTCATGATGATGACAATGATGGGAGAAGTCCCCACAAAGGAGAGCTTGTTCTCCGATTAAAAAATTACTCACTCAGACCAAAAGGAGGAATGAAATTCTGCAAGACTGCTCTATATTTGCTGTGATTAAAATACAATCTTGAGGACAGAGGATCAGTGGACAGCATTACCAACCCTCTCTGGAAAAAAACTATTTCTACCAAGAGGCCAGGAAAAGCAATCTGCAATGGACATTCAAAAACTTGGGCTGGAGCCTCTTTTTTTTTTTTTTTTTAATATGTAAAGAATGCCTGAAAGCTTAATTTGTTTATTCACTTTCGGTGTATGTATGAAATTATTTTATACCTGATATTTTTTTGCCTCAGAAATACCTGGAATGTTAAGACCATCCTTCCTTCCTAGCTTTCCTGGTGCAGTTAAGACACTTTAAGGCATATTTGACTGTCTCAGGTATTAGTTAAAGGAATGGAGGGACTGGATCTTTATAAACATATTCCATGTTAACTGGGCAAAACAAACCAAGCCAAAATGATTCTTTAGAAGGTTGCCTAAAACCTTTTTCCCTTCATAATCAGATTAATTCTCACAAATTCTTTCATTATTATGGAACACATTGGCATTTGTTATGACACGTTTCTTCTGTAAACATGCTACTCTGGAAAATATTATCTTCACAGCCTTCCTTATACATTACAAAGATACAAAAAAAAGCAACCACCCCAACTTTTTTCTACTTGCAATTCACCTTTCAAAACCCCACGCCAAATCATGCAGTCCTTCACAGGGCCTTTTATAGGAAAATATGAAGAAAATAACTATCTGATTGAGGTAAATTTTAATGCTATCAAAAAACAAGTCCAAAAAATAATTTGCAATTCTCTTCCAGTTTTTCAGCTAGCTCACTTCAGCTAACATTTCTTTGAATTTGCTATCACTGTATGTTCTAATATATGAGTTGACTAGTTTATAAAATTGTTACATTTTGATTTCTCTCTCCATATACTGATAAAAAGCACATCTCAAATTCATAAATACTGGATACCTAACTCTCAAGGCATCCAGCCAGGGACCAGCAACAATCCCATTGTGAGCTATGTACTCAGTCAAAATAACTTCAAACAAATTTAATATTGCTGCACTAAATCAAGAATCACAAGTATGTTGTGTGTAACTGCAGGTGCTGGTCAGTTTTTGAACAGCTAAAATTCTTTAAATAAATTATTTTACTTCAGAGTATTCACTCAGCTACAGTTTGGCCTGAATAAGGACTGAGTAAGGACTGCATGACACTCACAGCAAATGGGCTGTTTTAGAAGTGCTGGATCCACCACATCAGGATACACTTACATCTCTGTGGTGCTGCACCGACCTCAGCAGGACTCAGCACGGACACATTTGCCGTCCAAACGGTACTCACACCAGCGTTGCTCAGCGCCAATACAGAGATACCCACACTGGCTCCGAATCAGCCAGTGAAGTGAAATGGCTGCATGAGTCTGGCCCTCTGCCTGGGTGCACGTGCCTTGTGTAGTCGTGCTGGGCAGGTGGATGAGGTCCTGTGCATGCAGTCGGCCTGCTGAGTGCCGGAAGAGTCGAACTGCGTAGCCCCAGTTGCGGGACCTAGTCCATAAGGGCTGAACTAAAATCCAGTGCAGAAAGTAGGGTCCTCCCTGTCAGGGTCCTGACAGCTCCCTGTCAGCTTCAGTGGGCTTTTATTCAGTCCTTCCTCCCTACCCGTAAGTGAACTAACTTTACAAACAGTCAAAACGTGACAACAGCTGTCTTTTCATGCAGTGTCCACTTTGAAGTGTTATCTTGAGAAGTCATACAGGATTTAGTGCAATTTAGAGGAAACTTACTACAAGAGCTATATATGACTATTTGTTCTACCTCAATAGAAGTACGCATTACAAGCTGCGGTTGTTTTGAATTGCTGAAGAGATTTTTTTTTTCTAATTTCTTTGTCTATGCAAAGGTACAGCTCATACCAAAATACTGCTTGGATATGACACTGGATATAAGCCAGAGAGAAAACCAATGAATGAATTTGCATGAGCAAGGATTGTATTTGGCTCAAGTAAACTTCATTTATAAGTTAAGAAATTATTATAAACTGTAATATAAGACTTAAAATAGGAAAAATGTATTTTAATACAAAAATATGGATATAGTTCATTTGCGGAAGCCAAACCTTCGGTTAATGGAGATGTGAGCTACATGGGAGCTTTGGACATTGAACACGATGAATCCATTCTCGTGCCCTAGGGCGTAAGTGGTGGTTTTGGTGATGAACAAGATCCCTGGCTATCAAAACTCGTTGCTCGGCCAGGTAACTGAAAGAAAAGTGTTAGTTTTACGAATGTCATCATTTCTGTCCATGCGTCACAATTGTTTCTGAGGATAAAGGAAACCCCCACAGGAAAACAAGAATCACAATTAGATCCTCTCAGTTGTTTTTCTGGTGATAATCAAAACCAAGTTTTTAATCAATTCTTTCTGCATCAAAGTTTCCAGCAGAACTAGCAATGGAAAGGGAATTCCTCAAGTGACCTCCTGAAAACCCTCTCTGACTCATTCCACAGGAGTAGGCTTATTTCACCACTCAGGGGTGGTTCCTCTGCCCCCAAACTACATAACTCAGAGAGAGGCAGGAACCTCTGAGAAGAGGCTTCTCTCCTGCACTGGCTCAGTTTCCCTACCCCCATATTCTTCTTTTGCAGTTTAACTGGAGCCATAATATTGGGCTTTTTCTACCTGTCCCTGGAGATTCTGTGTAGCCATGTGCTGCACAGTGGAGAAACCAAATGGCCAGTGCCATCTCAGACGGCAAATGATTTTCCTACAGAGATTGGTTCATAAGAGGCTAAACACTGTGTCCTCTTGGTCCCAAAGCAGGGCCTGCTGCTTTCAGGGCTTCAGTATGAAGCCCTTCCAAACCCAAAGCCAGAGAGCATTTTGTATACAGAAAACCAGTAAGATGTGGTCACAGCAGGCTCCTCTCTAAGCTCAGGGAGTTGTAGGTATAATCACCCATGCATTTGAAAAAGCTTCCAATAAGTGTCTTAATAATTCTAGAAGTAGCTGCTGGTACATTGCCTCAACTTAGCCTAATTAGCAGGTCAGTCTCAGATTAATATTTTAGCAACTTAACTCTTTAGTGCTAAAGATTTTTGAATAGGAAACGATTGCTTTTGAAATGCTTGCAGATAGTCTTTTCTAAGTGGATGTTTTAAAGGTTTTAATGTTACAATGCTGCCAGTGGATCATGGAAATTTTTGTAATGGCACATTTAAATAAACATTAAACCGCCAAATTGCCGTAAAGGTTACTTCTGCATAGCAATGGCAGCATTTGAACCAAAGTACATATATGTAACAGTCCCTTGCATGAGAAAATTCACCCTGGAGACTTAAGGCCTTCTATCTTCTATCTGAGTGTGATACAAGTGGCTGAAATGCTCCCCTCCAACTCTGGGTGAATTTATGATCTTTGTACTTCTTCATCCAGCTTTCAGCAGCTCAAGGAAAGGCTTGTTCTGGCGTATAAACCTATACAAACCAGGTAACTTGCCGACCATTCACCTGGCTGACCTGCCATGCTGCTAGATTTAGGTTGTCCTAAGGATCTTATACCTGCCCCATAAATGGGCAGTGACACTCATGCTGCACAGATTTTCATGATTCTCAGAAGCTCATAAACGTGTGAGAAAGAATTAATTTAATACACTGAGAAAGAGAGAATTTGGCTACGTCTTACCTCTACTAGTGGATGCCAATGAGTTATTGGTTTACGTGGGTAAGCCAGCATTTCATTCCAATGATCTCTTCCGAGGCCTTCAGCATCAATTCCTGTCCGACATACCCCAATGACCTCATTGTGCCCTACTCTGAGAATTGTAAGAAAGTAGAATTTCTTTTTAATGAAAATTGTTTTAATATCATGCCTGATGCATGATTCAGTTGACTGGTTCATCACAGTACAGAATAGATGATGCCCAAGGTTGTAACTTTATTTAATATACACATTACTTTAGTGGTAGCATACTAATATTAAGCTGTGTAATGGCAGTATCCAAAAATTCTAGTCACTTCCAGAGTGCTGCTACGTGTTATCAAAATAGTGATGAAGGCTTAACCTTTACTATCAAAAAGTTACAACCCCAAAGACACAAGGACAGAGAAGGACCGTGACACAGGGAATCATCTAGAAGGAAAACATGCTTACATTTTGTGGGACAGGAAAGTGAAGGACTATGGCAGGGAATATATTTCCTGTTCCAAATGCCTCAGACATTGTTTCGCACTGTATTTCTCAGCTCTAACTGTGGTGGCCATTGAAACTTCAACGGAAGGTGTGAAAGGCAACTTCCCTTCAGGATATACCCACGTATATATCCACAATAAGCTATACCTTACTACTTCCATACTATTGGCATGCCATAGACTGACTGAGGGACTGGAGTCTTTACCTTGCCTGTATGTACATTAGAATATTGGTATCTACCTTCTTAGCAAATGTTTTGAAAGTAGCAGTTGAAGAGGACTAAGGTGCACAAGTTGCGGAACCGTTCTCTCTCTCAAGGCACAGTTGTGCCCCTTTCAGAGCTGAGGAAGAATGTCTTCCTGACAGAAGTTGGTGGAGCATCAGAAATTTAATGATGAGGAAAAATAACTTGAAGTTCTGTGTTACTAAACTAGACTTTCACTGTTTATTTGCCCTGCAATCTCTAGTGCTCACTACTAATGGCACTTGAGTGAAGCAGACTGGGCTCAGGCATGATTCTGTCCATCACTTTCTAATTTAACCTGCAGTCCTTGGGCTATTCTAAGCAGGAGTCTCTTCCTGTGAATTCTCTGTGAGAACATGAATTAGTTGAGGCCTGGATATGTTATCAACGAGGGCTGAACCCAAGGTGTATAAAGTGTCTCTATTGCTTCAACCAAAGGATTAATTATGACCAAATTCAATGGGGTAATTAGGCATTTAATTCACACCTAAGCTTCCAAATTTTCATTGATTTCATATGCCTGAATTCAAATAGAAATTAGAAGTATAAATGCCTTTTTTTTAAAATGGAACACATAATTGATTTATAAAGATCTTACATAGTCCAGCCACTAGACGGGGACAGAAATGTATACCAATGCTAGTGGCACATGACACGATTCAGGCATGTTACTTCTTCATCATAGTTATTTATGACACAGATAAAATCATTTGAGCTCTAAAAGGCATAGAAGCTTTAAATCATTTTAGGAAAAGGCCCAAAGGATCTATTTTCTGTGACACTTGAAAGTTCAGAGAGGTGAAAAACAGTTGCTTACAATGATAAGAAAACGTCTCACTCAAGATTAATGTTCAGAGAGCAAACTGTGCTTACCGATCGTAATCCATCACCGCAATGGAGAGGCTGACCTGGTCCACGTTCTCTGGGGGGATATCGAAGATGATGGCCTCGTTATAAACTGGATTGAGTGTGTTCTTCTTTGTAGTTGTTTTCCGCTTTTTCAGTCTTCGACCTTCACACATCAGTGATACTTTGACATATGGATCTGAGTAACAGATAATCAGTTGTATACATTTGGACTTAAAGTCATTCAAATATGAATTTAAAAAGCAGTATTTTGGTATGACTGTCATACTAATAAGACAGAAAATTACACAGGTCTTAGTGATGCTAGACAACAGCGCTTTCAACACGCACACAAAAGAATGGTATAGGCATACCACTGCCAGACCAAAAAAAGCAAGTAGATCTAAATAGGGCCTACACCAACTCTCTCGCTATTTCCATTTTGCAACATAAAGAAATAAGAAGCTGCTATTTGCTACCTTTCTGAATAGACTCTGTCCTGTTATTTAAAAAAGTAGATTCACCTGATGCACCAGTTATATCCATTGCTTTGAGATTTCTACATTTGATGACTGTTAATGTCATTCTCCCAGCAGTAGGCAAATAACAAAGGGAAAACATGATCTCACCCAAATCTATGCTCTCCTGAAAAAGAAAAGCAATGGTTAGA
The DNA here is from genome assembly GCF_040807025.1 of Struthio camelus. Lineage (NCBI taxonomy): Eukaryota > Metazoa > Chordata > Aves > Struthioniformes > Struthionidae > Struthio > Struthio camelus. Next base: position 67,088,365 of record NC_090942.1, on the reverse strand, counting down.
AGTCTGACCATACTGAAAACAAATCAGTTCAAATTATGCAAAATTTTAGAAATACTTTTTAACATGCAGAAGCTTCGTTTGAAGCCTCAGATGCTTTTGGAGAGATTACAAATAGAAATTTTCAGATTTTTTTTTTTTTTTTAATATGGAAAAAGTACCAGTAGGATAATACTTTAGTGACAGGTTCTAGAATTATTAGACTGAGGAATTTAAACTAAAAGCAGAACTAAAACTTTCAGGATGCCTGAAGGGGCAGGAGCATGTCTGTGTTGAATTCACAGACAGAAAGGGTGCTGAATGTAGAGTGTTAAGCTCTGTTCTTGAAAAGAATCTGCCTCCATCTTCCCCAATAGAAAGAAAACTGGTGAGCTATTTAGATCATACATATTTACATGCATTTTACCAATTGAAACAAACAAATGAGAAGCATTTTTATTTGTTCACATATGTATGCATGTGAAAAAATTATTTTCAGTATCAAAGTGGTTTGAAGAGTTGAATGTACTTTTAAATGTTGCCAGCTTTCTACATGTTGGGGGGGATGCCCTATTCTAGAGGAAAAGCAAAGCACTTCTAACTTTCCTAGCTCATGGGCATCTTTTAGGAGGATGATATACTGGGAAAGATGGACAAGGTGCATATGGATCCCAATAATCCTCATAGAGAGGTAGTTTTTATGTACAGACTATGCACTGGCAATTCATGTAATATGATGTTGGTATACAGTCCAGACGCTACAACATTTGAGAAATAAAATCTACAGAACAGAGGCTGCATCAAGTCTCACTTTTAATTTCCTTGTAGATATATAATAATTGTCCAAATGCCACATACATTTAGCTGTTGAGATGTCTTTTAAGATTTTTCATAGCCCCCCAAAAAAACAAAATGAAAGTTCCATATTAAGAACAGCCCCACATTCTTAAATATAAGCATATTAGGAGTTTATAAGGCGATCACTTCTAGAAGCAGCAATTCTCAAACTTGCCGATGTCATCTCAAAGGACTTTCTTTGACTGCTACTAAAACGCTTATTTTTAATATCCTAGCTTCATACTTTATCTGTCAAACCGGCAACTACTCTGAGAGCAAGTATTTGTTTGAGAACTGATAGATTTATGGTGCAGCTTTTCCAGCATCAGAAGGTAAGTGTGACATGTTTTAAAGTAATTTATACTAAAATAATTATTGCTGTGTGGAAGACAAATACATTGCTCATAGTTATAAGACAGAGTGGGGCTTGCTGTTCACACTTTTTCAACTGCATATGTGAACAGTTGTAGTGAGTTTTGTGGGAGTTAATGCTCTGTCTAAACTCAAACAGGTGCTTCAGATCTTTCTTGAGTAAAGATGGACTTAACCACATGCCTCAGGTTGTTTTCTTGCACTGCAGACTCTACACTGAAGAATGCGGTTTTAGAATAGCTTTAAATTCTCTGTTGCACTGTTAATAAAATATCAACTTTTGTGTAGGTTAGTCAATTCACATGTTCAGTCATTCTGTTGGGATTCTGTTCTGAGAAGTAATAGATTGATATGCGTGTGAGCATGTACAGCGGGCAATTTTCATTGCTTGATAAGACTTCTCAGGATTTTAAAATGATTTAGCTCACTCAGTCCACATAGGACACAGGACATACATTTGGCATATTCACACAATCCCTTACTTTGCCACGTGAAAGGCAGAATTTTTTGCTTGAGAATACATTAACAAATTCACTTTTCTACTTCAGAAAATATAAATAAAACTTGAACAAATGAGATGTGACTTCTTTTCACTCATTTGTTAAAGTGGCAAGTGCCTTCTGTCATATAGCTTTTACCATATCTGAAATCTATTTTAAACACAGCTTCTGTTATTAGTATTATTTTCTGAATTCAGAGTCTGATCACATTCCTTATATCCATATGTGAAAGAGAGCTCACTCTTTCATTTGAAAAGGAAATATAGTTCCCCCACATCCAGTGCTTCAAAGTCTACATTGAGGGAGATGATGAAGAGTGATTGGATCATGGAGCACAGTGGGCAGGCCAGGAAAAGGACTAAGAGTGCACAAATCCTTCCTTCTAGGTCTGCAGGAGCTACAACAAAAAGATAACGTGCTTTAAATCAGTGTTATGTTTCCTAAACCACCTTTACAACCTCCCATCACTGCTCCAGCAGACCAGATGGCAACCATACGTAAAGAGAGAGAAACTTAACAATTTCAAATAGGATCAATTTTCTCTTTGAATTAGATTTTCAAACACTAATAATAGCTCTAATAATTAAACAACAATTTTCTGATAACCTGCATAACCTGATATCAGATTAATGGTACTACTGGTCCTTAACTGTTGTTGTTATTTCTTCTTCATTCACCAAGAAGCAGTAACGTGCATAGCACAGTATCAAATATATGGATAGGACACAGTATGTTCTTAAAGACCTTCAAACCATTTTCCCTCTTAAACTACCTTTTTCATCAACTTTTCACAATTTAATTCCATGCCCTTCTCCTCATGTACTCATGCACCACCCATCTTTCTGCTGACATCCTAAAATCTCAGGCAAAGCTTGAGCAGGAATGGCATTACCAGACTCAGAGGAGGATGTTATCTTGGACTTGAGAAAAAACTTTTAAAAAGTCATCATTCCAGTAAGAATAACCATATTGCTATGGTGCCTAACAGTTCATAGAGCACCATACCTAAAAAAAGTTCACCATACCTAAAATGTTGGCAACAATAATACACAGAGATACAAGCATGTCTATAAAACCACAGTGATACACTGCTGCAGTTCAGATTACACTGTGCTAGAGGTGAAGGTTGTGGACCCAATTTTTCCCTGGGACTGGTAGCTGGCTTAGGAGCCAGATGACGGGAGTGCATGGGCAGAACTGTTTTCTTAGGCTATAGACTCAGGAAGCTAACCAGGAAGTTACAAGACATCTTCAGAGAGATTCCTTATGTAGGTAAATAGAGAAAAACTTGCTTTGGCAAGGTGGGAGTATGAACACTAGTCTTCTACTATTTCTTTTTGAAGAGAAATTGTACAGACACTCAAAGGTTTGGGTGAGCTCAAAGGCTAAACAAGAATACAGGCAGACAGGACAATTTACCATGACTTAAGTGCTTTAAAAGAAACAGTGCTCAAAATGCTTGTAAAACTCCTTCAGGCAGTTACTCTGCCTTAGTTTTCTGAAGAGCTGAGCAAACCACCAGTGCTTAACACAATAGCAACAATTTATTCTCAGTCTTTTTTCTTTCCTTTCTAAATTCCAGGTAGTGAAGTTATATTGAAAATGAGATAGGAAAACACGCGCAATCAAATCCAATGTTTTTGACTTCGTAACAAATAAGCAAGATGCCTTAATTTAAGAAGAAACATTTTGGGAATGAATGGGGTGAATCTTTCCACTCCACACAAAGGACACACGCACTGAAGTTATCACAGCTCTGTAATCTCTGATACACTACTCCTCAATCTCAAAGTGGTTAGGAATAGGTTTAGAAGTGGGAAAGCTCCACTGTTTATGCAGATATTTTCAGATACCAGTGACCTATGCCTGGAGAAAAAGAGGCTTCTGCTGCCCTGAAATGCCCAATTGTCTTATAGCAAAACATTCATGTGGCTTCACTTACTATTACAACAGATAAATTCTGCAGTAGACTGGAATAGGTATTACTTCAAATATCTACTCTTGTCTATATCAAAGAGATTTATGAATCTCACTGTAAGATCAAAGGACTAGAAATAAAATTACTAGCTATCCTCCGTAAGTCCATAGACACAATTTCACTCCTCTTCCAGTGGCAAGAACTGGATATTATAAGATTGCCGCCAGAGACTAGGAGTTCCCATGGTCTTTGGATTAAACTCAAATACATTTCCTTCCAGAATCCCTTGAAACAATTTTATGATTTTCTCTTTTTAATTTGATTTCATACTCATTGCATCATCTGGTGTTTGCTGACATTTTTGAAGACGTTGACTTCTAGGTTAGTAAAGAACAGGAAGTCCTAATATTTTTACTCAGTTTCTACTCTGAGCATCTATTGAGATGGGTGGCCTTTCTTCATACTCAGGTGAACTGTGTACATTTTGTTAGGACCCCTAGAAATCATTTGGCATCTGGGGATTAATATATTATAATGCATCATTATAATAAATATTCTTTGGAACTGGTTCACAAAGGGTGAAACTGTAGGCTAAGACTTATGAACATTTTAAATGCTCTTTTGAAGGACTAAGATTTTAATTCTATATATGTAGATGATGATATCTGAAGTCGAGTATTGGGTAAAATGGCTAGGATATCACCCTGTTGGTTTTTTTAACTGAGGCATGAGAGGTTTCGTTTTTTGGAGCTGAAAGAACAGGTTCAGACTAAGATAATGAACAAAGTAAGGCCCAACTTTTAAACACCTCATGGCAGTCTTTGTCTATCACATTGATTATCATTAGTAACATTTTTAAATGCCCCAGAAGCTTAAGTACTATTGATTTTAATTGAGATTTAAAAACAGGATTTAAATTACTACAGAATCCCAGTGCTCTAGAAAATTCTGATTTCTCTTGCTTTATAGTACACTAGATAATTAAGTTCACACAAACCATCTTGACTGGAACACTTCAGTACAAGCAAGTCTGTGGAATAAACTGTCCTCAATAACCACATTTGCTCTGCAGTACACTTCAAACAAACCATGACTTAGAAGATAAAAGCATGAAGCCAGTGGTTGCCATACATGTATATTTTAAACTACGCTGCAGATTGCTTTAGAAGTAGAATCATATATTCACCTAGGATTTTTGTTAGAGTAGCTGCACATTTCTTAGGTAACTCCCACTAAGTTTTATCACTTTCCTTGGCCTATTTTGAGTTTTTATTTTTCCTCTTTTATTAAACTTAGATTTCAATTAACAGCTAGTTTTACAGTTGCTCATAATGATTCCCTCCCACAGACTTCCAATAACTGGTACGGAAAAAATAGCATTGAGCACAGCTGCACTAATGCAAAAGGAAGCATTTGTTTACTACTGCATGTCTCTTCTTCATTTATTTCCCTTTCGTGTACACAAGCCATCATACAGAATTAAGGAACTGGAACAGTGGTAAGCACTATACCAGCTTCAGTTTATTTTTATGGCTCCCAGTTCACCTCACTAGCCAATACATTTTCTGGTACAGTGATGCTAGAACAAAATAAAACAAAGAAAAAACAGACCTCACATGAAGGTGTCAGCTACTTGGATGAACTACAGAATACAGATTCTTTGAATAGCTAATTATCATCCCACACAAATGACCACACCCGAATGGACATGTTAATCATGTTTCCATCAGGTTCCCAAGGATCTGTATGCAATCACTGCTTCATGGGTGACGGCTGGGCTATCAATCCAGCAGTCAGCAAAATCAGCTGAAAAATGGCCCTTTTCCTATTATTTTTGTTATCTGACTCACTGGAGATCAATGTTCTCATCTTCACGCTTACCCCTGCAGGAGAAGTAGCAGCATCTCTACAGAGGCTGTGCTACCTACTCACAGTATAGATACATAGTAGAGCGATGTTATAAGAAGACTGAAGTCTCCATTGAGGAGCATCGATAGTCTATGACTGAATTTTTAAAACCACTGTTGCTGGAGAAAGCTTTGATGTTTCTCACGTAGGTTACTTTTACCAGCTGTTCCTATTAAATTCAACCAAAGAAATAACTTTTAGCTAGGAACCGCAAATTTAGTGGGGAAGTTAGGCAGAGATCCTTCCGTGTTCAGGGTGGTTTCATTATCATTCAAACTATTGTAATCCACAGTAATTAACAATTTAAATTCTTAATGTCAAGGTTATTATCCACACCTACTTTCGTATTAATTGCAATTTAAATGATGTTTTAAACATTAGGCTGTATGTGAGAGCAGCACAGTGAAAATATTTAGGGTAGTATGAATTTACTTTGTACTTAAATTCCTCAACGACCAATTTAAACATTTCTTCTATTTTCTTAATGTATTTTGAGTAAGCATCTGTCCTAAGTAAAAATCATTTTCTAGATGTCAAAGAAGTTATTCAGGCATTCGCATACCTAGTCTCTAAGCTGCTTCATTTAGTCATGCTGAAAACATGCTGAAACTGAATTGTGTGTTAATTTCAAAATGAAGCTGGCAGAATTAGGCCTTTGATCTTCTTGAAATCTACAGGAAGATCCTTTCCCCAGACAGAACTCTCTCTCTTCTCTTCTTGTTTTTATTTAGAAACATATTCTACATATTTCCCTGCTTTCCATTAAAAACTACCTTTGGTATAGAGAATGACCTCAAGCTTCAAGAATCAATTAAGGATGAAATAAAACATGTGTAATGATCAATGGCGGAGGTCAGATGGAAAAAAAAAAAGAGAGAAAATCGGCTCAGTCAGCTAAAAATGTATTAAGACGTTTCCAGTTTTGAGGTACAGATCTGGTCATGTTACAAGAATGACAGGAAAGGGCAGTATAGAAGTCTAACAGTCTATTTGTTTTCCCACCTATGCATTTTGAATGTGATTGCATTTGTGCTATCCTAGAATTTTCAAAAGTTATATGAAGTCCCCAGCTAGAGCTGGAGAGCAAATTATGCCATCTTTCAAGGCAACTTTACTTTGGAAACCTTGTCCCCTCAGCTAATACTTCTCTCTCTCCTGTTATTCTTTGCATATCAGTTCCAGCTCTTTTCCTTCTTCCCAGCAAGGCTTGTTGATTGAACTGTGCTCCTGGGAAATGAATCAATGAGATTAGTGTTCATTCTTGTCTCTGTGGAAAACAGTTTGGAAGCAGTGAGGGGGCTTCTTGCTTTACTGACTGTCTCCTGTTTCTGGAGGCCTAACACTTGCGTGTAGCCTGACATCCTGGCCGCTCTGGGTACGCGCAGCTGCTGACTGAGGTCCTCATTGCCCAGCGAGTGCTCCCTGAGACAGTGTGCGGGATCCAGCAGGCTGAATGCCCTCAATAGGAGGCCCAGAAGCCTCGTGGATGCTTCTTTTGTCACTCTCTCTGTAAATAAACATCTGGCTTGTGCATGTTCAACAGCACCAGGGGGGCAGTTTCATCTTGCCAGCCAGCAAGGAAGCCCGTTTCTGCTTCAGATTGGCTTGGAACAAAGCTACGTAAGTGACGTGACCATAGCATTTACAGGCATGTGAAAGAAACAGGATGTAACTGGATCCCAAAACAAAGATGCACTTCTGAAGCAATGATGCATTGTTTACAAAGAGAATATTTGCAGTGAGAAGCTCAGAGGGCACAGCAGATCAGTCAAGCTGTGCATCATAGCATAACTACCACAGTACCATCCAGACACAATGATATTACCTTCCCTTGAGGAAACTGCGTTCTCCATTCACCTAATATTTTCTGCTTTTAACGTAGATGGAGAAACAGCAGTTTGCCTCTAACAAAACAAAATATTCAAATGATTTACTGTTCCAAATGAAAAGAAATATTCAATAACAAAAATAGAAACCTCCCCTGCTTGCAGTAATTGGCTAGCAACCCCCTCTTTCTCCATTATCTTCTCTAGCTATTTCCCAGTTCAAAAGCAGTCCCAAATCCAAATGAGAAACGTCAACATTTTTCCAGTAAAGACTGATCCGGAGTATTCTCTCATCCATTCAGCAGCAGGTAATGACGTGAATCTTTTATATCATTGACCGTGATTGGAAATGACAAGTGCCAGTGATGTTTGGCTTTAAAGGGGCTGTTCTCGTTACAGAAATGATATTTCTGTGCTTACAAGACGTTACACTTTCACGTGTGTTTAACACTTTGTCAGAACTTTTATGCACTTTTCCAGAAACACTAATTGCATACGTCCATTCTGATGAGGATGGCTAATTGTAGGGCAGAGCCCCCTACACTGCTGGTGATATTTCCTGATAGTGCTGCTCTTTGAGTGCCATCAAATAAGATGATCATAATAGTGTGCTCTCAAAGTTTGATCACCATAAGACAAATCTTTGTCAGCTCTGTATCACTATTGCCTTACTCAGAGTAAGGTCTAGCAAACCAATTTTTATCCAGACAGGAAATAGCAAACCATGGGGAAAACTAAGCAAAGACTATGCCTGCAATTTCCATGGGTGAACTGCAGTAGTGGGCTTCACTGTTGCTTGCTTGTGAAGTCAGAAGCACCTTTTTCCATAATTGAGGTCAACAGCTAATAGGTTTACCAGTGTGACGTCCTACTCTGAAGTGTTTAAGATGGATCTATTATGAGACAAATGTTACTGTACAGTTTTTAAGAAGTGGTAGCTAAGCTCTTCCATCTTTTTCAATAATGCTATGAGCATTATTGCTATTAGCAATAATGCTATTTACTTAGAAATAGCAATCATACATCATGTGTATCATATGAAGTCTGTGTCCTTACAATACCTTCTTTCACATCCCACTTTACAAAATTGTAGCACAGAGATGTTGGGTGTCATAAGACTAAATAATAATCAAATTCCATCAACTTATACGAGATAATCCAGGATGCTACAAGTGCACGACAGCTCCATGACTAACATCCCCAAGAGACCACTTTTATTCCAGAAATGGCTTTCCTCGAAATTCTGAGCCCTATTTTTCATCCAACTGCACAGTTTCCTATGACTGGCTACACTTACAGAGTTCACAGAACTTCTTTGGAAAAAGAATGTTTTTGAAAGTCACTTTCCACTAATACTTTAAGCAATGACGTTAGAGAAAGAGATTTCCAAAGTAATCAACCCATTTAAAAATAGTAAGTTAATAAACATTTACATCCAGAAAGTACATTCTGTATGTTAACATTACCTCAATCAGACCACAACAACAACTGCGTAAACTTTTTTACAATACTGAGTATTTACACTTAAATTCTTGTCAGCAACTCAAAGAAATGGGGTTTCTTTTCTAAAGTATGCAGTATATGCTTTGGGAGTAATAAAAATATCAGGTATGTATGCGATGCTCAGAAGCGCTTTGCAAAAACAGAAACTAGATATTTTGGCTAAGCAATTGCTTTGATATTATTTGCTTGCCTCTGATGCCATGAGTTAATTACAGTGTATTAAGAATTACAGTAGTCCAATATACTGAACATGCTTCACAAGAGCTCCAAAGCTGCCTCTGAGTTTGTTTTTTTTAATCAATCAAACGAACAGAAGTAAATGATGGATCATTTATTGAAAACTCAGTCACCCATGTATAAGCAAAATTTGGGGACATTAATATCATCAGATATCTAGGATACTTCTTTTCCACAACAGATTGTACACCAAGTTTATCCTGATAATTCAACATTAAAAAAATGAAAATGCTTTAGCACTTACAACAGGTACATGCTATATATTATACAATAGCTGCAGGTTTTTAACAGAACATATAACAGAGAAACAATGATATGAATGAAAAATTAAAAGAACAAAATACAAACTACAAAAGATGAATACCAACAGTTGAAAGCTATAAGAACAAAAACGAGCATGTGGGAAGCCAATCCTGCACTTCATAAAACAGTTCCAGAGGACTATCATGAGCAAAGAAAAGAATTCAAACTGTGGTCTTTCACAGGTCATAGGTCTTAAGACCAAAATGACTCAGTGTGTAGTTTTTCCTGTACCAAATAAAAACTCATTATGGATCTGCAATCAAATCTTTTAAAAATCATATTAACTACTGATACAGTCTTGGACACTAGTAGACAGTCTCTTGTTTCTAGTGGTAACTTCCCTCACCGGTAGAATTTTGCAGTTCATTTTCTGGGTAAATCTGTCTAGTGGGTCCTTCAAGTCCTAGCCTGCAGAGCCTTGTATCATAAATATATGTTCTCTCCAAGTAGAAAATAGGAATGATTTTTACCTTCGTTCCACCTTCTGAACAGAAAATGCTTGATTATGGAAGAGATGTGAGGGACTCAAAGCTGTGAAGCTTTTGCTGGGTATTTTAAGTTTTGACCCAATTCTTTGATCTATCACTTCTACCATTTTCTACTACCTATCATTCAGCAATGGTATAAGCAAATCACTGGGTTTAGGAAGCATATCCAAACTCTAAGATTGGAGACTTCACAGAACATATAACAAAACAGAGAAGAGGTGAAGAAGAAAAAAGCATGAGAGAAACATATTTGCATATGGGTGTTTTGGTTTCAAGCTGTACTGTGTGATCAGTGTGGTAAGGACCTTCCCATTGAAGTAGACAGCTTGTTTTTTAAAGATTCTTTATAAACACCCAAATATGCTTGCCTGGAGTACAGCTATTTCTCACTAATTGTAGAACCAGCTGGACCATTCTTTCAAGGCTTGATCCAAATCCCCTTGACTCAGGCAAGGCTTAGTTAGGTATTTAATTGCTGGTTAGCGACTTTGATAGACTTTAGATTTGGTACTTAGCGCATAATTCCTCATTGATTAACAGCTTATGCACTATTTAGCCCTGTGCAGGATTGGCTCCCTCATCTTACAGTTTCTGAAATGTCAGAACTAGAAATCATTATTACTAACCCAATTTTAATCTATATAAAGCAGCTAAAGCAAAACGCAAGGCAGGACATTGCACGTATAGTAACAGGACGTATTTTAGCATGGTTTCATTTTGACAGTAAAAATCAATTCAGCCATTTTCTAACAAAATTTGCCAATAATAATGTAAGGCTTGTGAAAGCTGATATGGTTACTCAATACTAGAAAATATTTCATTTTCTTGTGCTTATTGTTCATTGTTTAGGTGGAGACAACTTGTTCACAGTCATGCAATACTATAAACTGTACTTGTTGAAATGCTGAAATTGAAAATCTTGATGCTAAACTTCACATATAGTAGAACACCAGAGTTGAACTAAGCCTTGTAATTGCATATACTGTCCCTTAGTGAAGAAGAAACTTGAATTAGAATTCAGCAGGCAAGATCAGTAATCATTTTCATCCAGAGATATATCAGTATCTCTCCCAACAGTATCGTTGGGTATGACATTTCAATCTGTTCAAAAACAGGGATTAATACCCAGGGATTCTAGTATGTTGAAATCAGTCTAGTTATCAGCTAAAGACCTTATGTGTATGCCTGTTGCAAAGGACCAGTAAGCACTTAAATCATTACTGAAGTATTAAAGATTATATCAAAGCTGGAATAACCATATAAAAAAAGTTATCGGGCTATTATTCTAAGACCTTGAGCACAGATTTAATTTAAAGGTTGAGAGCACAGTTCTTAAATTTACCTAAAATCTGAGCATGGTAAAGCTAAGTATACAAAGATGCAGTTTTCTGGAGATGTGCCAGAGGCTGTTTAGACCAGTTTGGTAGACCTACCAGTTAAAATAAATAGCTGTTTTCCTGAACTCACAATTAGAAACTGTGTCCAGTGTGCTCTTATGCTCTGCTCCCTGGTACTGCTTCTCCTTTCTCAGGAAACACATTGCTCATGCTCAAGTTGGTGAGAAACTCCAACTCTTCTTCGTCCTCCTAGTCACTCAGACCTAGATTTCCCTGTCCAACAAATATGAAAAGCATGAAAACATTTGGGAAAAGAGCCATGAGAGGCCTCTGGCTCCATTAAACGGATAGTGTGAAGTTTCTGTCTCTGAAGGAGGTGTTCAGCTTCTGCTCTGTCCTCTAGATCCCATTCATCCCAGCTGCTCTACAGACAGCAGTCCAGCCCATGCTGAAAACCTGGGATAACTCAGAATGTTTTGGGTATCTCAGCCGAACAAGGGATGGGAAAATTTCTATATAAATAGCATAGTAGCTAAAAAGACAAAGCAAATCAAAAAACCCCAAATGAAAACAAAAAAACCCAAACACCTCAATTTTTGTCTGATATTTCCAGCTGGGAAAGATAAGTTTGGTTTTCTGTGTTAACAAAGGTAATGTCTGGAGACTGGCAGATTTCCTGATGGTAGCCTGTCGTCCATTCTATGCGTGAATTACACAGGCCTCCTTTTCTTGCTTGCAACAAGAAACAAGCCATTTCTATTTCCTAACTTTCCTTGCTTGTGTTTTCTGAGTCTTACTAGCAACCAACAGCAACAGAGATATATCCACCAGTGGACCCTAAGCCTGGGGCAGCTAGCAAAGAACATTTTAGACTTTAAACTCTTTTAACCTCTCTCTTTCACAGATTCCTAACTCATGAAAATCTGCTAACAAGACCAGGGAGGGTTCTGTTCCTTAATAGGTGGACACTTTGAAGGACAAAGTATTTTGCTAACAGGAAAATGTTAATTGTTCTTGTTAAGCAGTGACTCTTTGTGATGTACTATTCAATTAATAAACCTAATTTACATTCATATAGTGAGCCATGAGGGTGACAGTATGTTCCCAGAAGATTTTTTAGTAATTAAATTTTATAGCTTCCTAAGCATCTTGTTCTCTATGCTCAAAGGAAAATATTGACATTTTTCTTCTTCTTTCAGATGCTGCTGATAAATAGGATGCTCTGCCACAAACTACAAAGGAGAAATGAAAATAGCACGTTAACACTTTTGAAACATATTACTTACAGTGGTGGCACAGTGGATGTCTTTCCATACATTGGCTTCCCTGGAGAGATCTGAGACTTCAAAAAGGTTATCAAGAATAACTTCCCCAATCATGTCATGTCTAGAAAATCTGTCAAAATCATAAACACTGAAATGCAATTTCCTGTTGCAGAGTTGGTCATAGGCTACAGGAAACTGAAAGGTTTCATCAAAGACAGGATTTAATGTCTTTCTGTGAACTCGTGTCTGAAACTTCTTTTTCCTATCTGGAAGCAGATAAATCTTAACGTACGGGTCGGATGTTCCTGTGAAGTCTTTAGCAGGCAGATCTAAGGCTTTGACAATTGTGACAAGAAGTAGTTCATTTTCGTAATCATACCGGAGAGTAAAATTAAGTTTTCCGCAGGTTTTCACATCATCTTGTTGCCCTTCAGAATCCACAGACTTCTGTTTGTAGAGTTCTGGCTTTATTCTCCCAATGCTGGTTGTTGTCTCTCCCCTTTGTAAAACTGGATCTGTCCCCATGTTAAAATCAACACTGGACACTTGCATCTGCCTTGGCAGGTGCCTCCTGAAAGAATTGTGCCTGCACACATACACACACAGACACAGACACACAAAATGAACCATGGTTATCTCCAGGAAAAGATCTGGGTGTTACTAAATAGAAAATACAAGAAGTCTAAATTAATAAAGGTTCATCTCTTGGAAATTGTTTTAAAACAATTTCCCCCAAATGTTTTTCAAGTGTTAAAACATCCCTGAGAGGAAATGATCATTCAGAACTGAACTTCTTGGTCTGAGAGACACCAGTGTCCTGGCAATATATATATTTACAATCTTGTTTTCAGGCTATGCAGCTAAAACTGAATTCAGGTTCTTGCATGCAACAAGTGACAGTTCCAACATTGATTGCTCCCACTGTACTAGAGTATGAATAAAGTGTAGTCATGCAGAAAAAAAAATCACCTATAGCATTGTTATCAATACTTCCTGTTGTTGAAGACATCCCTTTTTTTTTTTTTTTTTCCAATTAAATATTCAACATACTTAACACTGCTTACTGGGAAAGGACCATGAAAAGCTATGCCTGGAGGTTTTCAGCATAGTGCTTTGCCAGTGTAGGCCACCATTCTACAACAGTTTATATGTATTAGGTCTTTGCTACACTAAGGTACAAGTTACCTTCTCCAATAATATTGTGAATATTTTATTCTGTCTGTAAAACATTTCAAAGTTTTTGTCAACATTTTTCTGTGATAGCTTTTTTTTTCTGTTCTCAAACTCTTTAAAAAAAGTTAAAAAACTCATTCATGTACTCCTACCGAGATACAGTATCTTTAAATCCTTTAAATTCTGGATAGCATATAGCACATGCACAGCGTTTATGGGCTTATCTTGATTCATGAACATCAATGGAAATTTTTGCTTTTCCTATTAAGAGTGAAATCAAACCTGTGGTGTTCCATATAGCCTTACAGTAATAAAATAAAGTTGGTAAAAATTCTTCACAGAATTAATTATTATCATATTCCATTATGATCGCACTGTCCAGTTCATTTTTCGGTCATATTCAGACTTCCATGGTATTTCACTGCTTCTACAATCTGTCCTGGAAAAAACTCACCACCTCCTCCTGCAAGTATACTTAGTTGCCATTAAAAAGTGATTAAATTGTCAGAATTTCCTCTGCTTTTTGCAATCAATTGCTTATTAATGCCAAATGCAGTCTTGTCTTATTACTTGGTTTCCCTGTGGTGTTGTGTTCTGAAAACAAGAGGTGACACAGCTGTGTTTCTTTCTTTAAATCAGAAATGTAAATTGTTTATTTGAAAGCTACTAGGACTCATTTCATAGATACTATTTGTATTTTTGCTGTAAGTGAAGTGGTTGCAGAAGGCATGAAGCACAAAACTACTGCAGTTTAGCTGAGCGGGGATACAAGAGAGTAATCTGCAGCCATTAATAATAGAGAAGAACGTTTCCCCTTTTGGCTATTTCAGTGTTAGATATAGGGAATCATCCTACTGTAGCACAAAAAGAGGGAATGGAGGACTTCATAGTCTAGATTTGAAGTGGCTCCAGAAAATCCAGGTGTTTTGATCTCTAGTTTAAATGAATAATATACACCTCTCATAACACATTCTACGTCTTTTTTTTTCCACAGACAGACCACTTCAAAGACTTTTTTACCCTCAAATGTTAAAACTCCTCAAATTCATAGCATACGATGTCCACAATGGAACGGAGCGAGGAGTTAAAAGGCCCAAGCTAGTCAGAAAAAGTAAGTATAATCATGTCAGAAGGGAATTTGAGGGTTGTTATTCTGCCTTCGTCCTCTGAAAAGTTCAGCCTAGTAGGTGTTCTCAGAGGGCCAAACACAAGGAAGCAACTGGACTCTGCCCAAAGTGTATGGCAACAAAAGTCTGGGCATCCAACAATTCACATGCTAGCTCTCTGGTATCTCTGCCTCAAAATAAAGTCCACGAAGGCCTGCATTACTGCTACTTTTATCTATGCTATCTATGAGATTAATCTGTGCAGGCAGGCCTTCCTGAGTTCTTCCCAGACCTGCAACTGTAGTATAAATATGCCCAGATAATCATCTTCAAATGCTACCACAGACAGGCAGTAAAGAAAACTGCCTATGCAAAGGAAACCGTGAAAGTCATTGTGTGACGTTTTCCAGTGTTTGATTTAAGCTGGATATAACAAACCCTATTTTTGCTTGTATTCTCTTGCATATATGATGACCTGAGTTAATACCTGTAAAAATAACAGGTAAAAACCCAAATCTGTGATTTCTAAGTTACCAACCTCCTTTCAAAATTTCACATACCATATATGTAAGATCCTCTAGTGAGGCTAGTCATTGTTGTGAGGTGTCACTGAGTAACACAATGCAGCTGTAAGATTATTCAAAGTGGGAACCAGCAGCGCTTTTGCTCTACTAAGCCAATACCCTAATTACATAGCACCTAGAATCTGTTCTGAGTCACAGCATTTTGTCAAGATAGCTAATTGGTCTGTTAATTATTAAGATGCTTCGTTGTTGTCATGGTAACATATTTATCTTCCTTTGTTCTGCAATAACAAAGGAATTAATGACTGCTATAATGAAGTACAAGGATGACAGGCAACCAGGTTGTGAAGATGCTGCAAAACTACTGATGTGTGCAAATCCAGGTACTTTGACCACTAATAGACACGTCTTCCTTAACTCAGAACAAATACAGTTGGCGGCATAATAAATCTGTATGTAAATCCTTCGTATAAAATTGTACTTGTAAAGAAATAATGATAATATGAAGCTGATTCCTAACTCAGTACGATTTCCACATGTAAGACAAAAGGGAAGGATAGGGATGGTTATCTCTGCTAAGATTTGACATTTATGAGGGATGGTTCTGTTCTAGTTCTCCTGGATGACATGAGACTAATCTTTACTACAAGAGCCAGGAATGGACACAGATACCTAAGCGGTATTTAGACAGAACAGAGGCTGCTGTCTCTCCTGCAAGCACCTAAATTCAACAGAGCTGTTTGGTTTTTTTAACCTTAACACTCCCAAGCACCTCACTTTTGCCTTTGTGCCTCTTGGGAGCTGACTTAGTTTTTGCTGAGCTGAATGACAAGCTCCTCTCCCACCTAATAGTAAATAGCTCAGAACATGTCCTTTGAAATTACAGGTGAACATTAGAATGAAGGAACATCACAGAAGCATAAATTTATATTATAGAATACCCTCCTGAAGTACTGGGAAGAGTGGTTCTCTTTAACACAGAACAAAAATGTAGTTTAATGTACCTCACTGATGCAGGAATGCTCCACCTATTGTAGATTACTGGTTAATTGGGATTAAGGACTCAAGTGTTTTTTTTTTTTTTTTTTAAATAAGCAGGACTTTTTCATGTTATTAGGAACCATGAAAATGATGATATTCTAATTAAGCAAAAATACATCTTTTCCCTGCACTAACATGTCTCTATGCTACATGAACAGTCTAGAAAAAGTGATCAGACACATTTTATTACTGCTCTGAATGGCTTCTCCAATTCTTTCTGCTTCAATTACAATGAGTTAATATGATTCCATTTCTTTTATTAAGAGTTGGTGGCTTCAAGAAGACAAAAATGGCATTTGGCTTTCACATGGCAGTCTGTCAAGGTAGGCAGAAATTGCGAGTAGCTATGTATTGGTTACAACTCTTTTCTTTGCACAAGCTCAGGTGAGACTAGCGTAGAGGAGACCTTAACACAACCCAGAAAGCAAACATTTCTATTAGATCCCTTGTCAACAGTACCATCAGGAGATGGTGCATTCTGGTCACTCAGGACTTTGAAGTACAGTGAAGTAGTTTTTGCAGTAAACGTGATATAAGGGAAAGTTATGCTACTTCTGTGCCTGCTAAAGGCTCCTCTTTCTTTAAAGGTCTCCAAGGAAGCATGCTGTGGCAGTTTTTAGTAATTTTGTGATCCAACATTCTGTTACACAACCAGAAAGTTGGTCCAAGCGTCCAGCCTTCATCTCACACATGAAATTCATACATTAATACACAATTAATATGGGTTGTAGGAAGTTTAGGACAAAGCAGGCAGGCAGCTTTGTGAAACAAGCAGAGGTATAGAAAAAATGCCTTTGCAAACATAGAAAGAAGCATTTCTGAGTAGTAAAAACGGTTTGTAACAAGGGTGCAGAGTTTTTCAGCAAACTCTAAAGGAAAATGATGTCTCCAAACAGCCTACTAGTACTTGGCAAAGGTGGGATGGCTACTCAAGGGGAAGGACTCAAGAAAGATTTGATGCTGATAATCTACAGGGGATGGAGAGAAAAAGCTCCCTTACAAAGTTAACAACCTGTGCAGAAAGAATAGGATTGATATCAGGTTTTTATTTTGTAAAACTGTCCTTAGCTTCAAGGATATTTTATGGATTTAGGTCCCAGACCAAATCACTCTAAAAGTCTGTGGGAATATTTTCATAGACTGAAACAACTCTGGACCATGTCTCTGGAACTTCTTTCTTTCTCTACAGTATCATAGAAAGCACATGGGTTCATTTGTCAGCTAGCTATTTCTTCTGTCTGTTCAAGACACGGCGATCTGACTAGCTAAAGATTTACCTGTTGGCACGTGACGGATAAACTCTTCCTATTAATATCCAATTGGATAATATACCATTATGAAATATCCTTTTCATACTAAGCTGTATCAGTTTCGGTACTTCTGTGCACAGCATGACAATTACAATTTCAGAGTTGTCTTCCCAGTATTTTGGAAAAGTTCTGCAGAATGGCTTGGATACTGTGCTCTCTCTCTTAGCAGTAGTTGGAGCCAGGCATAGCCAGGGCAATGTATCTTAAAGTCATCTGTACAGCCTCAAAATTCAGGAGACGGTTCAGCTGCTACAGTCAGTTAGATCTCCCTTGTTTGGAGTGCTCTAATTTTTGGTAGCCTCCTGTGGTTGCCTGTGGGCTGTTCCACATGTTAGAATAGCTGGAAAAAAGCAATTTCCGCACTCGCCATCTCAACGCATGTACTGTGCTGGCAGAATGCTGTGTTAGCAACTCACAGAAGGCCAGCAAAATATGTGTCCACTGAATGCAAAGAACACGTCTTTTCCAATACTGTGGCTCCAACGCTTATTGTAATGTAATTTTTTTGCTTTAGTAGCGTGTGCCAATTTAGCAAATAGTCTATTGAGTGAAAGTTACTTCCTATATCGCATTTGAATTTTTATTTATGTCATTATGCAACATCACAAGTGCCCCCCCTTTAAACTTCATTTTCCCATTCTTAGGGAATGTTTAGAAAACATTCCTTTTTTTTTTTCTGTTGTAGGAGATGACCTTTGTATTTCATTATTTCTCATGCATTACATCAGATGAGGCTGTGTGTGGAGAAAAAACCCTATTTGATACTATAGATTACTGCACATCTCTTTTTCACTGCATATCAATATAATCCAGTACCCAAGACAAAATAAAAGTTTGTGCCCTTCACCTTAATACAAAAGAAATCACTTCAGCCACACTATATGCTTGTCATTAACTTAAAAATCTATATAAAATCTGTAATCCTTTAAGATGACTCCGTAAGGAGCTATGTTTTTAGACTAGGATTTTAATTCCTTTTTAAGTGGTAAAATGTGTCTTGAAGAAATGTGCCATCAACAACAAATATGTCATTTATTTAATGAAGAGGGAAACTTTCATTTGCAAAAGCAACTGTTATATCAATAAAAATATCTCCCTGAAAAGCCAGACTCTACAGACTGGCAGTACTTTAAAAAATAATCCTAATCAAACTTTTCCTGTACACAAAACTTAAAATGGAAATGCTTGACGTAGTAACATATGTATTGACAAAGCAGCTGAATACATAGATTTAATGTTTATATGTTTAAAAAAAATGATGCAACTGAAGGTGCACCTTATTTTTTAGAATAGTCTGTTCACAGGACACTGATGTTTTGGCTTAATATGACTGCTGTTTTACCCACAACTTATAAGAACTCAGTGAATAATCCAGGATCTGGGAAATTCTTGAGCAGAATGTTCTGGCTTTTACCTATTTCCAGGAAACATGTCATAAATGTGAGTATTCCTTACCTTGATGATGATGTAGGCTCAGTGATCTGCCTCTGCATGCGTGCATGTTTGATTAGATGTTCTTTCAGTGCATTCTGGACCTCTGCTGGTATATCAGGTGAAGTGTGGCTAATTTTCAACGCTGCTTCAAGTACCTTTGTTGAAGGTTTTCCATTTTCTTTAATTTCCTTTTTCTCAGTGGTCTCAAAAACCTCTGTAGGAGCACTGGAGTTGCTTTGAGGGATATTAGTGACATTAGAAGTGAGAGGTTTGCTTCTCCAGCAGGGCCAACACAACTTCCAAAAGACAAAAAGCGAGACTACTAGCAAGGCGAGCCCGCAGAAGCTGACGACTACTGCTAACAGACTCACTGAGATGTCTGCAAGGAATTAGAAAGAGGAGACCATCATGACAGACAAACATGGAAAGGGGGGAAAAAAAAAAGACACACATAAGAATTTTAATCTTTATCCTGTGTAGAGTTTTAAAGTTCTACTTAGTGTTTTTCCTTTTTGACATCCAAGCCTATTCCTTTAAAATGTTATCATTCTCTGATATATGCTTCACAAATATTCCATCCATTATTGCTCAGGCTAGGGATCAATAGCTGCATCACCAGCCACACGTAATCAGTCAGACTTCTCAAGAAGGAAGAGACTACCCAAATGGTCCCAAACACACCTAGCCAAGGATGTTGGCTCAGGAACATATCTCACCCAAAAATTAAATCACAGACATCATTTTCTATAAGTGCACAGAAACATCAGTTCTAAACATCCAGCCTGATGCACATTTTGCTTCAGGACTTTTCAAACTTTTAACTCTATGTGCTAGCTGCTTCAGAAACATGTTAAAATGTGATGTTTAACAGGCATAAAGAGGGGCAGGATATAATCTGTCATAACTAAGAAGTTGCAGTTATCTGGGGTTAAATCTTAAATGCTGCCAGATCAAGACAGTATGTGTATGTTGGTATCTAAAATTCTGCTTTGAAATTGAAGCTACACTATAGAATACTTCGAGTTATACAGAGACCATACCATATATATTAGTTAACCCTGCTGCCCTGTATTTGACTTTTTCTGTCACAGGGGGTTAACATATCCAGTCGCACTGCTGAAGCAAGGAAAATACATCTCATATCAACTAGACTCTGTGAACAGACTCGCATTTTAGGAGATGGTGGATCATCAGAAGTGCCAGTTGGAGCCCTAATTAGGAGTTTTATTATATGTGACACGTTTCAGTTTGATTTTTCCAGTATCATGTAATATCATAAAATATAACTAAAAAACCCCTTTCCTTTTGAAAAGAGCCTTTTGTATATTTTAAAAATATTCAGTAAACCCTGTTTAAGTGTCCCTCAAGCAGTGGCTGTTGCTGCTTATTACAACAAGGCTTGACAGTTTTACAGCTAATATTTTGCATCCATAGCTCAAGGCTACAGGCTACTAAACCGAACCAGTGGAAAAGTGCACTGAGCAGTTGGAGCTTACTTTTTTCTAAAGGATCACAGGAAGAAAAATAGTCCTCCAGGCATGCATTGGCTCCATGAAGTAGCATGTAGCTCACTTAAGGAGATTAAGTTTCCAGTTGAAAATTTGGGAAGGTTTTCTTCACTAATGTATAATTACCAGATACATCTCTCAGTAACAAATACTGAGCTCAGGCCCATTTGACATGAAAAGGCATGAGAGTAACAAAAGAAAACAGGAAATGTTTCCAGTCTTGAGATTTGAAAGACTCAGTTGTGGTTAACCTTACTTCATACATGTCCTGGCAGTGTCACAGAGGAAATGACAGGGACTGTGCTTCTTGATTTAAAGAGTTTGGCATAAACTCCTGCCCTGCCTTGATCAAAACTATGCCTTCTTGAGCATCTCTGACAGTCCTGACAAAGGTGTCACCCTTTTCTGCCTGCAGATAAATGTCAAAATGTAGCCTTTGGAATATGCATGTTAGCTTAATGAAAAACTCATATGGTGACTTCTGATTTAAGAAGCTCCCATATTATAAATGAATGCATAATTATAGCTAATAATAATGGAACATAAGAAGTAAACAATACTTTTGCATATGATTTTTCCAGAGAATTTATCCCCAGGAGAGGTTATTAGGTCATTGGTTTGATCTACTGTTTACCCTGACACCCTTACTGAGCTCAGTAGTTTTTATTTGGCTTGTGCATATGCTGCAGAGGAGTGTCCAGTCTTGACATCAAGACTCAGAGATGCTGAGTTTACAGCTTGTTTCAATGGTTAATCTCTTTGTTGCAAATGTGTGTTGCTAATTTGCATTTTGTAGTTCTAATTTACTGTCACAGCTTTTTTTTATGTCTTTGTATGAAAGATTGTTTAGTACTCATAACATATGCCTATGCAAAATACAAATAAACAAAATGGTGCAAGGCAACAAACCCAGCCACTAAAACCCAACTGCCTATAGTAGTAGTCCATGGAACAGTTTTAAGCTGGGCCACTTCACATTCTCCCAAACCAATCTCTGGGCATAGTTCAGGAATTAGGGTAGGCCAAGGATCATTCTTAATAGGCAGTTTGAATGTGGCTCTTCTCTTTTGGTAGATGACAGAGTTTAACGGCACAGATGCAGGCTGTTACATGAGTTGGCCTCAGTGCCAGAGAATGGTCAAATGCTAATCTAATTTACGAATACAGAGGTATTAGATATCAAGCCAGATAATATTTGTGCCCCAGTGATTTTTTTTTCCATAAACTGAATCAGTTGAATTTTCAATCAAGCTGCAGAAAATGTTTTTTTCATTCTCAAAACCTAACAGAAAGTCAAACTCTTGAAAATGTTCAGGAACATCTCTCTCTCTCATAAAAAAAAAAAAAAAAACCACCCACACATTTTAGGTCATTTGCAATACTTTCAGCTCAGTTTAGAGATACTTGGCATAAACAGATTACACCTTGAGATCAAGACTTTTAGAACAGAAAGTTATAATATTTCATTTAGAATATGTTGAAAGAGGATGTTTCAATAACTTGGAAGCAGTTGGAAACATTCCTAGATCATAAATGTGAAAACTGACCCCTTCCAGCAGAGTTTCAGTTTTGAGGAGCTGATATTACCAGCTGAAGAATGTTCCATCAAAGCATTTCTAACCAATCCTATTTTAAGTTTCTCACTGCAAGACGTTTTTTCCAGCCTTCAAATAACTTAGTGTCTCTTTTAAACACCTACTCCAATTTTTCAGCCTTCTCTTTTTTTCTATATTTCCATTAAACTATTCCAAACTCTAAGTCAGTCCCAAAATCTTTACAGAAAATGTGTATTTTATAGCTCAAAAGAATTGCATCAAACATCTGAACTCTCAAGAGCAAAAAAAAAAGTCTAAGAGCTAATTTTAGAAATAGTTTTCCAAATTATAGTCTCTATAGTAGGTGTTTTACCAGTGAATTCAAGAGCCTCATATAGTGTACTTTCTCATGCAAAATACTTGAACAAAAATATGAAATACTGTAATTGCCAGGAATTTGACTAAAAAAATAGTTAATTTCAAAAGAATATTAATTTTATTACATCTACTGCAATCATTGCTATAAAGCAATCAGTATGTCACATGAGTTGGCGTAAGAACTAGAGAGTATTGTTTTGTTTCTTCACTTCTGATAGTTGATCAACTGAACAATTACTAGGAGAATTTTGCTATTGCCACACATTTGCACAGAATAGGCCATCTTTTCTGAATATGCATCTGGACATGGAGCATTAACCTTGACATTCTTGTTTACAAGCCAGGTAAACTTACAAACATGGCGAAAATCCTGTCTTTCACACACCCTTTTCTGATCAATGGGAAATATTGCCCTGACTTCAATAGAGGTAACAGTTCACTTATGGTGATTTTTCATTACATACCTCTATCCATAATGTCATCCTCATAGTCTTGATAAGATTTCATGACTGAAAGTGCCCTGTTTACTCATGGTTTTCCATTTAAAACCAGTCTTTCAAGATGCTGGAATTTTGGGCCATTTTATATTTCTTATGAGAAAGTCATGTCTATTTTGGGAGTGCTTGAATTATATTTCCTTCGAAATGTCTCTGCATTTTTTTTTTTTTTTATAAACCTCCTCAGAAACATTTCCACCTTGACATCTAATGTTTCACATTAGGCAAGTAATGTGGAAACATGCCAATTTTCTTCTGGATGCCTGGGAATGCTTTGAGCAATGGTTTCTGTACTATGCTTTCCAACAACTTGTGTTTGAAACTTGCCTCAACCAAGTTCTGCATACAAATCTGTTCACAGACATGCATGCTAGCAGACTTTCATTTTCTATCAAATGAAGTTCTTTTACGTTTTAGTGAGTGCCCTGACAGCATACACCCCTTGATGCTTAGTCTGGAAAAAAAGGGACTCCATGAAAGTTGTTCCATGAACTTGGATGGAAAGAGACCAGAGAGTACTGCGATACCATTGCCCACGTGTATAAGTGGCAGGCAGAACAAGGCAGGGGTGGTTCACTATAACTGTGTCAAATCACACAATTAGGTCCCACTCACAAGTCAGACCACATGCCAGTAGATATCAGGTGCTTACAGTCACATAGCTCTGCCAGAGGTTAAAGGGATAGGGACGAGTCTACAGGACAAGACTGTACCCCAGGCTCATACTCCATGACAGCTGCAGGGCACAGCAGTACTGCACTGGCTTTAGATGTGCTTGCTGCAAGCGTCCTTGGCTGGCAGGAGACAAACTGTGTCTGACATGCCCAGCGATGAAGGCAGCGGAACTGAAACACTGCATGGAGAACATGCTCTTGCCAGCAAAGTGACTGGAGGAGGAGGAACTCATGGAAAAAAGGGATTATAGTCTCTTTTGGTCCCCTCTTGGTATATACTGGATCTTGATTACTCTTAATATTTAAACACGGTCTCTAGCTTTTTTTAAACCTCCTCTTTTTACTTCTAATTTTTTCTCTTACTAATCATCTATACGCAACTCCACCCTCCCCCTGGGGTCTGTTCGGAACGGAACAGATTTCTGGAACATCAGGCATCAGCTCATTTAGGTAAATTAACATGCCTCCGATTTTTCAGAGGTTTGCAGGGGGGGGAAGTCTTTATCAACGTCTGGGTCTGATAAATCTCCTTCATCCCCATTACATGAACCAGTTAGTCCAACATAGCATTTCTGCAGTTCAGTTTTCCTTGGGGAAATCAGAACATTAAAAGTAGTTGGCATTCATTTTTACCTGCCCCACAATTACCTCAATTTCATCCAAATCCCTACAGACTGGGAACATAATACTTCAGCATGTCTCAGAAAATGGCAGGTGTAGTGTCTTGTACTTTCTCCCTTAAGCTGAACCTTGAACACTGACTTAGCTTTCAAACTATAAAAATAGCTTTTCATTTAAAAGTCTAGATGTGATCTCCTCTGCTGCTCTCATGAAGAAATATTCTTTGAAGGTCTTCCTCAGTTTTTGTCGACTCTATCCCTGTCATGAACGTGTTCCCTCCTATGCTGTTCGTTCAGTTTGATGATGCAGAAATTTGCTCAAAACAGCTATCACCATCTACTGGTTGGTTTATTGCTTCTTAACACTAACAGGGCTTTAAGGTATCATGTTTTTTGACAGTAAAGGAAGTCAAAAGGAGTCATGTATCACTGTGATTTATTACATCCTCACAGCATATAAAATTATTAATCTATCATCAAAATCGTTTTATCTAAGTTACTGTATTCATCAATGCATGCAAGCATTTATACTTATCCAACCACAAATGGAACACCCTTTTTGCCATTTCACACTTCACATATGGGCATTTAGATGGTTGACACAGCAGGCATTTCTAGGTATTGAATGCAGGTATTTCCTAAAAGCTTATTAGCCTTTTCCTGGCCTGTATGATCTTCTCTTTTCCAGAAATCAAAAGCAACTTGCCACAACAGCTGTGTAATTATGAGCCTCAGTACACGATTAGCATGCTGTATGTAATTAGAAAAGATGGTTCTAACTTTGCCTGATGGGGTCATCATGTTTTGCCTGCAGTGTAGCGAGCAAAATTTGTTGCACTGAATGCTGGCCTCTCCTCTCTGTCACGCAAAATGTAGATTATTTGTCTCCACTTCCAAGGCTTTTTCTGGCCTATCTATTTTCCTACTTGTTAATTCTCATTTAATCTCAATGGGAGATAAACTCCTCTCTCTGCTCATCCCATGCCTGCCCCTCCACCCTGCCTATTACCCCCAAAAACGGCTTTGGGCTTGGTCCCATGCTGTTCTCACATTTGTGAGAATGCTTCTGTAAACATCTGCAAGAATACCTCATTATCCTCTTTCAGACAGGAAAATGAAATGAAAACACATCTTAGGCCCAAAGGACAGCCATTAATCTTGAACATGCCATTGGTATAACAAGGTTTACACAACTCAAGTGTCATTTTTGAACTGTTCTAGTTACATTTATTCAAGCCCAGCATTATATAACAATAATCTCACACATAGGATGAGATTCAGCAAAACACTGTGTCTCTTTATCTTCATCATCACAGATTTGATCTCCAGCTGCGTAACCATTTTGGTATTCTTCATTTGTATTTCTTTGAAAAATGGGCAAGAAGCAAGCAGGAAGATTCTTTTGCATAGCTCTTGCTTTTACTGTGTATCACTAGTCTGTGTGTTTAGTACTTCTGCATTGTTTTGACTGCCTTCACATTTACTGCAAATAAATTTGGTCTCTGTGGTATGTTTACTCCTCTATTCTACCTTTATGCTGCTGAATTAGATGCATTTTTGCTTTTCACAGCTTGTTAACGCTGATTTTGCAAAGCAGTTTTCAGTAACCCTGCACTTCCCCCCCTCCCCCAACCATATTTCTATCTGGTAATAACTTTGCTCTGACCAGGTTATGAGTTACAGCATAAATAATTTGATCTGTCTGTTAACTGTTCAAATGTTTGTTATTTAATGTTATCACATTTCTCTATAACAGAATGCTCAACGTTTTACACACAACACTTTCTTCTGAAGAAAAACATGCCTTTCCTGTGTAACGTTCCTACACTGATCACAGTATTCTTCACCCCCATTCAAGCCATTTGTAGTCTTCTTCATGCTTGCTTTTGCACAGTTGAGAGGAACTTGATAGCACTGTACTGGGTAAATCTGTTTCTTCCCTCCAAATGGGTCCAGCTAGAGAACTGGACTGTTATCCAGTTAAGCCAGGAGAAGGCTATCTGAAAGTCCACTTATAGCTTATACTAAATATATATTTGTGCATATGCACGTTTAAAGGAAACAGGGCTAAACAAGAATCATCAGCTGCCATTAGCAAGTTGAGAGCTGGCAGGGTAGCAGCTGATGGCCGACAGGGGACTCTAGCTGGCTACAGCAAGGGGACCCGTGACTTTGCTCTTCAGGGAAGAGCGAAACTATGACAAGATGGCTATGTCTAAGGTGCTCCAGTGAGTTCTTGTTACTTTTATACTCTCATAGTTTACTATCAATCAGGGGGAGGATTAGAAGCTTGGTAGGTTAAGCTTTTATGGTAATAAAATAATTGAGAGTAGAATATTTAGGTGAATAATGAACAATTCTGTGGAAGTGGATGCTCTATGCATGGTCAACTTAAATTTTTTTTTGTCTGGCAAGCAAGAGAGCAAGAGTAAACACTACTCTGTAGACCACTGGCTAAAACACGCCCTCCTGAAGTGATAACCGCTGGGTTCCCACTTGGTTCTAAACACCAACACCCACGAACCACGAAATCTGATAATGGGATTCTGAAGTTCTGCAGGATCAGCAGGCCAAATATGAAGGCAACGACAGCAGCAGATGCCCATCATTTGCAGAGGACACGCAATAGCAATGCATTTTAAACACGTGTCCGTAAAGCAGGATCTTACCTCCTTTCACCACACTTTATGACTGGCTTAACTTTTAGAAACGCTCCCAGCTAGGACTCTGATGTACTTGGCTTCTTTGAAAATCAGGGGGGACGCTTAATTGGCAAAAATGCATTGGAGTTCTTTATTAACCAGATAACTGGAGTGTAAACACAGGTACAGCCAAGCTGCACATGTGAAATTTGGACATTTCTAGCAAACCCTTTTTTCGATTAAAAACCAATTTTGGTAGGTACAATCCCACACATCTAGCTCCTATTTATTTTCCAGATGAATTCTTCTTGAGAAATAGATTTGTTCAATACATTTTGCTCGAATCAATTGGAAGTAAAGGAGGGGTCTATAAGAAAAATCAGTTGCACATCCAATTCTGCATTTTGCCAAAAACATTATACGCTTTAAAGGAAAGCTCATGGAGTCATCTAACTACGTAAAGGTACATTAAATGTAAATAGCTTCCTAATCTTTTCTCTTGAGCATTCCCCTGAGACATGAGAATTAATAGTCCTTGTAATTACCAGGGCAGAAAATATAACAACAGATGTTGTATCTTCACTAATTCTCTAATGCTCTTAGAAATTTAGAAAACTATTTTTCTTGATAAGATTCTTTGCTGTAAGTTCCAAAGATTAATTATCCATTACATTAAATATGGTTACCCCTTCTTGACCCAAGTGGTGAGCAGTAATTGAGGGTTCTAAGGTTTTGTTGCTGCTGCTGGGAAGAAAAAAAAAAATCTACTGAAGAATCAGGGATTTCACTGATGCAATCCTGTTTGTCCACAGAGTATGTCCAAAAATCTTATTTCTCTGAGAATAAGACGAACTGAACATGGGACGCTTATTTCTTTACTCATTATCCTAAGCTTCATTTTGGTTACTTGAGTAACTCTCCTTCCTTCTTTGTTGTTTTATTTTGTTGTGTTCTGTTTCCCCAAAGCCATACCCTCCATTTTTGTTCTGTCTGTGTCTCTGGCTTCCCCTTAGTTGTGTTTGATTCGGTTATGCTTCTTTCTCATTACCCAGACACCTAAACAACTACAAAATCAGTGCCCAGTCCCTGCAATTGCCAGTGAAAGTTGGGACAAAGATAATATTGTATCATGCTTTGCTTTTAGACTAGGATTTGGGTAGTGAAAGATTTTTCTCAACTAGCTGCATCCTCTGAGAATACCAGCTGCTCTTCACAATCCTACTGAACGAAAGGCAATCAACACACCCCCAACATAACCATATCACAACAGTTTTAGCTGTCTATTTTAACGTTCTTGATTTCCAGTGTATGTTTTTATTCTTGTATTAAACAGAAGTGGTCTGCTTTCCTGTTTACTATCCACTCTTTTACTTTCTGAAATGTGTCTTGTATTACTCTCTACTTTCCAAATGTGGATCTCTTACTCGTTTACACTTCTTTGCTCCAATGGAATCTCACTAGAGATTCTTACTTATGCTATCTTTATGCCACTTTCAGGTATCTGCTTTTTCAGGTGGGGAAACCAGAACGAAGACAGCATTCAAAGAGAGAATACTCTATCAGTATATAGTCAGCTCTTATTTTCTTTTTTCTTGCCTCTTTTTCGTGTTGCCTTCCAGCATTGGATTTTCGTTGAGTGTTTAGTATTCTCCAATATAACAACATACAACAGTAATCTATTATACTGTAATAACGCTCTCACAGTCTTTTCTTTATACTCTCCACATCCTCGAGAAGTCCTCCTAAACAACTCAACTATGATAGTTTCTTCTCCACACACTACAGGTCTTGTTGTAGGTGCTGATTCCTAAGATGCTGCTATAGATGCACAAAGCCCAAGACAATGAATAACCGAAATGGTCCCATGATGCGTATCGTCCAGCTGGGGCATGCGCTGGGAAAGGGCTCCCTGCACATCAGGGAGATGTTTGGAGACATAGCCAAATTGACAGGGGTACTTAACCATTGCTCCTCTCTTCCACCAAAGAGTAGGAAGAATTGCAAGCTGCATGACCCCAGAAGTGTGCATAATTTACTCAGCCACAGAAGCATATGGCTACATGATATGGACTCTCACACTATATGCTACTATCCTTTGTACCAGGCACAGATGTTTCAGGAAAAATCAAACATTTACGGTTTCATTCACAGAACGAAGATAGAGAACACTTAACGTGTCAACCTTTAATGCAACTGTCCACCTTTAATGAGCTGGAGCAACGGATGTTCAACACTGTGGACAACATTCACTCTATTTATAGAGATGAATAGGAACTCTCTATGCATTTGAAGAGTAGGAGAGAGACACCTCTACAATTATCTGTTCACCTTTCAATAACCACATTTCTCTCAACCGAAACACTGTAATTACAGCCTACACTTCATAAAATTCACGTGAGTGTACACACAAGTGATATAAATATCTTCTCTATCCAAATTTACATATTAAAATACTGTCAAGTATCAATAATGACTGTCTGTCTGTTCCTTCTCTGGGGTCAGAAAGTATTTAAATATGCTTGCTAGCAGTGTTATTAATTAATGAGACAATGTTTAACTTAATGCGAGTGTAAACACAGTTGACACCCATCATCTAATAGTGGTTTTCTTTTAAGGTGGAAAAAGTGAGGTTTAGGGACTTAGCTGAGATGTGGGACCAGTGGTTCAAGCCCCTGGTCTGCCAGTTATCGACTTTTTCTAATTCAATAACTTCAGATTAGGGATTTTAAAGTAAAACTCTTAACAACACTGTTGACTTTGAAGAAACGTACAAACAGCTGCTTTTATCATCATATGCAATGCACTATCAAGGCAAGCACTGAGGATTCAAATCTTCGAAAGAGGAAACTTTGCTTTACCGTATGGGACATTTTTGTATTCTTCGCATCCCACCTGTTTATATGGAAATATTCGCTGAAACACCTAATACTGACCCCTTGTGCAGTAATCTCTAAATGCCAGACAGAGAAACTAATCTTTTCAGAGTCCCGTTTTTTCAGACTCTGTAAAGTAGTCTGATTTTAATGCAATCTCCTACGATTTGGACCATGATGATTAACACTAGTGTGTGACTAGCGGGTGCTTGGTAAATTGCATGTACAAACAACAGCCACCGCGATCCGGGGTGGTTACCCCCCCGCCCCGACCGGACCGGACCGTGCCGTGCCGAGCCGAGCCGAGCCGGCCCCGCTAGAGCCGCCGCGGCCGCCTTCACTGGCCGAAAAGTCCGCGCTGCCTCCAAACGTCTTAACCCAGCGAAAAGCCCTGGGAGACGCGTGTAGGTGCCGAAGTTGGGAAGAAGATCGCTCCTCCCTCAGGAAGGCAGCGGCAACAGTTTTCGTTTCTGAGATGATACAAATATTCCGGATTGTGCAGTAAAATCTGTCGGCATTGAAATAATAATAATAAATGAATGACCTGCTGGCTGTTATGAATGACCTGGCTTGGCGTTAATCTTTTTAAAAAATTGGCAGTGAACGTTTGTTACTTGCTGGCCATGAGTGACACAAGCTGTCTATTCCCATTTATGCACCGACAGAACAGTTTAACCAACCACTTCAGCTAGACATTAAGCACAGAACTTGGACCGATTTTCAAACCTCGTCCTAAAAACAAGTAGGATGCGAAACCACGGGTCTAAATGGTACCGTACAGAATAACGCAAAAGAGGAGAGCCGATTCTCAAAGGTCCAGACAATACAGACATCTGCGAGCAAAGATAACACCGTTAGGAGTCAAAATCCTGGCTTCGACTCCGATAACGCTTCTGGTTTCAGAAAATCTAAATAAACCTCCTCAATTCTTCCCGGACCGGTCCTGGACCGGGTCGCACCGGAGGGCTGCGGTGACTCTACAGGTGGGCACTGCCTGGCAGAAAGCTCCCTTGCGCTCCCCAGGGGCTGACGGCGGGGAGATTCAACATCGCAGCGCCCATTGAGAAAGCGCCTCGGTCTCTGTCAAGTTTCATCGCCTCAGCAGTGAGTCACGGGCTGGAGGGCTCTGCCTCCAGCTGCGCCCCGACCTCCGCGGACAGCCCGGCCTCGCCCCCCTCCCCGCGGTCCCCGGGGTGGGGACAGGGGGCACGGACGCGCGGGGACGGCTGCGGGGCAGGCGAGGGAGAGCCGGCGCTGCCGTCGCACCGAGCCGTGCTGCCCACCGGCGCCGGCTCCCCCCTCGCCCCGGCTGGGGACACCTGGCCCAGAGAGGGCGGAGGAGAGGGGCTCCCCTCTCCGGCTGCGCGGCGGCGGCACGTCGGGGCGCGTTTCCCTCCCCTCTGCCCGGACTCCGCTCCCCGTGCCGGCCCCACATCCCACCGCCGTGCCCCCCTACCTGTGCCGCCGATGCCCTGGCGGGCCGTCTCCAGGGGGAAGATACCGGCGCACTTCTCCCGCTCCACCTGCCCGCCGAGGCACAGCTCGGAGATGATCTGCAGCGCCTTGTGGCACAGGCTGCCCACGCCGTCCTCCGCCGGGAAACTCATCTTCGCCGCCGGCCTGCCGCGGCCGCTACGCCATGGCCGGCGCGGAGCGGCGGGGCCGCGGAGGGCGGCGGCGGCGCGGTGCCCGCCTCAGCCGGCCAGCGCGCCCGGGGGCGCAGCGCGGAGTGGTGGCCGCCGAGCGGGCGCGCTGCGAGTGAGCCGGGGCGCTGCTCCGTAGAAGTAGTGAAGGGCGAGGGAGGGAGGAGGCGGGGAGGGGGGAAAAGGGGGGGGGGGAGGAAAAAAAAGGCTCCACTTAGCAACGCCTTTTGTGCCTAGCGGGCTTCGGTAGCGCCTCGGCCAATGGCGGCCCAGCCCGCGCTGGGGGGGGGGGGGGAGGAGGGAGGGCAGGTGGCGGCGGCGGCGGGTGCCGCGGGCCTCCGCCGGAAAGTTTTCCGTCGCCCCGCCTGCCCTCGGGGCCGGGCTGCGCCGTGCCGGGAGGAGCGAACCGCCCCGCTGCTCCGCGGCGCCCAGGTGAAGGTGCGAGGTGCGGGGATCTGCCCCCTGCCCGCTCTCTCTCTCTCCCCCCGCCGACGGTTGGCGGGCGCGCGGCGGCCGGTAACGGCTGCTAACGGCTGCCGGCCCCGAGCAGCCGCGGCGGTGCGGGCGGGGCGCGCTGGCAGAGCGAGGAGAAGAGCGGGCGCGGGTCGGGAGGCTGTCGGCGGCGGCCGTTGGGGCAGGCGCTCCGTGAGGGCCCTGTTGTCGCCTTCGTGCTCCGCCGCGCAGCGCCGCGCCCGCGACGGGCGGGAGCCGACCGCGCTTCTCGGGGTGCGGCCTGCCTGGTTTGTCGCCGTGCTTGAGCTCGTTGCGAGCCCACTCCGGTTATTTTCCCGCTACGCTCTCTTGTCGAGTGTCATCGTAAAAGCAGTCGGACAGGGCGACGTCAGATAACTTCGTTAGCCAAATCACCCTCTCTACTACACTTTTCAGCGGAATTAATAGTTGACCTCAGCTGTTTCTCTAACTTGCAAAGGCTTTAGAGCAGCCTTCCAACCAGTCCAGTCTAGCTCCCTGATAAGTTTTATTGAAGTTGTTTCGTTATAAAGACAGAAGTTGGAGGTACTCTGTGTGCCGCAACATATTAAAAAAAAAGAAATCAGTGTGGCACATGCTGCTAATGTTCTTTCAATTTTTGGCTGCACAGCAGAGAAAGACCTCATGCTATCAGTTTGATAATAAACTTACTGATACTCTTACACTTTTTTATATTTGTGGAAAAAACCCTCTTTGATAGCATGTGTATGTTTTCCAGTACTTTACACAGCTAATTAGACATAGTTGAAAAAGAAGTCTGCTAGCAGTGTGCTTAAAGGCGCTGCATCTGGTGTGCTGCTGGAATTCTCGGTTTCGTAAACATCAGAAGTTAACTGGGACGCTACTGTGCTTTTTTCCTGATTTCAGTTTTTTTATCTGCTACCTGAACATTAATAATTGCTATTTTATTGAATGCAAAGTTTAATGTTTGAAAACTTTATAACTGTCAATTAACAACTGTATAAATGATGACATATTACAGAAATATGTTTATGTCGGTTGTAGTGCTGAATCTTATATAGAAAAAATACTTGTAAAAATCAGTCATTTGGCATTTGAAGGCCCATGCATTTGTACAGAAGAATTCATGCACATGTATTTTTCAAAATCTTAGGAAACTAGTAGACTCTGTAGTACACAAGCTGTAGCGTCGACAGAGATTATGTTCCTTAAAGCTTTTTCGTAGATATAGCAGGTATTTCAGAAATAACAGATGCTGCTAAAAAATCCTTCCCTGTTCAATGCATTTCCTGAGACTAGTGTTGTCAAAACTCTGTGTTATTTCTGCAGAGTGTTCTGACAACTCCGAGAACGTTTAGACTCTCACTGTAACTAGTCAGGGCACAGAATTCTGGAGACCTATCTGAAGACTCATTTAACCTTCATAGGGATCTAAATCAGGATGATCATCTCATCAAAATAGGCTTGCTGACAATAAAAAAATTACTGTACATGTTTTAATTACAGTGAAGAAAACTGATGCTTACCTCCAGACTTCAAAATATGAGCCTATTTACTGTTCATGTAGTATTTGCAGCCCTGTTCTCAAAATTGTCATGCACCACCCATAATTAATCAGTCTGTTTATTTTTGAGACATATAACTTAACAGCAGCTAGCAGGAAATGCATATAAAGACTGAGGAAGGAAGAGTCTTGACTAGATATCATAGTCTTCACAGAAGGACTGCATTAAAAGTCTGAGCTATTTCTGTTTCTGAACTCTTCTGCAGACTCTGTTTGTGCCCGTGGATGTCTCACACAGTCCATCAGTGAAATCTTTGTCTCAAGATTACTGGCAGTTGAATGCAACAGAGCCAAAATTTTACACATAGATCAGTTTGCTGCACTGTAAAATGGGAATGTCTCCTTTCTTCAACCCTTTTTCTTCCTCATTTACTTATATAGTAAGTCTTTGATACATTCTTATGTTGTTCACCTTCTCACACAATGAGACCTTCGTTTCACTGGAGATCTTAGCATCCTGTGTATTACTATCACTAGTGAGAGAATTGATAAGTACGTGTATGTGGAAAAACACAATGAGATATAATCTACATTGCCGTATTTGAAAAATTATGAAAACTGAGATTTTCAGATATATGTTGGGAGGTAGGTACCTGTGGTCTATGACAGGTACCCAGCTGGTACCTGTATTGGCAGTCCTAAGTACTTTTGAAAATGCTTTTAGGTATACAAAAAATTCCAGCCACAATCTGTAGTGCCACTGCCTCTTTATCAGGTACATCACAGTTCTGCATCATCCTGTTCTTTCAGTAAGTAGCATAGATAGAAACTTAAATTCATCAGTAGAACAGTCCTCAGCCTGAGTACTGTGAGATGAATTTTGCCAGGAGGTGAATGATTCTACTAATGAGATAGGTTCACTCTCTGTCCTAAACCAGATCCAAATGTATCTGTTGTTGGGGACAAGTTATTGCAGAAGAACATTCTTCCCTTGTGTGCAGAGTTTAGTCAAAAGTGTGAATTCAGGTTAGGAATCGTGTCCTTTCTCTCGAATGTACTCTTTCAGTGGAAAAACACTTCTTTTGTATATGAAAGGACATAAAATCTTTTTTCCTAGCTTCAGTTTCCACTGCTTGGATCTTCAGTAGTCTGGAAGTTTTAAAATGACTTTGCAATTGCATCATGTGCCCTTGTGTCCACAAAGCCCAGGTACTGTAGTTCCCCTTTGGAAGTGCTCTGAGGCTGCCTCCCTGCACGTGATTTGTTATAACACAGTGGACCCATGACTCCTGTGTTCCCACTGCTGGGATCACAGTGCCTACCCACTCTTACTATGCTGACTGCCAATCATTGCCAAGTTCATATTGACTTGGCTCCTTTTTAGTGCTTGGCATGTACTAAGGCAGAAAATTACCTTTTTTGTTTACATTAATTGCATGTATTCGCATCCCCATGTTGCCCGTGCAAGATCTAACCAGTTAGGGTTAGGGTACTAAGCTTTGGACTAGGTAAACGTGGGATAAATACTCTGTTTTGTAAGAGGGATCCTTCAACACTGCGTTAGGATTTTTGAAGTTTAGTCCAAAGCATGTGGACAGCCTGAAGACAGAATATGGTTCAGATGTATTACAGAGTTATGCTGCGCTACTAAGTTTATAGTTTTATTGTGGCTGCGCCGCAATTTATCTGGTGTGAATGAGGAAAGATGGGCTGGTCTAGTGAGCATTGAGTCACAAGTGCTCTCTCTGCTGCAGGTGATGACAAATAAGTGTAAAAATGGCCATAAGTATATGCCACAGTTGATGGCTTTTGACCACTTGTCTGTCTTGAATTCAGCCATACTGGCAGTTTACAATACCAAGAAGTCTGCAGTAGGAAATAGGCTCTGACTACGTTTGTAGCCAGGCTTGCAAGTTTCCCTTCTATAGAGATACAGAGGCTGGCCCTATGGGTTCAGCGGGGCATGGTCAAGTAGAGGCTTTATAGATACCTGCAGAGAGAACTATGCTTTGTTCCCTTGCTCGTAACTTGTGCAATTTTCAGTAGCTCTCCTCTGTGCTTCTTGTACATCATGTCTAGTTTTTGTCATAAGGACTCACTCTGTACTTTTAACAAAATGGCACCCTGGTCTTAGCTGGAGCCTTCAAGTATTGCTGTATCTTTTTACCTCAGCTGATAATTTGGCCTTGGTTCCTTGATTTAGGATTAAATGAGGATACCAAAAAAAACCAACACAACTGAGGGAAGAGAAACATTTCCACTTTAGGCTTTTAAGAAGCTGTGAGTACAAGAAGAAAGTGAAAACACAGGTGAAGTTACAGATGCAGATTTTTCCTGATAGCATTCCCTTAACTTTTAAATCCCTTTTAAATAGCAAAATAAACTCTAAAGCATTAAGGATTGCTTTAGTCTGGCTGAATATTTTTAACCCTCTAATTTTGAATAAGAAGTGCCTTTCACCGCTAATGTAAAAAGAATAGCTGTCTGACAGGCATTATTACAGTTATACAGCAATCCAGGAGGCAGTCAAAGCGGAACGTTCCTAACCTGCAAATTAGAGAGAAAGGGTGCCGTGAGCAAAGTAAAGGTGCCTGTAATAATAGGCTGAAACGTTATGTCAGTGGGATATGGGAATGCTGTTTTCCTTTGTTTCTTTGTCATCCTAATTGTATAAAGATGAGATCATTTTGGCCAGAGTTTGGCCTCCACTCTTGAGGTAAAAGGCTAACACGTAAATCCACAACGCATGAAATCATTATGCCCTTCTTTGTTGTGATATGAAAGGTAACTACATAGCATTATTTTGTCATCAGAGCAAATATTAAATAGGTTGGGAGGCAGCTTCTAGCTTTTTGAATATTCAGAACAGCCTCCTTAAAAGAGGGCTGTGGCCTCACGGCTAGAGCAATGAAGGGCCACAGTTCTGAGTTCCCATTTTCTAACAGGCTTCGGGCTGTCCCTGTGACTTTGAGAGAGACCCTTAATTTCTCTGAGCCTCAGTTACAAACTGTAGAATGAGGATAGTAACTCTATCTGTTATCCTTTATTTTTCTTGCGTACTTGAGTGTTTTGAAGAACGCTTATGAATAGGTATCCTTTCCTAGTTTTAGGGGTCACACAACACAAATGGGTTACATTTCCATTTTTTCCATCATTCTTCTCATTGTGCTCTTCTCACTTCTGTACTTTCATAGTACTTGCTACAGTGGAGACCTCATCTGGGTTGCTTTCTCCAAATTCTGCTTTACTACTAAATAAGACACATAATATAAAAGAGGCACCCCTCTCCCCCCATTTGGTCCAAACAGATAGTGCCTCGATTTCCAGAAATGCTGAGCAACGACTATGTCATTTTTTTCACATAATGTGGCATAGTTGGTGTATAAGTCCACTGAAAGACTGAGCAATGAGAGTCCTACAGTTTTTTTACGGGCAGCTAAAGTAACTTCTGAGAGTCAGCAGCAGTAACGTTTGCAGTTTTGTGGAAATGTTTCTTAAAAGATGTATGGCATGGAATAATTTATGGAGATTTAAGATGTTGTAATTCCTTGAGAATAATTGGTTAGAGACAGAGGGCAAAGTGATTACTATTCTATTTTATATCTAGTTGTGCTTTGTAAGTGATACATGGGCTGGGGAGGTTTCTGGTGTGTCAAATCCTGAATCCACTGTGAATTGTTTGCTTTTCAGCTACTAACTGGTAATTAAATAAAGCACAATTTTTGGCTAAGTCATAAGCATGCGGTATGATCTTTTCTGTGGCCATTTGAGCAGAAAGAATAAGTAAAGCAATAGATCTGGTAGCCAGTGGATCCTGAGAGGTCACTCTGGCTGCCTCAGAGAATGACTGTATGGCCTCGTATCTCGCTTGTCCCGTATAAGCATATTAAGATCTACCTACCCGGTTATGTACAAAGGAGTTACGAAAATTCATTGATTAATGATTACAAAATGAACAGGGAGCAGCAAGGACCAGCTGCTTCCTAAGGGATGGGGAGCCAAGGGGAATAACACAGCTGGCAGGACAGGGCTTTGCCAGCCAGGGCCCTGTCCCGCAGTACCTGGATGAGGGAGTGGGGCAGGTCCGTGAGTAGAGCCAGGTTCAGCTGAGAGTCCAGGCCAGCAGGCAAGTCTGCGGTGATGACACAGGTCCGAGTCAAGCTGGGCAGTCAATTGCAAGTCAGGGTCAGGATCAGGTCCAGTGATCTCTGGGCAGGTCTGTGATGACGAGGCAGGTCCTGAGGTCAAGCTGGGAAGCCAATCTGTGGGTCAGGGTTGGGACTGCTGGGGCCTATGGCTGGGCAGGGCAGGGCCGTGGCAAGGCTGGAGCGCAGCACTACTGTGCCATCGCAGGGCGGGGACTGACAGCCCCAGACTGGGCTGAAATGGGGGCCTGGGGCTGGGCAGGGTGGGGGAGGCATGGAGCAGTGGGCAGGGACAGTAAGACCTGTTGGTGCCCTCAGGGCCCTGGCAATTGATATTTAAAAGGTCAGAATTATTATTAGTTGTAACTACAGAGTGCTTAGAAAACGTCAGCTGGCTAATCTTCAGTCATAAATAGGTTGAGACAGTGGTTGAAGGTGTGGTGCTCTGTGATGAGGTAGCTCCAGGCGCTGAGGCAAGGCAGCAGTGACTTCTGTCGTATGATGAGTAATTGCATGTTGGAGGAGCTGAGAAGAACAATCTGGAGACAGTGCCTTCCTCTGATAGCCTTTTTTACCAGATGAAGTGTTGTGAGGCTAATAAGCCTTTTATGTCTGTCATTTCTCAGGTGAAGGGCTTCCTTGTCTCTGCTCACTGACAACTGGCTGGATCACCTGCATCACACACAGTTTTTCACCTACTGGTGAAAGACAGAAGAAAGGGAAGGTCACAGAGAAACCATGTATTTGAGCATGCGTGTATGAATGACATGGTGCCTTAAAAGGACATATTCTATCAATAGGTAGCATGTTAATAATCTTCATTTCCTTTTTCTTTCCAGCTACCTTCCCTTCTTTCTTTTAGTTTCTCTTATTGAGGGATAAGTTCATGACTGGCAGTAGAGAGGTTTTTTTCAGCTATGGATAAGAAGTCATGCTGACATAATGTTATGATTTAGGAAATAAAGTAGGCTTGAAAAATTCAATGATTTTTTTTTTTTTCTGGCTAGACTTTTCAAAGTTTTTCCTCAAGGCCAGCTTCATTAAAATAACTTTGTCTCTGATGATACAGACCAGCCATAAGCCCTGGTGAAATAAGGTATGTGTTGCTACTAGAGTAGTTCAATGCAGTCAGACTTTACTGATGAATTTGGGTCATTCATCTGCATCTAATGAATTTATGTCCATGTGTGCCTTCTAGTGAGATGGCTATGAGCATGCTCCTTATTGATTTCCAAAAGCTATTATCAGACTGAATCCAGCCAAAAGCAGCTTGTTTGATGATTATCCTTCTTTATGCGTTTGTCTGTACCTGATTGTTTCATGGTAGACTTCCTGCTATAGCAGCTCCAAATTTGGCTTCCATAGTATTTCATTAAGAAGCCAATAAATTAAGGATTTTGTGACCCATTCTTTTGTATCCCCTCTCACTATAGCAAACACACAATTTAGTGGATGTATATTTAGGTCCTGATGGTACATTGTGCAGAACTCACTGGAATAATGCATGGTAGTGTTTTTTTTTAAATTACATTTATTTTGAAGGACCATGCTCTTTTGGTACAATACATGAAGACATCTTCTGTTTAAGCTAATTGGAATAAAATAGGTCAACTATTTATGAAATGAAAACCTGTTCATCTATGGTATCAGTAGCCACTGAACAAATTATTACATCTATATCAATCATTTAGTTCCATGTAATAGAAATAAATAATTACAGCTGAGCATTGTCAAAAGAGTAAAGCTTCATGCTTTAAAAAGACACCAGCTCTGCCTCGACATTCATTCATGATAGATGAGCCTCATTTCAGCATTTGTTGAGCAGCAGGAGACCTTTATCCTGTGACATTGTTCAATTCCACTGTCATTATTTCTTAATTATCTCTATCATCACTAGTTTGGAGCTTGGTATATGTTACTGGCCAAATTCGGCTTTGACTTAAGTGGGTACAGTGCCATTTACTCTCAACAGAAAATAGGTCTGGGTCAGGAGTGAACTTAATTCTCAGTTCTTAGCCAGTGATTCATGATCTATTTTTCCTTGTTCACAACAGATTCTGGAAAATGAGCTCAGGAAAATAATTTTTACAATGCGAAAATGCTATTAAATACCTATCTGGGGATCAGTCTCACCCTGCTATCTTCCCCTGCTCATTTTCCTTTCCTCCTGCCTTAAGTCTGCTCGGGTAAAAGGAAAGGGTGCCTGAAATGTCCTACAAGCCAGTTTAGCCATTTTCACCATGAGCATGTTGTTTTCAGGGCTGAAGGTGACAGCGAGAATGTAGTGCTCCCTAGTCATTCTCAACTAGTGCTGTTCCCTTAAGTAACTGAAAATTAATCAAATTCCCCCTGCTGTGCTCGAGTCTTTTGTGCTTCAAAACATACTACATAATACTTTGGCTTGACCATGGGACCTTAGTAATGTGATGTATCATTTGTGACGATGAGAGAGCCTGGAAACCTGTGTTGAGTTCCCAGTTACATCACAGTGAATGAATTCTGTTAGGCTTAGAATAATGTTGTTTATTCTCTATTATTTTGTAAATTAATTTTTCATTGAGAGAAAGGAGCTAATCTCTGGTAATTCTAATTGACGCAGCTTCAATTTTGCATAATCAGTCATTTCAAGGATTTCTTCCTAGCCCTTAATCAGAACTCTCCCTTTAGTTTATAAGCAGAGGAATAAACCAGAAACAAAGTGCAAATACAGTGAATTAGCAGCAAGCAAAGGTCTATCTGTGGACTCTTTCATACATATTTCCATTAACAACTAGAGTGCAGTTGCTACTCCCCGAAGAATTTGGTAGGGATAGGAGCCCGCAGCGTGCGTGTCTTCCCAGAAGGGATGGGAAGGGAGGAGATAGGGCCGTGGCATCAGTTCTTTCTCCAGCTGACAAAATGAGCAAGCCTGGTGCACCGGGAGAAGCATACTGCACCTCTCTGAAGGGTTATCTTTCTTCTTTCACATGTGGCCTGAGGGGAGTCAGAATTCCTTCCGGACGCCTCCTGGTGCAATGGTTGTGGTTTTGCAAATGGCATGAATCAGCACCAGGAAGGCTGATTCCCTCCACCTCTCTCAAACTCTGATTGTCCATCATGAATTAATTAATACATCTGAAAGTACAGTATTTGCATATTTGTTGATATGCTGTGTGAGCATTGAGGAAATTGACACCAAGCAGCAGAATCTGCATAGAGGTCATAGCTATTCATGATTACCAAGGCTGTATCAGGGCTGTTTTTTTTTAAGCGCACTACATTCTTTCATGTTTATTACTCAGCTTCTTTGAATATGCTATCACATTGGCCCACCACACTGATAGGAATCCTGTGGATGTTTCCACAGACGGACGAATGGATCAGGACGTATGACTGTATACCATATTAGCAATTCAAGCATGTAAACCAACTCATTTCAAATGTGGCTGAATCATGAAGACTCTTCATATCAGGATTTCTAACTCGTCACTCAATCATTGTACATATATATGAGCACTATTTACCTAAATAAAGTCTGGTGAGTCATACATAGTTTAAGGGGTGGGAGCAGAGCCAAATCTTGCTAGTACATCTGAGTCTGCCACCCTAAAACGTGGTTCACTGATTTTTCACAGACAGTTTTTCCTGATATCCGATCTCTATGTCCTTAAAAGAAGGTGTTATAACATCCATTTCATTCACAAAATGCATATCTGAGCAGGAAAGTGACAGAGCTGTAGACAATGTTTTATTGTTTCAAAGTCCCTGAAGAAAATCTATACCTGCAATATGGGACTCCTACATTTGTTCAGAACTAGCTGTCACGAGTGTTAGGTATTTATTCTTTTAAAGCTGTGAGCTTTCCCAGTCGGCTTACCACTAGCATACTCAAAGAGAAAGAGGAGCTAATAAACATGATGATAAAATAATATGATGATGATTTTAATCAGCCTTATATTAACTGACTGTAAACAAACCTCTGGAGTAGTCTAATTACAGCACCTTCCCATATACTGTAAAATTCAGGAATTAGACCACAGTTTTAAGGTAGAATCACTGCCAAATAACTGTTCATTGAGCGTTTAGTGATTCTCTCTTAATAGTTAATGATGCCCTTGTTCATCTCTCATTGAGATGATGAACTTGAAAGAAGCAGATTTTAAAGCAAAGAGACAAAGTTAAAAGCAAGCTTTTTTGTTACACTTAAAAACTATTACAGTAGTTTGGAGTGTTGCACTGTAAATATCAGCTTCTCCTCCCAGTAAATATGGCCAAATTCATCTCCATATCCAGTCATCACAGGATGTAATAGAGAGAAGGCTGCAAAGAATCCAACTGCAGTCTGGTTATGAGGCTAGTCCTATACTCAGGTTTTGATGTGCTTTAGGGCAGTCTAACAGCTTTTCTAAAACATACCAACTGATGATAACTCTGTGATGCCAGTCCATCGGCTAGAAATCAGGAAAGCTCATGAGTGCCTAAGACCTAGAACTGTAAAACAGGACTGTAGAAGATTTTATGGGTAGGATTTACCTCACCTATCCTTATTATCTACAGTCTAGATGTATGTATCTGAACCAGTCATCTGTTTGTAGCTTTTGGATACATAGAATTGGGTACTGTACTGTGATTTATCTGAGCCTTCTTACTTGTTTGCCTTAAGACAAGACAAATTGCTCCCTCAGCATTGCTGTCTACTCTTCTCCATTGGCTATAAAGGGCTGACCAGCTCAGACAAGCATGTGAATCCCACTGCAGGGCGCTACGTCCAATGCTATGATTCAGAATTTCAGTTTTTTAAGATAATAGCATCCATAAAAGGCATCAAGATTTTGCAGCATACCCAGATACCTGTGGAACCAAGAGGTTATGGGGAAGAACAGTTCCCCTTTCACTAACCTCCCAGCTCCCTACATAGTTTGATATCATGGGGATGCTTGGATTTGTCCCCTGAAGAACGTCGTTCATGGTGGAAGCCACAGGCCAAGGTAGTGCTGAAACCCCCTGGCACAG
Organism: Struthio camelus; assembly: GCF_040807025.1. Taxonomy (NCBI): domain Eukaryota; kingdom Metazoa; phylum Chordata; class Aves; order Struthioniformes; family Struthionidae; genus Struthio; species Struthio camelus. Next base: position 67,045,843 of record NC_090942.1, on the reverse strand, counting down.
CTTCCTCCTTCACCTGCTCTTCTTCTGGGAATCTAGAGTCCTCCACTGATTCCTAGACACAAGGTCTGCCTTAGCAGTTTGCTGCGGAAAGACAGAAGTAAAGCTACTTGGTTGGTAGAACTGGAAATGGGGTGGGATGGGTTGGGAGGGAGGATTACAATAATTTATATTTTCCCTGCCTAATTCCTACCTCTGGAGCAAAGATGCCTCAGTTCTGGAGGGTGTGACTGGGGTTTGAAGGAATATGCAGAGGCTCCATTGCAGCTCATAAGACTGTTACAGAAACTAGATTAATATTAGCACCTTGTGACTCTGGAATAATTTAGTACTGCATATACTCATAATTGCAATACTGCTATGGTATTGGCATGCTGCCCATGACCACTGTAAAGTAGACATTTTCCTTCCTAAGTTCCTTGAGTGACCCAACATAGTTATCAGGCACCGATAGATCTAACATATTTTGCAAAATCCAATTGAGACCACTTTTTTTTCTAAAATTCCCATCAATGACTAGCTGTCCGCGCAATGATTCATGCAAGTATCATGAGCCTAGCAGTAAAAAGATAATAGATTTCCTGCATTTTCCTGCAGAGACAACTATTGCATAACTGCAAATACAGCACTTCCTCACTAAGTGGAATGACCTTCTTTGGGAGTCTGATCTTTTCCCTGAGAAGGACCTAACCCACATATTATAGGTGCTACACGGCAGCGTGTTAGAACAGTTGGGAAGATTCAGAAATTCTTTAGTCTACTAGACTACCCATATGACAGCAGAATTTGGACTGAAGATGGGAATCTGGCCCAATTAAACATACCTGTGGATGCAGCTGGTATTGTTGCACATTATGTGGAATTGCTTGTAAAGATTATAGATGTTTCCTCTAAGAAGTCATTGGAAAATTGTGAACTAGTGAACTAATCATTTTCTATTGGTATTCATGGGCCAGGAAACTAACATCTGTGGAAGATACTATATGGAACTTTTAAAAAAACCTGCAGTACACAATGCCTATATGATATTTTCCCAACAAATCTGATGAAAATAAAATGTAAAATAGAAGAAAGACTGGCATGAATATGAGTTGTAGACAGACAGCTACTAATGTGGTGAACATTTCCGACCAGAAAAGGTTCTTCAGGGAAACTGAGGAAAAAATTGAAAAGATAGAACCGAAGAAAAGGTAGGTAAATTGGGAAAATAAAAGGTGAATGTACGAAGTTATGCCTGTACTGACTAATGAAAAAAAAAAAACAAAAAATACCCCAAAAAACCAACAGAATAAGCAACAAACATTGATTAAAAGGTAATTACAAGACAGGAAATAAAGTAGAAAGGCAGGCTAGAACGGGAGGCTGATACTGACACCAATATGTTAGTGAATAGTCTACCAAGTAGATAGTGAATTAGTGAAGTTTGCTGATAAAATTCAGATGCACTTAATTTTGATTCAAGAGCTGGTGACATGGCATATTTATTAAAGTGTGATGGAAAGAGTTTGTGGTTACATTTGATTTGCTGGGAATTCTGACGTTCTCTAGTTAATTCCCATTGCTTGGTAGTATGAAATAGTTTTCACTTTTACTCACACTTAGTAAACAGTATGTTGATGAAACATCCCACTTACTGTTTTTATCAGTTTCAACCAAAAGTTCTGCATGTTCTTTGGCTGTGAGTAATGTTAGACCACATCAGAGAGGCTTCCTTTGAACCACAGTCTAGGAATGCATGTCTAGAATATCCCAATAAAAGGATGTGCATGCTAAAAAATTTAGAGCAAACTTTCTTTCATAGTGATTAAAATACTATCCACAATGGTGCATTCAACACTTATTAAAATATAACAGTAGTGAGCAGCACTTTAACGTACAAGGTTTGTTTAATCTCAGTTGAGTGTAGAACCATGATGGTTCATGCTTGATGGGAAGCTTGTTGAACAGTAATAATTCAATTAACATCCAAGAAGGCCATTTTATTTAAAATATTGTAGAGAGTTATATATATAAGTATATATGTGTGTATATAATACACACACACGCACAGACACACATACTTACATGTACATGTAACAGACATATATACATCTATAAGATGGTTTCTTGGTGTGCAAATTTCAGCCCCTGACTGCTCTTGCTTTCTCTTATTTATTGTCATGGTATAGTAGCAAAACAGTCCTGAAGTTGTCTGTGTAGCTGTTTATCAAAGAATCACAGAATCGTTTAGGTTGGAAGGGACCTCTGGAGATCATCTAGTCCAACCTCCCTGCTCAAGCAGGGTCACCTAGAGCATATCGCCCAGGATCACATCCAGACGGGTTTTGAATATCTCCAGCGAAGGAGACTCCACTACCTCTCTGGGCAACCTGTTCCAATGCTCAGTCACCCTCACAGTGAAGAAGTTTTTTCTCAGGTTCAGATGGAACTTCCTGTGGTTCAGTTTCTGCCCGTTGCCTCTTGTCCTGTCGCTGGGCACCACGGAGAAGAGACTGGCCTCATCCTCTCAACACTCCCCCTCCCCCCCCCTTCAGATACTTGTACACACTGATGAGATGGCCTCTCAGTCTTCTCTTCTCCAGGCTCAACAGGCCCAACTCTCTCAGCCTTTCCTCTCAGTCTGGAGAGATGCTCCAGTCCCCTAGTCATCTTTGTAGCCCTTTGCTGGACTCTCTCCAGTAGTGCCATGTCTCCCTTGTCCTGGGGAGCCCAGAACTGGACACAGTACTCCAGGTGAGGCCTCCCCAGGGCTGAGGAGAGGGGCAGGATCACCTCCCTCCACCTGCTGGCAACACTCTGCCTGATGCACCCCAGGAGACCATTGGCCTTCTTGGCCACAAGGGCACACTGCTGGCTCATGTTTAACTTGTTGTCCACCAGCACTCCCAGGTCCTTCTCTGCAGAGCTACTTTCCAGCAGGTCAACCCCCAGCCTGTCCTGGTGCATGGGATTATTCCTGCCTAGGTGCAGGACCTTGCACTTGCCTTTGTTGAACTTCATGAGGTTATCATCATGCAGTTCATGAGGTTATCATCATACAATACCTGTTTAGGACCTAATCCAAGGCCACTTGAACTAATGAAAAGATTTTTGTTAACTTCCAGGGGTTTTGGAGCAAACTCTTAAGAGTTGTCTGTTACCGAGCAAACGCACTGGATTTCTACTGTTATATAATCCTCGATCGTTAAAAAAATATTTTGAGACAATCTGAAGCAGAAGGGACGTACACGCTTTTTTTTAAATAAAAATGTGTGTGTGTACACATGCACATGATGTACTTATCTTTGAAATAGTAAATCTGCTTTAAGGCCTTTCATATACCAATACATATCTTTTAATAATATACAACTGTCTAATGTATTTTGTAGGCATTATATCTTTGGCTACTAAATAATTAATCACTTCATCTTACTTTTCAGTAGAGGGCACTCAGAACAAATCATAGATCAAAATAATATATAAAAGACACTAATCATAATGCAAGTTATTCATTAAAAACTCTCCTGTGCCTTAAAAAAGACTACCATCTATTTACATCTTTTTAAAATGTAAAACAACTATATTAAAGGATAAAACTTTGCAAAGCGTGAGTTATCTCCTGCACCCATTCTTATGTATTTCACAGTGTGATGCAAGTAACCTATTAAACTTTGAGAAAAAGTTGTTTGTTCATTTTTATGGATTAACTAGCCAGGGTCTAATAAAAAATTTAACAACTTTTTAATGAACTAAGCCTGTCCTCTCTTTCCAGGCATAATGAATAGTGTGTATAGGTCTTGACAATAGAAGTTATTCCCTTCTTTGGTACAGATCATTTAAAATATGCAAAGTAGAAAACAATCAGGCTTTGTTTCCAGCAAAAACTGAACAGTTAATAAAAGGAATAGGATCTTGAGTCCTCACTGTTTTCATCTAGCTTTTATAGCAGTATAACTCTGATGAATGCAACTATCATACCATTAAAAAACAAGAGTAATGCACTGTGGATCTGGATAAACAATTTGATTATATTACATTTCGTAAAGAAATACTGCAAATTCAAATGAGCTTTTATAAAAATGCTAATATTTTAAATAATGTTCAAGAAAAGAATCAAACTTTGTTACTTAGAAGACGTTTCCAAATAGGTGTGAAACATAACAATTTTAAGGAATGAAAACTTTTGATGCCTTCCACACAACTGTTACATAAAGCTCATTTTTGTTATATTAAAATAGAAAATAAGAGCTAAGTTTCTTTGTTTTTTTTTTCATTTTATCTTACAAACATCCCAAGTTAGAATGTGTACCTGTATTTGATAAAATGAGTACTTGTGATAGTATTTAAGTGAATATAAGCCTGGCCTGACCCGAGCCCATAACCTTTGTACACAAAAAAAGTCCTGTGAAACATGGTTTCGGTAGTTTTTGTTTAGGAAAGGCTTCCTTACTTACACGGAGATTACTGTCTATCATCTGTTATGTCGAGATTAAATCTAGAAAATGGGGGTGTGTGCGTGTGTGGGTGTGTGGGTGTTGTACACCTAGAAAGAAAAATGTTATTCAAAGACTTTTAATTGTTTGAAGTTTATTTTATACCTTTTATATTTTTTCCGTCCTTGTGGAATGGTAGATCTGCTACTATTTATCCATAAAAGAGGTACAAAAAGAAAGTAAATTTTCTTATACTTTTCCCAAAGTGTGATTTCAAATTTGACCTTCTAGAGGAGAATGCCGTTCCATCTGCATACCAGTTCTTTACTGGGCATGACTTCTTGAAAAATGGTTATATTAAGGTGAATCATTGGCACACTACTTTTGAGACTCAGTGACTAGAAGTACTGACTTTAGCTATAGATATTATGAACTCATTTTGCTATGCAATGCACCTCTCTACTACTGCACTAGCCCTGCTATTCTAGTGGTAAGTTTCTGTTAAACCAGCACTGTTAATCATCCTGAAGCAGGCACCGGTTCTTTGAGACTGACCACTAGGTATTGGCAGGAAAATTGCAACTCATTTCATTTTTGAGCTAAACTGGTAGCAGAACTGGAAGCTACTCCTGTAGAGTTGAAAAGCTACAGAGCTAATCTACCATACTGCTAACTCTAAAGATTTGGCCAATGCTATATCACTGTTGGATGTAACTCAAGGCTTTTATTTTTTCGAAATGTATAACCCTGGTGATTTAGATATTGACTTTAAAGATCTTCCTAGAAGGAAGTTTATTATCTCTTCTCCATATCAGAAAAATGCATTCTGTGAATTTAAAGTAACATATGATTTCTCAAACAGGAAGCTAGTTTGTGCCGTAGCCCTACTGGAGGGAAAATTCTTGATCACAAAGTAATTTAAATGTGTTTTATAAATGTATATGTTGGGTTTGAAGAGGACTGGGACCTGAGAAGAAATATGTATACTTGATTATGCTCTTTGAAATACATATTTATATATATTTATTTATCATACACTGTTTCATGTACTCCATACCGCTAGTATTTTGAACTCCCATGATGATACTTAGCAGTGCCTCAGAAATTCACATAATAAATAGGAATGTTAAGTATTTGTGCTTCTGTTTTGCGTAAGAGTATCCTACATTATAAATTCTGACAACAAGCAGTGCCCGCATAAGGTGTTTTTGTTCAGACTAGAAGAGCAATTCCAATGTCCCCTCTTTTCGTGCTTTGGTTCATACCATGGAGTCGTCTCCAAGCTAGGAATTGGATTCCTTTCCAATGAAACTAACCTGGAAGATGAGATCCAGGAGTGTGCTCAACATGTTCCAACCACTAATGAGTATTCATTAGTCATTCATTCATCAGGGGGCCAGATTAAACCTCCTGAAAAACACAGTGTGGATATTGGGTTCTCAGCACCAACGGTTTCACCCTGCAGATCTCTCCTCTTGAGCTGTACTGCTTGCTAATACAGGCAGAATCAAAATATCACAAAACCTATATACTTCAGCCATCCTAAAAATTCTCATTATTATTTCTTGGTCCATAAATTACGCAGAAGCAGTTTATCACAGCATTTGAAAGCTGAAATTTGTGCTGGGATGGTTGATTTAAAGTGTATGTTCAGATCAGATGGTAAGCTTCATACCCTGATTAACTGAGAATGGGAATGGAATATTTATATTTATAAATTCACAGTTTGTTTTCCATATATATTCTCCAGTGGTCACTTAAGGTTCCATGTTTTATATATTTCTGCCAAAAAAGCAAGGTTACTGTAATAGTCAAACACAAAAAGGTTCATGATTATTAGCACTGTGAGAGCACATTAATCTCCTTAGAAATGATTTTACACTGTTTGCCCAAGACTAATGTGTTCTGGATGCCTTTTCTCCAACAGAAAACATAGTTTTTGATGGTTTTAATAAACATTAATAATATTAAAGTATTAATAACCACAGGAAAAGCTATTATTTTTGTTTGCAAAATAAAACATTAATGATGGCTGGAGGCATCATTGTCCTTTTGCATAATGGCATGCACTGTAGCCACACAATAAAATATCAGAAAATAAGTCTTTTATCTATTTTTTTAAAAACACAATACATTTTACTTTTTTGAAAACTTTATTTTTCAAGATGTCTGTTCCTACTTAAACTTTACATGTCACTGTCCTCACCCAACCTCAACTGCAACCTCTTGCACATATTTTCTATTAAGATGCCATAGCTGCTTAGATAAATGAAGTAAAGTGTGACTGCATAAGGAATCGTAACTGCCTGTTCCCAATAAAAAGTTTTCAAATGTGAACAAGCTTTGATGGATACTGCAAAAACCCAGGGTTTTCAGGCATCACAAGGAATTCCAGAAATTGTAAATAATGTTATAATCCATTATATGGATGCGTTTTGTTTAAGAAAATTAAAATGTGTGAGGAAACGAGCCAAGATTTTATCCTGCAAATGATTCTATGTGATGCTTGTTGATGGGTCTCTGTGTAAGTAGAGAAGCCCACCAGCAGAAAGTCATTTGCAGAACTGTGCTCTTCGTTCAGAAAAAAATGCACTGCTTGAAAAAAAAAAGCAATCTTGTACACAATCCACATTCAGGATGTAAACATCTTGAGATGTAGAGATTAACTGCTTAGTTATCAATGGCAAGCATAAAGCAGAACAATTACCAAATTGTATCAAATCTGTCATATGTTAGGTCGATCATCCTATATTTGCCAGAGTCCAGGTAGAATTTTCCTAACATCACCTTTTTGTTGACATATACTTCAAGAAAATAAGCTTTATGCTCCTTAAGTTCTTACATAATGAATGAATACAGCCATTACTCATACAAATGTTTTCTAATCCTTTATTTTATAATTTTACTTAGATCTTGCTTTGAAATAATACGTTCTGGATGAAAGCTTTTCAGGACATTGCCACACGTCATAAACATTAGATTTCAAATGAGATGCGTCCCAATAAATACTTTTAGTATCAATTCTGTCTTTCAGTTACATGGGGAACTAGTTGTTCTATTTCCTTATTCCCAGAAGGGAATCAGAATAGCATGGGTCCTGGATTGAGTTATGCTTTTGCTGAGATTGGTGGAAGAGGCATGAGTAGAATTTCCTATGCTTGTTTGTATTATGTTTGACTGCACTATGACATCGTACATGCCTTTACTGCCAGAAACCACTGCAGACATTTTAGTAGAAAAATCTATGTTCTTTTGTGCATCTTCACATTAGCCTAATGACGCCAGTACTGGCATGATGAAGGTGACACAGGAATATACTGACAAGGCTGTCACACTCTTGTCAGAGCAGTGACCATCTAGTTCCATATCTGCTTTCTGACAATAGCCAGTATTTGATGCTTAGAGAAAGAGTACAAGAAACATGGGATGAGCAGAACGATCCTTCTCTAGCTGCCAGCTTCCTGATCTAGAGACTGCATCCAGTTTACTGGGTTAAAAGCCACCAGATAACCTATCCTTCATGAATTTTTCCAATCCTGATCCAGCATCAGGACTCTTGAGGCCAGTAGCTCTGATGTAAAAATAAGAAACGAAGATCCTTTTCTCAGGAAGATCATACCTTATGGCCATAATCAGCCCATAATTTAGTATGCACATATTTTCATATTTTTCCTGGATAAAACTTTTCATCACATTATTGAAGCACTCTGATCCATCCTTTTACTGGTGCAGACCACTATGCAGAGGAAAGTCGCACCAATACTGTGTGCCCATGTCCCAAACACTTTGAACTGCTTTCTGGAGGCACAGTGCAAACTTCCTTTCAGTGCTGCAGCTAAATGGTAAACAATGAATGAGAGAAACCTGAATCATGAGGACCTTTGTGCCATCTTTGCTGGGGGGCTAGAGGGAAAAGGGTAGTAACCTTCAGGAAAGAGATTGGAGTGAACAGCTAGGCAGTGCCATGCCTTAAACTACTACAGCAAGATCTGCTAGAGCTCATCTATCCTCTCTGCTTCTGAGAAATGTAGTCAAATGGCTGCTATTTGTACTGGCTTTATGAGGTAACTTGAGATTATTATGCACACGGGTGAGGTAGCATGATATTTTCCCTTTACAGAAAATGGCAGGATTTTCTGCATGCATTCTAGAATTCATTTTTCTTTTTGATACAGGAGCGAAGTACTGTGCTTAAATGAATGAAAAATGGAGTATGTGCTTCCAGACTTGTTATTCTTAGTATCAGGTGAATGCAATGCTGATCAGGCTACAGAAAAGAAGAGGGGGGGAGGGCTGTACAGCTGCATGGTTAAGACCACGCTATGTATATGAGAGTACATTCTGAAGTAGACAGTGCTAGTAAGGAGGTTAAATTTCCCCAGGGTCAAGAGAAGAAAGCTTGCAGAGCTGCTGCCTTTGGGATTTGCTCCTTATTTTATATGGAGAATTTCAGCTGTAGCAATTTTGCATTTCTCCAATACTTTCTGAAGTGTTGGCGTATACAGGAGTCTAGTATATTTCATCAGAAGTATAAAGAAAGTAAAGCCATCCATGAAATGTGACCCTTTAAAATTAAGATTTCTTTAAGCTCCTGTTCCTTTACACCAGATACTGTTCCTATGAACCTGGTCCATAATATAAATGCATCAAAAAGGGGGGGAAATGAAAGTTTTCTTTATAATCATTGGGCATATCTGGCATCACTTATATTTGAGATGTGGAACCTAATGTACCTACCTCTCCTTTTCTGTTTTAAATGGAACTCAGGGGCCTTCCTCAGGACTGTTGATGCTTCTCTGTAGGCCAAGCCCCAAAAGGATGAAAGTATTGACATACTCAGCTTTGCAATGATCAGGCTCCATACGTAGACCTATCTTCTCTTTTATAAAAAGCATTAGGGTGCTTTAATGCCAGGAACACTGACTGCCCAGAGCTTTGAGACCAGCTTTGGGAGCCTAGCAGGGAACTCCTGTTGGCTTTCTTCTTACCCACAAGCTCTGCCTTGAAAATAGGACTCCCAGTCCTGGCAATGATTATAATCCTAGAGCTGTACAAATTTTACCCTAAACTTTAGTCCATCCAGATACAACATCTGCTAAATATCACTATGATATCAATATATCACTCACCAAGGATCAAGGTTGAAGTGGCGCTGATACAGAGGTGAACTATAGGTGTGCTGTTGAGACAGAAACATAATTATGGGGTCTGGGGAAACACTATTCAGTTGCTTTGAGAATCCAAATGCTCCAGTACGAATTCCACACAAATCCAAACTCTTTTCAATTATAACTCACAGGATTTATGAATCATGGTATCAAGGTTAAAACCTTTGAATAAGTTGTTTCCCAGAAATGTAGGAGAACAATGCCATATGAGGCAATGAATCAAATGGTGAAGTATAGAGAGTCAGGACTATAACATTTCTTAATTTAGTTTTCTTCTATGCTTTTAGGAAAAAATTAGATTTTTCTGACCTTCTCTTAGATATACAAACAATTCATTATCAACAGCTTTCCACTGTTGATCTTTTTGTTGATCTTTGTTGATGTTTTACCTCAGGCTGGAGGAATAAGATTGTTCCATTTTGCAGGACTTCTGCAACAGGTATCTGTTTACATATGCGAAGCACTTTATTCTGTCCCTCCCTATAGATGTTCAGATTTGGTGATGTGGAAATCAGTGTAACCATTTTCAGAGCAATGTCATGTTTTAGTGAGAATGAGGTTGCCAGAATCTGGCCCAATCCCTGCAGCATTTGACAGTAACTTACAGGGCAACATACACTGATAATGACCAAACGGGAGCAAATGCAGGGTAAACTTGGGTAGTAAAAGCTTAACTCAGCCACATATTCCCATGTTAGGTATTACTTTACCTTGTGGCCATTTCTTCCAGGACCAACAGTGGGAGAAGGAGGTATAACACACTAGTCATGGTGGCAGAATGAGATCTTCAGTGGATTGTGTTTGGAAGAAAAAACAGAATATGCAAGATGAGTTTTGTACCGTTTCTAAGTGAAGATCCAATGAGTGTTCATTGTTCTTTAGAAATTTTAACAACTGTAGGATCGGATTCTATACCTGGGCTAAATCCTATTTACTGCAAACAACAAGTAATTCTGCTTGGTCTATGCATCAAGCTAGGAGAAAAGGTGAAGTGGGAAACTTTTCTCCCTTGGTTTTGCTCTGAGCTGCGGTCTAGAGCTTTTGGAGACTACTCTTCTCAAGAGAAAGGAGAAGAGGGATTAGTCAGCCTGTGGTCTGCTTGCTACATGTCTTGCACGTGGCACAGAAACCATTCAAAAAGGTAAGGCTGATAACCTGTCTGTAAATTCTCTGTTTGTATAATATGGAGAAATCAGCCTGATGCTCAACTACAGTGCATGAGGGGTCTCCAAGATCCGTTTGTGTGCTGTGACTTCTGCCTGCTCTTTCCACTACAACTGGATGACAGCGTGAAAGCAGAACTGCTGTGTTTGATGGTTTTTTACAAGTGAAGAATAGTCGGGACAGCTTTGCCTGAAAGCCCAGATGCAGGCATGAGATAATATGTTATATGTTATCTCTTGAGCTTAAGTTGCTATAATACTACTGATGAAAAGGTTACACATAAATGCAAATTCGTAATGTCTGTCACAATCAACTCTGAAACCAGAAAGTATTATCTTTGTTGCTATAGTTTCTACAATAAGATTAACAAAGTGACAGCTTTAAAAAATGTTCCTGTTACCTTTGGAACAAAGAACTGCAGTATAATCTGAATGTTGCTGTATAAGAAAGAACAGAGGATAGTGTATTATCAGAGTTGAAAAAGGCCAGACTTAAAAGCTTGTAGAGGACATTTGATGCAAGAATGGAATAAATTTTGGATAGCGTTATGCCTTCTTAGTAGTCCAAATCATGTTGTGTAACATGTTAGACTGACTGACTTGTAATAAAGAAGAGATTTTTTAATACACTATTTCATTTCTTCAAAGCTGGAAAATATTCAATACCAAAACAGAAATGGATTTGAGAAACAAGTGAATAACGTTCATTGAATTATAGAAAGATACGTTATAAAAGAAGTAAAGAAAGCAAGGTTCTGATAGAATAACCGCTGTGAGCAAAACAAAGTGGTCAGGGACCTGATCTGTGACTTCTCTTTGAATGACTATGGTGGAACAAAGAACCTGGAAAGTGAACATAACTAGCCCTCTGAGGATTTCCCAGAAGGTATATAAACATCGGAGATTTAAAAATCCATCACAGGAAGATGATCTCGGTGACAGAAAAATTGCTCACAGTGAGACAGTCTGCAGTATCCAAAAGAGAGTCCTTACCTTCTGCACTGTCTGGAAGCAAGAGCAGCCAACTATTTCTAGACAATTAGAAAGACAGTTAACCATATTATCCCCTAAGGTGCAGATCATCAGCAAACTCTACTTCACAGAGTCTTGATTGGCTTTGAGAGCTGGAGGGGTAGCCTCCATCTACACATCTCCAGCTCCAGGAAGCTGGAGAAACAAGTCTGGCAAGTCAGTAGGTCTGTGACTGTGCAACTGTCTTTTTATTCTATGCTAAGTGAAACAGAAGGTCAGAAACACCAACCCAGAAAGCTGTTTAGAGATCTAGCCAGAACAGAAAGAATAACATTTTATATAATTTGGGTTTTTTTTGTTTTTAATATATATGAAGATCTACCTCTGACAGCTCAAAGCTGTAGTATGGAAGGCATTGTTAGAGTAGCCTTTGCTTTTGTGTGATTTTTTCTGAGAACCACAAGCAGCTGAGTAATATTTTAGATGTCATGAGCCTTAGTTATTAGAAGAGTTTACATGAATCTGCTATTGCTTTTTATGTACAATGGTATGTAGAAAGCTGACATCTTGCACAGTGGTTTAAAATTTGGATGGGCGTATAGGGTAGAAAAGATTACAAAACAGCCATTATCTGAATAATTGCAAAAAACCAAAAGAGCTGCACTTTGAGTTTTTTGAAGAAGAAGGAAATGAGGAGGGATGAGAAGCACTTATTCTTTTTAGAAGCAGAGCCATTATTTTCTCTTAGTGTCTTGGCACTGGAAAAGAAAAACAGTTAACTGCTTGCAGTTCTTCTGAAGCAACAGTGTCTTTGGGCTTTAAGAAGTATGTACTAAAATAGAATTAAATTTTAAAGTTTCAAAATTAATCATTTTGAAACGATGTCTAATTTTACTGATGTCTCACACTTGGTTTCAGAATCGACCTGCTTCACCAAGTCTTTTCAATATCTTGTCCTGTTTTGGCAGGACTGAGATTTGTGTACTTTCTAACTGCTTTTTGTTCACATGGGGCTTTGATTTTTTACGTTTTTCATTTGAAGTGAAGATGTTCGCTGTGTTTTAATGCTTGTTGGAAAAGGTTGTTTTCATTTTGTTTTGTTTCTGGATCAGTTACCCACTCATTTGTCTTATCTTCAAGAAGGTCCACTGATCTTTGTAGTTTGCTGTGTTTCCCTAAGGACGGAACATTGACTTTTCATGTTTGGTTTGCTTTAATATACTGGGCCAGATTTTGAATTTGTGCCTTTATAAATCTGGAATGATTCCTTTGATATAATGTAAGTAAATCTTTCAGTTTATGACAATCTGAGATCAGAATTTGACAAACTCTATCTTAAGTGATCAAGATTTTGATCTATTTGAATGATGGAGGGGAAAAAAGAAAGAATCACATCACTAGATAATAAATAGGCTTAATCACAGTAAGGAGCACCAATTCCATAAGTAGTTCGATAGAAATGAAAATTTTATAGTAAGCAAGGACATTATAAAACCTTAAAGCATGTCCTGATTAGATGAGAATGGTTGTCCCAGTATCTTTTCTCATTATGACAGTGCTGCAATTAATAATTAAGTGGTTTTTTTGTCTATGTAGCATTCTCAGTTGGACATTTACGTAATGAATGAGCTAAGGCTCAGTTGATTTGATTCAATGTAAACTGTTGCATTAGGATAATACAGCTCTAAAGGGATACTTGTCTCTTAGGAGATGACCAGTTTCTTCCCTTGTGTTATCAACACGGAAGAGTGCAAACACACCTGCAATAACATGTCGTATAGTATGATTTCAAAGACAACTCAATAATTGTGAGTGAAATCAGAGCAGTCAGTCTTTTCCTTTTTTCTCTCGAGTTTTCCCTGACAAGCACAGAAACATCTCACTGAAACCCTGAATAAAAGGATAAAAGCATGTCATGCAGGAATTTTGTAGCGGATTTTTGTGGTATAGCCAAAGAGTAATATAGCTGAAAACTGTTAAGTCGGACCTTTTGTTTGTGTTCTGTATACAATCCTGACACATTATTTGAAGACTTGTGCGCAAATTGGCTGGGACCAGTGAAGGCAAGTTTGAAATCAAACCAATGTTAGAATCTAAACTATGTCTGGGTTTTGGTCAAGGTGCTCGATGGAGTCCATTACAAAGTAGGTCTTTGCAACCACTTGATGAGCATTTGGGTAGTCAAGGTGAGGCAAAGCAAATAATGTACAATCTGATCAATAACTGGTATTTTAGAGTGGGAACTTCATTCCTCTAGTTTTCACCCCTTTTATCCACAGAATGCCATTTTATAGGTGTAAATGCTTTTCAGAATTTTGGCAGACTGAAGTTTAAATAAGGTCAGCTTGTTCAGCTTTCCCCCTTAAATTCCTGGCAACTCTTTATACTGCTAGAAGCACAATTAAGGGCCTTATTATTCCCTTGACAGATAATTTTCATGCAGAGGAATGGAAATTATGAGTCTGAACTAATGATGTTTTCTTTTATTTCTCCACTGGAGAATTTTCCTTCCATAAAATAGGCTAAGAACTCACTATTTTAAATACACAAATTCTTGTGTCCCACAGAGGTCAAGGCCGTGAGTATAGAATAAGGTTCCTTATATTACAGTTGATACCCACCTCCATTTCTTTGGCTACTTGATATCTTCTGTAGTGACTGCCCTAATGCTATTGCTACATGCCACTACAGGATAGGAGGAAAAATGGAAGAGATAGATACTCACTCCATTCTACTGCAGACAGAAAATGAGGGAATCTACAGAGCACTGAACTCCCTAACATGCTTTGAAAGCACTTTCCTTTTGTTGGGACTAGTCCCTTTCATGCTCTCTAACTGCAGCTCCTCAAGGATATGCATGCCTCAGGGGTTTATACCATGCTAAGTTATCTATTCTTTCCATAGCTTCATCAGTGGGTTTAGATACTACAGCAGCTCACACATTCTCACAGTGACCCTGTGTGTGTTTGTTGCCCTCTCTCAAATTGAACAAAATATTTGATTAATATTTATTTTATGGTCGATATACAAAGGCACTTCTCTGAAGAAGGCAGAACACTTGTGATCAGTATGCGGGTTGCAGATACATCTTAATTATCATTTGTACTTACAAATTTACACTAATTTTTCAATAGCTTGTTCTTCAGTTGCAAACACGTCAAACTGTCATATGTATGAATGATATTACAGGTATACATGTTAGGATTTTGTCAAATATAAAGATCAAATGAATTCTACAAGATTGCTATTCAGAATGTGCTTTGTCAGCTCACTGAGTTTGCAATAGAAATAAAGTTCCTTAAAGCAGGTACCTGCACAGAATTATTTGGAGCTAATATGTCATCTAACAGTATATATGTTAAATAAATTAAATAATCAGTTATGGAGTTTTCTTAAACCTTTCTTAAGACCCTTTCTAAAAATGCTGTTAGGGAGAAACCATTTTCCAAAATGCAGGAGTGATCTCATCTTGTAGTCACCCTTTAAACATCCTAGGAAAGAAAAATTCCAGCTCCATAATTGTGGAAAGCCATGGTTTAAGAAGATTTTAGAGACAGTTATATATGAAATTGAGGCAAGGGAACAAGATTGGTCAAGAGCTGTTAAAGACCTGGCTTTGGGCATGGATTATGTACACTGGAAATACTTACTTAGCCTCTCTGGATAACTGAATATGAGAGATAGTAGAATATAAATTACTACCTATAGTCTCACAGGTTATCTACAAGTATATGTTCCTTCTCTAATATCTAGGGGGAACTGGAATGCTGACTCATGAAGTGCACATAGTGCATGGATGTGGAAAGCGGTGACCCTTCATTTCTGAACTAGTTTAAATATCAGAATGTGCCTCCAAAATGAAAAAGCTGAAGTTAATTGAAAAAAAAAAAGTCCTAAAATTACCATTCTTGCTTTCCTAACTTCAGTCAGCTGAGTCATCTCTGGAAATACCATGTATTGACCATTGTCCTATACAGTCAGGAAAAGAAATATGCCCTGCTCAATACAAAACTACTACACTAATTTCTCTGTTTTGACAGAACACAATAGTTTATTTTATGCTCAGATGTTCTGTTCTTTCCATAAGCACACGCATACATGGGTTCCAGAGCATTGAAAGCAGGCAAGGGTACAAATACCAGGAGCTGTGATAACATCAGCTGTGTTTCTTGAAGCAGACCTTTTGCCTTCCATCTTGTCATCAGTTTTCAAGAGGTGATGCAGACTCATTAAACCACTGAGACGGAAGCAAGTTAATAAATAAATAAAAGCATAACCCAGCAACACTCCTTTGACAGTAACCCTACAGATTCCGTGCCAGAAAAGCGAATGGAATCAATCATTAATTTCAAGTCTTGTCAAACTTAATGGAGTCCTAGAAGCGAGGCTAACGTGGACTGGTCATTGTAAGTGCTGATAAACATTAGGAAGCAATCAGTAAGGAGAATGGGACAAATTTAGCCTTCAGAAGTATCTACTGCACATTAACTCTGATATATCTTTAGATCATATAAAGAGGACGATTTCAGGGACTACGAGATGTGCTCAACTCATATAAATCAATGTACTGTCTGTTGAGCTATTGGTGCTTTGCTGATTCAGATAAAGAGCAGATCATCTCCTTTATAAGCTGTGCATCCTCAAGAGCAAAGTTTTGTCAGTAGCAGAGACTAGAACTTTCTAAAAATCCACAAAGTATGGAGGAATTGGTTGCAAATGACATGAAGCTAGAATCATTCAAAGCGTTCACAGATCAGAAAGCTATATTGAAGGAAGATCTTACAACTGTCTGGACGTATATTTTATTTCTGGGTAGAGATTAATATTACCGTGTTTATCTCATAAAGCCATAAAGGATTTTCAGTCCTAGCTGAGTAAAAATCTTGCCCTTTTTCTTGTACAAAATCATTTGAAATGCTAATGGAAAGAAATTCTCTATTTAATGGTCTCTTGGATCAAAAGGTAAGAGCTAAAGATAGACACAAATTATTAATTGCTAGTATGCACAACAGTGTTGTATATAACATTTTAAAAGATAAAATTGGAGTATCACAGGTCTATTTTTATGATTGACAGATGTTCATCATGATTTCTAATAACTTCAAATACAATTATAGTTAGTGAGTCTTAGTCCTTGATTGACATTTTATTTTTAGAGATTGCTATGACACTCCTGCCTAAAGTAGCTAGAAAAATGAATAGTATTAGAGACTCATTTATTCATCTTCTCAGCCTCCTGAATATGCCAGTGGACATATTTCTACCCAATTATGGGGTCTTAAATTTCTAGAGGAAGTGGTGCAACTTTAGTCTTCTCTTTTCTGAAGAGAGAAATGAGAGTGGGAAAGAAAGAGCAGTAGTTTATTCCTTTGTGATGAAGTCTTTGGTGTAATCACTTGGGAAAATGCTAGTTTAAGCCAGTTAGTTTTCTCATGTGTTATTTTTCCACCCTTGTGTTATTTTAAACCCTTGACTAAAGCCTTGTTACCTCAGCCCTTGTAAATAACACACAGATTCCATCAGGCATACTTTCTATGTTAGCACAGGTGGAGGCACAACTGGAGATAATCCCTGGTATGATTTACCATTAACCCATTCAGGATTTTGGGAGTGAGGTTAGATTCCTTGAGCTTCACCTGGAGCTAGTTTATGGGCCAGCAGGGAATGCTATATGGCAGCGGTCTGTGGTGTGGTAAGCTTTGCTGAAGCATACACAGCTGTGTAAGGGAAGCAGGCGTGTATTGGAGAAGTCATGATACATTATTAATTCTAAGCAGAATAGCATGCATTTCATTTCATTCATATACATATGAATAATATGAAAAGAATCAATAAACAGCTTTTAAAGGCAGTGTAATAATCACTTAGAAATGGTAAGTCTTGTATTCCTAATTTTTCTCTACTCCTGGTAGTCAGCTCCATGATTTTACACAGAAATCAATTTTCTAAATGAATAACAAACTCTGATTGTAAGCTAGGGATATTTATGTCTATCAGTTTTGATGATGTTTATGAAAGGATTTTTTTTTAGAAAAAAAATTAAAAAATCACTTTTAATGAATGCAGTTACCTAAAGAGAAATTGCACTTCACTCGCATCTTAATGAATAACAACTAAAATCTCTAATTACTGAATTTTTGTTTAATTGGTGGTGACCTGCAGGATTAGCTTTCAGAGACACGGTGCAGTTTTTATGAATCTGGTTGCCTCTGGGCAGAGGATGCATGATCTTCAGGTTCTGTCTAATGAATGTAGAAAAGTGCATTGCTTAAAGCTTCCATAACTAAGTAAAGGCTGGAGTGCTTATGATATTTGTTTAAGAAGGAATAATTATGCCAATTTTATCCTCTAGAGCTTCTTAAAAATTGCTCTTTAGCAATTTATTGTTTAGAAAGCTAGAGAGCAATTTTATGAATTTAGATTATTCAGTCAGAGGATTGCTATTCCTAATTTACTTTGCTTTTATCTAGGTAAAAATGTTAGTACTATCCTTAGTTTTATTCCCTTTACCAGAGAAAGAAAATGTGTCCTGTAACTTATAGCTGTTAAGCTCGCTATTTCAATCTTGCTTTGTTTTCCGAGGGTTTCAGCCACAACTAAACAGGAAGGCTGTTTTTGGTGGCTGGAAAGGGAAACTTAAAAACAATTGAATGCTGTCATTCTTTCTGCTCATCGCCTAATTCAGCTTTAGAGCTGTTGGAGAGTGACTCTGGCTAACATGAGCATGTGGTCCCTGTTGATTCAAGATTGCCTGCCACTCTCCTCTGACATACAGCAAACTGCTCTTTTCAGAGGCAGGGCAGGGGAATGGACGTCCTAAATCACACGTGCCTCGTGATATTCCCAGCTGGAATGTAGCATGCCTTTTGCTTTCTTGAAATCAGGCTCTACTTTATCTTTAAAATGTAAACCTGCATTCTGAAAGATTTAAAATAATGCTTTGGACTCATCACTTCTTATTCTTCAAAACTCTGTGTTTTCTTCAGCTTCACTGGATGGGATCTGAAGGGTGGCAATCTTAACATGCTGAACAACGGAGGGTAATTTTTTTTTTTTTGTGGTGTATCCTTGTTACTGTCTTGCGGGGTAGAGAAGATAGCTCCTGCCTGCTTTCAGCTCTGGTGGCATGATAACAAACAAATCTCTCCATAGATGAAAGAGACTTTGTAACGCTACAGTGAAAAACTGGCAAGCATGCTTAAACAGTTAGTGTTCAAGTGGAACAAGCATTTCTGAACAGGACAAATAGGTCTAAACGGACTTAGGTGTAAACAAAAAGTTATAAAGATGAGAAGCAGAAACAGTAGAAGAGAATGAAAACTGACTGGAACTTCTTACTGCTAATAGGGGTTTTGTAACCAGCAACCAATAATTGATGGGGGATTCAAAAATATGTTTGCAAGCTACTGGAGAAAATAATTTTTTTGTAAGGATATAACCTTTTATTTTATAGTATTTAACTAAATTCAGTAGAAAAAATTAGGAAGAGTAGATTAGTGGGTTTCTTGTCCTTTCCACTGAGGCATTTGCTGTTGAAGAGAGAGGCTATTGGGTTAGACAGATGTCAAAACTGCCCTGAGGACAAATCTTACATACTTAGGAATGTTGTTGAAAGGAACAGATTAGGATGAGAAAAATGGGGAAAGAAATCAGATGTGGGAGAAATTACTTTGCTTTTCACTGATTATTATTATTTTTTTTTTCCCCAGCCTGGGAGAGTGGTAATTCTAACTTTATACACAGGTTGCATAACCCCAAAGGAATCTGAACTTTCTAGCAAATCTGATCCCTGGTATTAATCTTTAAAAAACCTAATAAATACAGATAAGACTAAATGGAAAACAGAACCATCTTTTGGCTTTAATAGTCTGTTTGCTGGAATTTATTCTTTGCTGCTGTCTCACAACTCATTGTGGTATCTCAGTCCTGGGATTTAGCCTGAGGCTCTTTTGGAGGAAAGAAGCCTGACCCAATCTGTCCTCATATTAGTCTTTCAGCAAAAGCAAACTTAAAGTTCATATGTATGTATTTTAGCATTTATCTGTCCTAGGTGGTGTGTGTTGGGGAGGGGAATCTTGGGTAGCTGGACCTTTGTTCTGATCAGTAAATATTTTTTTTCAAGGTATTTGAAGATATTTCAAGATATATCAAGGAAAGATACTAATAGGGGAAGGATTGATTTGTGATTAAAATGAAGAGTGGGACAGAGGATCTTGTTCCAGTCCATCCTTCTGTCATATGTTTCCTCTGTTGGCTTAAGAAAACCATTACATTGTTTCTGAGCTGTCTATGGCTTACACAAAAACAAAACAAGACAAGGCAAAACAACACAAAAGGTCCATGGGAGGAAACTGTTTCTTTTCTACCTGTTCTTTTATCTGTCTTTCATAGATGGACTAAGTTAGTGTCTGTCTGGTTTCAAGCAGCTGCACAGCACCTAGCAAAGCAGCCACTGGGATTGCTCTGCTCTCTAAAGTGAGGGTAAAAACTCATTTGCCTGTCAGACTGCCCCTAAAAAGAAGTAACACAAACAGGAGAATGAAAGGAGGAAAAAGAGAATCTCAACTTTATTATCCTGGAAACAACTTGTGAAAGTGCCAGCTAGTTTCACAGTAGTTCATCAAGCTCTCAGCTGTCTAGGGCAAGGCCCCTACTGGGAGAACTATGCTGGATTTTGTTGTACGGAAAATTCCTCCCATCGAGGACAGCTTATCTTCTTTGCATGTTTATCCAACTAAAACTGAAACCAGTAAAAGCACAGTTTCAATTAATACTTACAGCTTTGTCTACTGTTTCTGATAGGAAGGGAAAGTAATTATTTGAGTTAAGTGTGGTTCTGTGGGCATCTCATTTTTATATAGGACACACTAAGAATATTTGGAGCCAGAAGCTCCTCCCTGCCTACCTGACCAGCCAATGCCGGTCTAATTCTGTAACAGCCATCTGTTTTTGGGCATCTGCTTTTTTAGAGCCAAGACTAGCATCAGCCAAACCCTCATGAACAAGGACAGCATCATGGAAAGGGAGGTGGTTTTAGACCTTATGCACCAAAATTTACTGAAACATTTTGAAGTAGAACACCCCTCCCCCCCATTATTTTAATATAGCACACAGTACTGTTATCAGCGCAGTTCATGATGATGCCAGACAAGTCATGACATGGCTTTTGTTGTTTAAGTTCTGCAAAACATAAAGCGAAGACAGGATGTGTGTGTTCATATAAAGCAAACAAACAATGAATGGATGTTTTTTTTTTTCCTGTTGAATTTTTCACTTTAAGTTGACATGAGAATTTAGAAATCAGATCATTTCATTTGTCCCTTTTTTTTGTACATACTCACAGAGAATGAGCACTTCTGAATCCTTTTCCTTATTACTAACTAATTATTTGTCCCATCACTTTACTTCATCTTCCCTCCCAACTACTCCAGAAACCCTCTGCTTTCCTTGTTGCAGAAGATCTAGACAGGGACATTCAGCCCTGACTAATCCTGCACACCAGAGAGCGTTTCTGCTGCTAGTCACCAGTAGAGGGCATGATTGTCCACGAGCATTAGTAAGCAGGGGCACATCTTATGAATATCAGTGTCTGGGGTCAGGGAAATGTGTGCCTGGAAGGATCTGTGGATAATCAGGAAGATTGCAGGAAAAGTGGAGTGTCAGTAGAGAGAAGAATAGCTATCCTTTCTTCAAAGCAGCCAATGCTGTCTTTTTCCTCTGGGTCTCCTGATGGGGGACTCAGGTGCCTTCCAGTTTTCTCAGATGTTGTACCACCAGCCTGGTAAGAACCACAGCCAATGGAGAAGGAAAAAGAGTTGTTTAGGAATGAGCCCAAGTATAGATACTGGGAAACAGATTTGAGGCCAGGCACACTGCTCTCAGTCTGTGTGTGTGACAAAGAGAGGAGAAAGACAGTAAACAGTGCATGCACCCTCCACCTCTGGCCTGAATGAACAACTGCAAGGGAGTTTCTAGGAGGCCTTCTTTCATAGGTGTTTTTTTTTTTTTTTTCGTCAGGATCCCTCTGTTCTGACTGATAAGACGACTCCAGCTATGTTAACATTTATGTCTACTGCTGTTGCCCTGGCAGTGCCAAGTGCTTCAGGTCTTCCACCCCTCTGTGTATTATTCCAGGCTGGTTACAATATTTCTCTCCTGTTGTTTTTAAACCATGTCTACCACCTAGTGCAGAGAGGACAGCTGTGAGGGCAACATAAGATCAGCTAAGAAATACTAATGGCAGTTCGTTAGGCTGGATACTAGAGACTGGAAAGAGACACTCTTGAAAACAATGCTGATATTTTAATTATAAGCTAAAGATGTGAAAAGAGGTGTAGAGAAATTTATTCCTCCTCACCTGTAATTGAAAATGTAAATATTAATTAGCTGGTGCTGATTTCCCAGGGAATTTTCTGATTCCCTGTGACACTGCGTGCGGCTGATGAAGAGGGAAGCAGGCTATGGCCCAGGCAGCCTTTCAATACAGCTCATCAGCTGATGTTCGCTGGAGACTGGCTCAAAGGAAGCTTAATTTATTTCTTTGTTTGTTTTTAAATGCTAAACATTGAGGCGCAGGGAGTAAATTTCAGCACTCTCAGTGAGTTTCAGAATGCTATTAGCCTAATTTATTCAGAAAACAGTTTTTAAGGGGCCTTCATAAGGAGGAGGACGCAGGCCTGGTAGCTCAGAACATCCCCTCCTGCCACCAGCAGCAAGAAGTGGTAGATGCTGGAGCGTTTTCTCCTGCAAGAACTGTCTGCTCTGGGGCACAGGACAGCTCAGACTGGCCAGGATTCAGGCGCAGAAAGAGGATGACACCTGTCAGAGACACTCACTCTTTGATACTGAGGTTCACAGTTTTGGATTACAGTGAGATCCTTATTTGCTTGTGGATATTTAGGGAGAAACTGTGAAGAATTTTAGCATCTGCTCTTAGTTAGAAGGGTATAGATCTTATTTTCAGATAAGGAAATGTTTATTAAATATTCAAGCATAAATAAATATTCAACTAAGGAAATAATTTGAGTGTTAGATCAGCATAATTTTAGCACTATTCAGAAGTCGAAATTTGTAAAGAATTGGGCTAGGCAATGTTTTACACCTGATGTTTGTTTCCAGAAGGAAAAAAATACATATTACTGCTGATGTAGAAAGCCTTCAGTTTTCTAAAAGCAAACACAATGCTAGTGTCATAAATCTGTAGTTTGCAACTGGGACTGTAGAACCCATTGGTAGAGTCGTGTTTAGCTCACTCAAAAGGGAAGAGCAGACTGTGTTAGGACATCTACTGTTATCATTTTAACTTATTTCCAGGTTTATTTTTTTCAGGATTATGCCAATGTGATTGAAGTATTTCAGCTTGAGGAGGGAATGAGGGAAGAGGCTAGTGACAGGTGTTGGGGTTTGTTGAACTGGTGGTTCTATCTGTCTGGGTCATTTCACTGAATTGAGTATAGCCCCAGTCACAAAAACCTTTTACCCTTCAGGTTGTACAATTTTAAAATATGAGTAAGACTGTATTGAATTGGACTAGGAATTAAAACAAACAAACAAAAAAACAAAACAAATCCCTTGCTGGAGTTGAGCACACAAGCATTACACAACCTTCTGCCTCTCCAGTGTTTAGCAGCTGTTTATTTGAAATCACTTTGTGCCCAAAGCTAAGGTGCCATTTAATGACAACAAAATGTACAAAATGTGAACTCTGGCCACAAGAGATTTGGGAATAAACTTCACTGCGAGAGGTAGATTTTTTTTTTTGATTTTTTTTTTTCATCACAGAAGTTTACCAGCACTGCTCACAGTTCTTTATAGAATACACTGTGATGGATCATGCCACATCTGCTTAAGCAGTAGCATAGCAAAACATTGATTCAATAGTTGTTAAACCTACAGAGTACTGCATTATGGCTGCTAGTGGCTACAGCTTGTTCGACAGCATATAAAAATATGCATATCATGGTCCATAAATATTTATCTGTGGGAAAGATCCTGAAATAGAAGATTTTTTTAATCTAGTAGACAAACATAACAAGATGCAGCTCTGGAAACTAAATTCAGATTTCTTTTTTTTTTTTTTTTTTTTTTTTTAGCACAAAAGGCAATTAATCACTGGAATAATTTGTCCAGGGGATGTTCTGGCTTCTCTGTCACTTGGAGTTTTAAAATCAAGATTAAAATGTCAGCCTAAAAGATTTGCTGTAATCAACCAGAGGCTATTGGACTTGATGCCACAATTAATAGGCAAACTCTTCTGACTGTAATAAACAGGAGATTCGGTGAGAAGAACCTAACTGTTCCTTTCAACCTTGCCACATCTGACTTTGTGGTGCCAGCCAGAGCAAATTTGTAACTACTCAAGAGATAACCTGAAAGAGTTAAGACTAGTGTTTCTATGAGATAAGAATAGGACACTGTCCTGAGCAACCTGCTCTAACTTATCCTGCTGTCAGTAGGGGGGATGGACTCGATGATCTCCAGAGGTCCCTTCCTAGTTGTTCTGTGATTCAGAGGTATTAGTACATTTTTTTTTCCAAGCCCAAGCAATCTTCAACCTTTGGGACCGGCAGACCTCTGCTCACCCTCGCACTGTGTGGAACTGGGGGTGCTGCAAAAGACTCCCTTTCACAAGGACCATCAGACCCCTCACAGGCTCTCTGTTCTGCAGGCTGCAATTTAACAGCCACCACAATGCCGTTAAGTGGGCAGGCAAAATATACCTTCTGCCAATCTGAGCATTTCTGCCACTTATTCAGTATTCATTAAAGAAAATATCTTTGTCCCCTCCCCCCCCCCCCCAAATGGACAGACACAAGAATAAACATACCAGTAAAATAGGCGGAATCAAGAAAATGGTGAAGAGGCAATAATAAAGGTCTCATGTAGCCCTGACAGAGACCTAATAACGATCTCATCTGGTCAGTTGATACTGATTGAATAAGTCTACAGGTCTGGGAGGCAATAATCTTGTCTTCTCGCAGAGAGCTGCATGGGGGCCAGGAGGAATCTGAGCTGGGCAGCAAACAGAGTGCTCGGGCTGCTGTGTGGTGTTCATTCCTCCCCTGGAAAGGAGCGCAGCACAAGCCTAGCGAGCACTAGAGCTGCAGACAACAACATATGGTTTAGCTGGTTGATGTTTAAACACATCGGCAGACCATGCTCCCCTGAGGCCAAAACACTGAGGCTCCCTATTCCTAACTACTCTCCAGAGCGCTTGGCAGCCCTGCTGCTTCCATACTGGGATAAGACTCCCAGTATGCATCAGAGAGCTGACTATTTTCCCATGACAGCTATCTCGAGTGTTAAAATGGAAGTTCATTTAACTCTGTGCTGGTTTACTGAAGGCAATCTCCAACAATATATTGGTTTCACAGCAGTTCTAGTTCTATTTCAGCTTCATCTCTCAGGTAACAGCTGAAGATCTTCCAGGCACCTTAAATAAAATATATCTTCTCTAAGTCCTCTGCTGTCCCCTAAAAAGAGGGATGAACAGGCATATGCCTGATGCAATACTTCGTATTCCACAGGTATCGTTACCAGGCAACCATCCCGTGCAGCTTCGGCAGAACACAAAGTTCTCCAGCCACTAACCCTTCAAACACCTAAATCAAGATGTACGTGAAGGAAACATCGGAAATCTAAATGAAACAATGTAGTAACAAAGATTTTCAGAATTCAGAATAGATTAGGGACAACTGAGACACGTTAGCACCATGGTTACTGCGCATATTTTCTAAAATATTGTCATAGATGAGTGGTGTTTATTTGCATGTGAAGGTTAGTCTTATGTGTCCATGAGGGCAGCCATCTCAAGCTCTCAGGTAATTAGTAACCTAAATATTTTGACCATGACAGGTTCACAGGACTTATATGAAACTGGAAAACATTCCCAGCTTCCATCCCCAAGTAGGATGAAGGGAGAGCTGAAAGATGTGCCAGTTCCAACTGAATTCTCTCCCATCAAACACTACAGGTAGTCATTTGTATCAGCACAAAGCTGGCATAAAATTATTTTGCCTTACAGTGGCAATACCGAAAGGTTTTGCTTGTCACAGCCATTAGAACAAAGCCTGCTATTTTTATCTATCTTCTATTGAAAGTAAGTAAATACAAAAAATAAATATTGAAAATAAAAGATAATTCTCTTGCTCGGCTTCTAGATTAGTGTCTGCCAGGCTTTCTGGAGTCCCTGTGGCTAAGTGGGTAAGCAAAGGTGAAGGACAACAGGTTTAATTCAGCACAACTCAGTTGGCTATGGTCAGCTGACACCAGATGGAGACTTGTTGTAGGGTATTCTGATATCGCACCATGGATTAAAGTGGCAGAAACAAAGCTGGTGGAGAAACAAACCACTGCCCATTGCCACAGTGGCACTCCTGCTGGAGGGCGTGAACATCAGCCAATATAGGCCAGATAGGTAAGAAGTTACAAAAGGAAAGAGGGGTTCCCAGCACCTGAAAAGAGGCAATTTCCGTCTAGTCTGCTTCTCCTTTGATCCTCTGCTGACTGGAGGAGCTGACATCCTACAAGAAAAGAGTCTGGTTCTCTCATGAAAAAGTCTCATAGCCACAGCCCTCAAACCTCCTCTTAGTCTGTAAATAGAAGCACAAGTAAGAGATCTTTGAAAATGTGCATGTAGCTATATGCAGTTACATTCGTCAGGCAAAAGAAAATGGTGGAAACCAACAGAGAGACAACGAAGCTACTGCTACTCAAGGTCATTTATTTGTGCAATAGTGGTATCCATTTTGCAAATGTAAATTTTATGATATGCATCTATAAGTTATAGCATAGCAAATATCACACGCAGAGGCCAAATTTGTTCTTTCGCATGCAAATATATGTCCAACAGCCAAGAATGACAGTGCCCAAGGTCCATATGACAGCTATGTGATTGAGTAGTGTTGACAAGCCCAGTCCTCCAGATGCTATAGACACAGTGTTCAAAAGTGTTTGAAGACTTCACAGCACATTGAAAATGTCAGAAGATCAAGGCTGACCAACTGAATGACTCAAATGCACAAATCTTTTTTTCTCTTTGATTTCTTGAAGCTGATTCCAGATAATAAGCAGGAATGATCCTAGCTTCCAAAACGAGTGAGTTCTCATAAAACTAGACATTTTAAATATTTTTCTAAATGTTGCCCTTTACATTTTGTAAGGAGAAAGAATCATTAAGTAGCGAATTCTGTTTTAATCTTTCACAAAACATTTCTTGAATAGCCTTTCAGTAAATCCAAAAGGGCAGGAAGAAAATTCCCTACATTATTTCCTTCAGTGTTTTTATCGTTCTAGGGCTTGTCTTGTGTCATCATGTATCAATCATATTTTAACGTATGATTTGCAGTGTGTTTGTGGTGTCTGGCTTTTTGAGACTTCCTGATATTGTTTTTGATGGTCTGTTAATAAGCATGTACAACAAAAATCAGTGGAACTGTACAAATAACCATGAACAAAACGAGTCGTCTGCCTTTTCAGGATTGTAGAGCAGCAGAGTCACATAATGATAAAGGTGCTGATGTAGATGTTTTCTGGTGCTTTTTGCAGTACTTTCAATCTATACAAGACATATAGGTTCACATTTCTTATTTAAAATCTTATGTACCTATGAATCTCTTTTTCCTTGTGATATGCCAGGTAGCGCTGTTAACAAGACAAATAGAACAAATGACACAATTATTTGATTTTTTTCTGTTTCCTTCCAGTACAGGAGGGTCTGGCTTGTTCACACAAGTAGGGGTATAGATTTTGTCTCTGAATTCTGTTTTAAAAGTATTATTTTAAGTCTGATTATTCATGCAGAAATGCTTGTTTTTAAGAGCTCTTCCCTTGGCATTAAAATTAATATAGTATGTTAATTAAAAAGTGGACCACTGCTGGATTTAATGTTTCTTTGAAGAACTATTGTATTTTAAAATGATTTATGATAGCACTGATGCCTACTAATCTAGACACTGTGCTATTCCTTTTCATTATTGCAAACAGGGTTGTAAAACTCAGCTAATAAAATGTTCTACTGCTCAGAGGAAATATTGGAAAAGTCCAATCTTTCTTTCTCCTTTTTTTTTTGGTGTCTGCCAATCCTAAAACTACTTAACATACATGCTTATCTTTATTGTTAATTTCTTCCTTTTAAAAATCAAATGTCTTCCCCCAATTCAAATCAAGTCACTTTGTTTGGACATTAACTGTCTGATATCTGAATTTCTTCTTTTAGTGTTGCATAGTTTTTACTGATTGCTCACTATTAAAATAGTATAATGTACAATTATTCATTACACTTTGTGTCTGTATGTAGAAGCAAAGCTTTGATGTCCAATAAGAGATAAAGGAAACTGGATTAGAATCACAGGCCCAGTGTCCAGAAGGTTTTACATGTTGGTGATATTTAACCTATGAGCTTGTTAGGTACCTGCATGACTTTATTTTTGCATGGCATTGTGTGGATATGCACTGAAATTATGTTTACCCTGCAGTATTTGAATTATGCTCTTTCCCACCAATGAACATCAAAGTGAAAAGAATAAGGCTAGTCTTCTCTATAACTGAGCAAATTTCACGTGTAGATACAGGTAAGTCTTTCCTGAGTTTACTATATAGAAAACATGAATATTATTGTAGTATTCAGATATTCTAATCAAATTAGAGCTGTTGCTTAAAAAAAGTACACATTCCTTACTGGAAATTCTTTTAAAATTGAAAATATGCTCCCATTTGAATATTTCAGGAAAGGGATATACAACTTCAGAGGTTTTGTGTATGTACAGTATGTACAAAGGAGGGCTTTGTCCAGATTAACAGGGATTTGCCTGTTTTCCTAAGGTGGTTCTCCAGTTTGATCTGGGTAGGGCAGTGTAACAGTGGTGTAATAGCTTGATGACATTCTCCCATTGATGAGGATGCCACTTACATCAATCTCCAGGTTTTCCTGTGGAATTGTGCATTTACCCTTTTTTCTGCTAGGTAGTAAATGCAAAGAAGAACTGCACTGTCCGTTCAGCACTGTTTTGCCATCCAGCATCTCAGCTCTTGTTGCAGATAATGGAAAGATAATCTGATATATCACTTTCTGTTTCCTTTCAGGATACATGCTTCACAGCTTGTCAAGTCTAATAAAGATATGACATGTGCAATAACCTTTTCTTTCTTTGTGAATAAAAATGTGTTGTAATAAAATAGGCTGGCAGAGTTCCAACAACCAGAACACTTTCACAAGTAACTTGCTTAATTTAAAAAAAGAAGAAGAAGGAGAAAGAGAAGAGGAAGAAAAAAGAATGCCAGTTTCTCTTTGAAACCAAGAACTTGCAGGGTCTCATGACACAAAATTTATTTTTTCATTTAAAGGAACAGGATATCAGATAACAAATTTGCTATTTATCTCATTTATGTTTTAGAAGTTTTCTTAATTTTTTTGAGCTTTCTGTGACATGCACCATTCTATAAATTGCATTAAAATATACTTAACTCTGCAGGTATCAATCAGATGTCTAGATGAGCAAAGCAAACCTCCTGGAGAGCTCCATCTCCAGAGAGTATATGTTCTGCCCGACTTTCATCTTTCAGCAAAAACTCAGAAGATAAAATACATGTCTAACACTTTAAGCAATGTGGAAACTTTATGTATTTCTCAAGTACACAATTCAATACTGTCTTGTTTCACAAAAGGAGATTTTGTCAACATCTAATGCAAGAGGGCCAGCAGCTTTTGCCCAATTCTGATTACATTATAATGAGAAAGAGATAAAAATCACATTCTACTACTAACGTTCTAGGGCCCTCTTAACGGAACGTATGCTGGGAAAAACAGCCTCCTTTGTCCTTCTGTGAATTAACTTGGAGACGGCAAGATTATCCCTTTGAGAAGAACTAATCTGTATGAATACTCTGATACTTGACTTTCTACATTATGTCAAATCATTGATTATAAGCATCAACTAGCTTTGTTCCCCAGCATAGTTGTGTCTTCTTGTTATTAATTTGTCTGCCTCTTTCTCCTGCTGTCCCTTCCATTAGTCCTCTTGCTCTCTTTGCTTTCCTTTATTACCACTCTTAGTCAGTACTTGCACAGGAAAATTACAAAAGAGCAATAATAAACAGAGACAGAAGTGCTCTGTGTTTCTGCCATTTATCTTTTGCTTTGTAAAAGATGTTCTTTTCCATTCTTGCAAGCACAGTGAATGTTTATGTGCTTGCAACTGGCTATAATGAGTACTTGTTAGTTTCTCAAAATGCAGCTTTAAAAATAATTATCACTGGGGAGATCAGAAAGATTACTTTGATATATAAGGATTAACATGGGAAAAATATCAGCCAGCACTGTATTCTCTAAAAGACAAACATGTAACTTCATGGGTTGCTTAAAATGCCCATAATACCACTTGAAGTTTCAATGGCACAAAGTTAACAGAAACATCCAAATGGGCTTTGCAATAGGCTTATAAACCTCTATATAATTATCAAACAAAAAAAATTCATATAAAAACATACGAGTGCATAATTACAGGAGCACCTTAAGCACTGTAATTCACTTGTGTCTCAGAGAAACAGTATGGTTCAATGGGTAAGACATTAAATTGTCTATTATGAGAATGAGGTAATTTTCTCAGCTTTGATTGCAGTGGATTTCAGACAGTTCATGTTTGAGGTTATTCATTTGTAAAATCAGTTTGATTATGCCTGTCCCCACTTACGTATCCATAGGAGTATGGATTTGTTGAGAAAAGGATGACTTATAAGACAGCTCTACTAAAACAGACTGATATTTTTAGTCTTTTAGTTCAACAGCTATGCAATATTTAACACAACTAGTTTTCTGAAAACACTCCTAACTGTCCTGATCTCAGGTTTTTCAATATTTGCTACTCCTTAAAATAATTTAATTTTCTAATAAGGATTGAGGTGAGTTTAGCAATTCTCCTATGTCTGTTACTCACTCACCATTATGAGGACATGCATAGATTCTAATAATATGTGCAAGAATAACCAATGATATGCAATACAGAAAAAAGTAGAGTGGCAAAGTGGTTGCAGGAAGGATACAAACTAGCAATACAAATGAAAATGAGAAAGTAGACAGTACCGTCAAGAGTAGCTGTCAAGAGATGGATGGATGGTTCAAAGTATATGGAAGTCATGTTGGCTTAATATTTTTTTATCTGCCTTAAGAATGTGAAGAGGAAGATGGCTTCTTCAAAGATATTGTGATTGCTTCCTGACTATTGCTGAACTAAAAGTTGTGTTTCTGGGAGTTATTTAAATTTTAGACTATAAGCATGAGAGGGATATCACTAATAATCAATCCTCAAACAGGTGGAAGTGATTGCCAGCTGCAATGCTAAATATGCGTTCACTCCTGCTGAAATGTGTCTCTCTCTGCAGGCCTACATGAGGCCTATGTACCACACCTTAAGCCATAAAAACCCTTAGGTCCTCTGATCTGCTGGCCTTCTGTAAAGGCGTGAATTGTCTGCTGTCTTTTTTCAGAAAAGCTGGCCCCAGCTTGTCTGTGAGGACTTCCACGTGAGAGAGAACAGCTCTCTCCTAAACCACACACAAAACTGTTTGCATTCACTACGGCAAGAAGTTGTCTCCTACAAATGTTCTCCAAAGCTCAGCAGGGAAAGAAGGAGGAGTCATTTTGTTACCGTGTGCGTTATTCCGTCCGACTGCAAATAACTTTATCTGCTAATTGAGACTCTTGCGTTAGGTTACTGCTTAGTAATAATAATGGAAAATAAAAGCTGGTCTACAACCCCTTATAACACGTATCAGCGCCTTTTTAGAAACTTTGACAAATACTAAATTCCCTTAAAGGCAGAAGTGACACATAGTCTTTAGGCTTGAGACAAGTATTGTGTTTGACCTCAGGAGGATCTTTTCAAGGGCAGCAGATGGCTTTTTCATAGCAAGCTTTTTTGTATTAAAGGCCTAATCTGAGGACGCTAACCCTTAAGGATAAAGCAGCAGATATTTGCATATATACTGAGTTCCTGATCCCTCTGCAAAGGTGACTGATTAATGCCAATTATGTGATACGCACCTCACCCCTGAAGAGTTGAAAAACAGCAGCTCATTTTCGGTAGGTCATCAAACATTCAGCAGCAGATATTAAACTTCACTCATCTCTGATGCAGAAGGGATCCAGAATTAGAAAGCTGCCAGCAACAGAAGCTTTTGCTGCCCAGTCACTCACCGAAAGGGAGCACAGCAGGGCTTTCAGATGCCCTACTGCACACAGCTGTGCTCCAGAGCCCTGCCACAACCCGGCACTAAACACAATGGCACGAGCAGAGCCCAGAGCAGTCACGACAGGGCACAGCCTGCTTCCCACTTGCTAGCCCTTCCTTTGCGGGCCGCGCAGAAGAGGCTGATGCAGTTATATTACACTGCACCATTCCCCAAGCAAAAATCCTCGCTGGAGTTCTTGGGAGGAAAGGAGGGTGGCTAGAATGAACTGAAGGATTACATGATAATGAAGTATGCACGTACCTTGGAAAGTTGTGAAGCACTTTGATTTTTTTTCCTAAGATGAAGGAAATAGACATTCAATATAATTAATAATTTAGGGTAAGTTACTTTCCAATTGTTTTAGTTTGACTGAGGTCAACATGTTATTTTCCCCACCTTCCTGTTGGATTTTTCAGCTACTTTCAGGAGATAAAAGGTGCTTCACTCCAAAAAAATGCAAGATACTTTTTTATTATTATTATTTTGAATAGCAGATAAGAAAAGTCTTTGAAAATCATTGCAGAGCCAGACTGCCTTGAATTCTGTGTGACAGAAGTAATGAAATGACTTTATCAAAAAGTCTTCATAAATCGCCATGGCTGTCCACTGTTAGACTGAGAAAAAACAGAGCTAACAATTAACATTGTAAGAGGTTATCTGTTTTTTCCCTATAATTTAAGGTGTTCTGGAGAAGCGTTTTGCCAGGGCCAGGTTTTTAGCTTCAGTTGTAACATGCGTTCTTGCAATGCTGCACTTCAGTTAGAGATAGTGGAAGTTGTTGTTTAGCATGCTGTACAAATACAAGTCTGTTCTTTAAGAACTGTTGCTATTTTTTCCTGTGTCTATCAAAACTACAAAAAGATAAGTCTTATGATGAGGAAGAAATTTTGAAAGAAAAAAAACAAAAAAGAAATGGCTACAATATTGGAAAGTGACAATTTGATGAACAAGAGGATGGTTTTTCTGTCTATATTTAGAGACTGGAACAATATTGGTACACGAATTCTATAAAGGATATGGCAAAATCAAGGGTAGATTTCCTGACTTTGTAGTTGGAAATACCCTATTTCCAGTGATGTAAGCACATCCTCTGTGAGGTAAAGAAGAAAGCTGTAGTTAATCGCTAAGAAAAAAACCATGTATCTATCAAAAATGTTGAAAACAAATTAATATGAATTAATAATTTATGCAAATAAAACTAAACATATCAGAAAGCAACCAGGAAATATTTCTGTCTGTATTTTGGTAGCCTTATAAATATTCTGCTACTTGGTTTTCTGAAACCTTTTCTGAAGTTAAACTTTGTGCTCAATTTTTGAGGGTGTGATACAGCTAGAGAGAATCAGTTAGATGCTATCTATCAGAAGGAATTGTTACTACATTGAGTCGAAGTGACATGTCATGTCATTTGAATCCACAAAGAAAATGAGCCAACGCTTGGAAAGAAATTGGCCAGATGTGGCAAAAAGGCCACAGGGTGAAGAAAATAACGACTGGGGTCTGAACAACATGCTGATTCCAGTCAAATGGTCTGAGACTTGTTTTCAGAAGGAGCTAAGCTTCCTTTAGAAGTGCCATGAAAGGAGAGCGTGAAGAAAGGGTGCTTGCCTTTGGCACAGTGCACCCCAGGCAGCACGCTGAGGAGGGTGTGGAGAAGCAGGTGCTGGTGCCTACAAAGATGGCAGTGAAGACAAACATCAGTGCTGCTAAACAGAATTACGTGCAATGGAAAATGAAGGCATGTGTATGATGCTGCATGGAGGTTAGTGCGATCCTATCTGGAAGGGTCACCTGAAGGACTAGCTTCTACAGATAAAGTGAAGACGTTACAGACCTAGGAAAGACCAGACACGGGCAGAAACTGGTAGTGACTGAAATGCCTCTTCGGAGATTAGCAAGAATATATCTAACTCAGAAAAAGACTTACCAGACACCATTTAATGGTATAGGTAGTAGGATGTGTTTCTTACTAACACAGTATAATAAACTGTTATGGGATAATTCTCTGTACATAAAAAGGGAAGACATAAGGAATTTAAGAGTTATAAAATGAGGAGCACAGTGAAGAACCAGAGTACTTATTTTCCAGCAGGGGAGTAAATTTGAGTCAAGGCTCTCTACTCTTAGATTCTTTTATAGTTATAATAAACTTTTCTACTGTAAATTCTGCTTATGGCCGCCTTCTTTAAGGTTTCCAAACACCAAATACTGAAAATGGGAAAAGGTATGAGACTACCTACATCTGATTTTAAGGAGGTATACAAAAAGAATGTGTTTTATATTAAGAGAAATTCACGTTTTTTCCAGACTTATGACAAAGAAGATAGCAGCGCTGAGCGGTTTCCGTACAACAACGGCGTATATATTTCACCTGATAAGTGAAAGCTGTGGTTCCCCTCTCCATTCCGATGGGCACGGGCTGGTACTATCAGTTTAAACTGAAGATTGAACCATTTCAAGCAGGTAGTTCAGAAAGAAAACAAACAACTGGACTTGGAAGAGGAACAGTGAACTTCTAAAAGCTAAGCCCTCGTGATATCTGCAGGCCAGGGCAAATTCAGATGCCTCTGAACTGCAGCACAATGAACTGCAAATCAGGAAGGATTCAATAAGGTTCAGTTCAGCTGGGTATGTTCCATTAGTTCACACCAATTAAGAGTGTGGTAACTTGAGAGTATTGATAAAGTTCTAGTCAGAAATGAGTCTACATTTAGTTCCAAAACCAAACATTTCATCTAACAGCAGTCAGGGAGATGGAGTTTCCTGAAGTTTACTGATCCCATGCCTGCCTGCAGGAAGCATGAGAACTGGAGCCAGAAAGGTTTCTGACGGTGAACATCCCCAACCTTCTGTGAAACATTCACAAAAATGTTTTCATTTTCCACTCCTATTTACCACCAATAGCTTTTATCTGCTCATGGAGCTCTCTGCCCCTTTTCCTACCAGGCACTGCTGGCCGAATTACAACTTCCAAGGCTTCTTTGGAAAATAAGTCTCAGGTGCAGGTTATAGGACCACACTAACTCCCTCTTAAAGGGTCATCTTACCATCCAATAAGGTACCATTTATAGGAAATTAAACTATACATTTTCCATAAAGAAATTCTGGTCATACTGAAAAAATATAAATTCTTTGTAGTATGAATTTGCTCAAGACCCTCAAAAATATACAGTTTTAGCTTTTTTTCTCTAAACACATATGATTCAAAGTGCTTTGAGGAACCCATAAAAACTTTGGAGGTTTTGTTCATGTTAAGTAAGTTCCACAAAAGGTCCTTGCAACACTTAGGTCCTCAGAGTTACTGTCAGTCTACAATAACGAAAACTTTCAGGTGACAAGTACAGTTCCCCTTGGCTGCAATCAGATTAGAAACATCTCAGTAAGAGATTCCTTACTCATTTTTCTCTTTTTTCCGTCCTATTTCAAACAGCATTCAGACATGCAAAGACATTTAAAAATGAAGTCTAATAAAAAACTAATTAGCTAACAATTTTACATTCCTCCAAGGGTCCAGTTTTGTTTGAGCTCAGGGAAAAGCTTCTATTTTAGGCTGAAACGACACGCTCCTCCCTATCCGTAAATGAATCAAGACTGAGTCACTGGACAGACTAGTTATATCTACCCAGTCAAGAACTAATTAAGGTCTGTACCGATGGGAATAGACACCAGGAATATTAAGTCTTAGGGAAAAAAAAAGGAAAAAAAAAAGGTTTTATATTTTGATTAGATTGTGCTTTGATTAGATCTATCAAAACTCATAGTTTCAGTTCTGCAGGAAATACTGAACTCTTGAAATTTTTATACTTCAAATTGAACCCAAATCAAATATTTCTGTTGTCCCTACAAGGCAGCTTTCCTAAGGGCATGTCTGCTTGAGTGCCAGCATATCCTTTTGGATTCTGAAAATTTTAATTTTGAATAGTATCTTATTTTAAAATGACTGCTTTTTTATTTTCGATGATCTAATATTTCAATAACGCAATATATCCTGCAGTATATGTAAAGTGTCTCCTTGTTGGTTTTTTATTTTGCTAGTGTCAAGTTGCTTCATTAAAATAGAAGCAGAACAGTGACTGAGAAGATATTCTAGTACTAAGGAGCAATTGTCCATCATGATTTAAAAGTAAAATAAACTAGTCAAATCACATTTCAATTATATTACTAAACAGCCATTACAGTAGTAAAAATAGGAATGTATTCTAACACTTCATGAAAAAAAATTAAAATGATTAAGAAAAAAGTTTACTTGTTGAATTTAACACATTTCAGTATTTTACAAACCAATCTTTCAGCGACAATATTTTCATTTAGAAGTTTTTCAGTGAAATATGTTTTGATTTAGATTTGAGAATGTGAAAAAATGGTTAAATAGAAAACTATTTCCTGGTGAAAAATGTCATCTTCAAATGAAATTCTATTTTAATACACAACGCCGTCACAGTGTCAGCTTAAAGAAAATTAAAAAATGACCCTTGCGTGTAACTGAGGGTATTAACATCTGGAATAGAAGGTAATTCATCAGTATGTTAAAAAATGAACCTGACTCCCCTTTTCCTACCTGGCAAAAAGGCCTCTCCTTTGACTCTCCTGCTGGCCATAGGAGTGGGCTGCATGTTGCTTGCCTGAGTGGGCTTGATTAACCTTCTGGCAAATCTTCTACTAAATCCAGCCAGCTGGCTACCTTAATTAACTGTATCAACTCAAAAAAGAGCATGGTCTGCACTGCAGGCCATGTGCTTGTTTCAGTCTCTGGTTTATGGACCATTTGTAATCTTTCAGGATATCCCTCTCAGACGTCCGAAGCCAGCAGGAAGCAGGCTGCAGGGTGGGTGCCGTGTCCTGAAATCCTTTCCTAAATTTCTTAGCCTCTTCCCATCATAAGATCAAAACAAGGAATTAAGATGTGCTTTGTAGAGAGTCTGCAGGGGCGTCTCTGAAGCCACAGGCTGAGGCCATGGAGAATTTCAAACACTTGATCAATGTGGATATCAGGGAGATGCTAAGGGAATGCAGCAGGTAAAACGTAGTTCACTCATCATTTCAGCTGCCTGTTTCTTTGACTAATATTAAAAACATGCAAAAAAGCGATAAAACAAGGAAAAAAAATTGTCTGAGGCAGGCGGCAGATGCAGAATACTTTAAGCCATGTCTGGGCAAGTTATATGCATTCCCAAATGGCATCAGGTGGCAGAGAGGGGCCATAAAACAGCAAAAATTGAAGTGGCACGAAAGCTATCCACTTAAAAAATAAACTCCTATGAAATACTATAGGTGGTCAGATCTCAGTCCTAATACTCCAATTTCAAAGAAAGAATGAGGAGATAATTGGGACTGTTCAAACATGGATGTGAGTATGGCACTAACATTTTTCTTTAGAAGTCTTAGGATATAGATTTGGCCTCTGGGTTGTTCTGCACTTCAGAATAGTCTTTAATATACCATCCACAGAAAAATCCACTTTCATCCTTTGGAGAACATTTCTGCTTTTCCCTTATATCCAAGCAAACTTCAGCCTTTTAGTTACTCACCAGAGAGACCTGGAACAGATTGTTCATGTCTGCTTGTTGAAGTTTTTACTTCTAGCTGTACATCAGATTTTAGGGAGCAGAATGGCAATGACAGCATAGAGAAATAGTGTTTGCTGAAGGGTTACTAAAACAAAGGGTTACTACATTATCGTTATGCTCAATTCTTGATGAAAATTACATTGTAGAGATGATTTTCTCCAGATTAATATAGACAAAATATAATCAGAGATCATGTATATAATGAAGGTACCTAAATGAGTATGTTGTTCACAAAAAGCAGTTGCTCAAGCATATATTAACTTCTCTAATGGTCTAACAAAGCCTTTATAAATGCTAATATTCACAAACTTTAAATAATTCTTTCAATTAATAGTGCTTTGACAGTGAAACAAATAGAATAAATAGAACAAATAGAATAACAGAACAAATACAATTTCGAATATTTGCTTTTTCTGTCTTTAGTTTCCAGGACATTCATCTTCATGATTCCTGCACTGGAAACTTTTGTTTCGATAATAGGCTCTGTTTTTTTCGTCATCTATGTCTACAGCTATAAACTTCCTGACTCTTGCTGGTAGTTCTGGTAGCAGACAGCTCAGTGTGCATTATCCATACATTAATTTCCTCCATTTCTCGAGTAGGTTTTCATGACTACACTGAACTTCATACTATTACAACACCACTGGCCATACCCATGTCATCTAGTGCAAAGCTTGCTCGTTTAAATCTATGAAAGCATCAGTCAGAGCAGTGGTTATAGCGCGGTCTTGTCCTGAAAAGAGGGGCTGTTTCACTACTTTTTTCCTCCTGTATGATAGTGTCATACTCTCTGCTTTGAATTATTAGAAGAAAACTTTCTCCAATATTTGAAGTCTTACAATGTGTTTAGAGATTGGGTTGTTCTTTTTTTCTAAAGATCCAGTTGTCACAAAGCTGATAACGCATTGATCCTCTCCAAACCGCAGGAGGGAATATTAATAATATTGCCTTTTTTCCAGAGAATATATATCAGACATGGGGAGAATGAATGATTTTTCTCCTGTAGTGAGACAGTGAGAGATGCCTGGTGTCATTCTCCCTGCTTCTCTACTCCATCTCCACATTTTATAAAACAGTCATTTTTATTATTGATCTGCAGATTACCTCACATCAAACCAACTATTTCATTCACCTTTCAGAATCCTAAACAAGTTGGAAGAATTCAGGATAATAAGGGATAATACTTAAACCCCATATGCACTTTTTATCTTTTATTCCTCTCTTCTATACTGAGTTTTACCTTCATTTGCTAAGATGCTCAACAGAAAAGGAGATTGCCTGAGAGCCTAGAATAAGGTTGTCACTTCAGAGTTCGCTGACTATTTTGGGGTAAATTACCCTGCACTTGCACTACACCATTCAGTCCCTTGCCTTGGCTGCGGGCAGCGATGGTGTTCTGCCTGCCCTGTTCTGTTGCAAAAGCAGTTGCTTTATAGTGAGAGCAGTTTCCTTTGAATAAAGTAATTGCCTCAGAAGAGCCACAAACTCTTCACGTGACTATGCCAGCCCTAATTTTACATGAACACAATTATCATTAATCGTATATATAATGAGTATTATCAATTCCTAATATGCAGCATCAGTCAAATTCACTGAAAAGAGGAAAATTGGAATACACTAATTTATGTTCCATGACTAAAGTAATTTGAAATCTGAAGCAACTCAATGTGTAATTTTTTCCAAATGACTGTTATT
Organism: Struthio camelus; assembly: GCF_040807025.1. Lineage (NCBI taxonomy): Eukaryota > Metazoa > Chordata > Aves > Struthioniformes > Struthionidae > Struthio > Struthio camelus. The sequence goes on along the minus strand of NC_090942.1, from coordinate 67,006,643 downwards.
CTTAGACTAAATTATGCCTAAATGGGAATTCTGAGCCCAGTTTCTTAGAATTGATATCACTCTTGTGGATCTCAAAACGTCCTGTAAAATTTAATCCCAGACACAGAAAAAGAAGTACAGAGCAACTAAGAGACACGAGAATTGATGGCACTGGTACAAAGAAGAATGAAATGAAAAGAAATGCATTGCAAATTAGTTCAACAGAAGCTTTCAGCAGATGAAAAAGCAAATTGATTTTTTGGAGAGAATGGTAGAAGAAAGTATTTTTCAAGACTCTGAGAGGACATAACAAGTAATGATAATGGCGAAAAAATTAAAACAATAACATTTGTCAGAATATCTTCTTTCATTTAAGATACACTGAACTGCTGTAGGGAAACCTGTTATAGCTTTTATCTCAGCCTTGAACTGTGAGTTCATCTACTTTTTTAGCCAGTTTATAACCGGCCAGCACATGAACTACAGATATGAAGGTTACATCCACATAAGAGGTAATGTCCACATTAGAGAGTAGTGTGACACAAAAGGATAAATCTTAAGGGTAAAACAGTCAGTGCTGAGGACCTGCTGCACACACCACATGTGATTTTTGTGGGGGACTGTTACAAGTTGCGCTTCAGTCTCGTCCTGTGGCTTTAACTCCCATTAGCGGTTGCTGAGCATCTTCCAGTTCAGTTTCATCTGAAAAAGAAACCAGCTCATGCACTCCAAAACTCTTTGGTGGGAACCAAAGTGTAGAAAATGGGGACAACTGGGAGAGGAAATTCAAAAGCACTCACAGCTGATCTGAACTAAAGCTCTAATGTGGACTCATCTTACACCTGCCACCTTCCAAAGAATGACAAAACAGAAAACAAGTTTATACAATTTATGTTACTTCAGTAAATGTACACTAGTGATGCAGTAATCTATGAAAAAATCTATGGGGCAATATTAAAGATTTAGAACTTGGAATAATGTATCGTATGATTTATAGAGAGGATTTCAGAATGATACAGTGCTGAAAATTTAGTCCTTTCTGAAAAAGAAACTATGTAATTGGACTCATGAGAATTTATACTCTTTGGGAGCAAACCTCTTCAGGTTACATGTGCAACCCTTCACCTCCCCAGAAATCTGAATACCAGACCCACAAATGCAACTGAGATTTGTCTTCCGCAGATATCATTACGAGTAATAAAGACTTTGTAGTCCAAACTAGTCACTAGATAGAATTTTGCACTTAGATTACCTTTAAGCTGTATCTCAAGCGACAATTGGTACAACTCACCAAAAGCAGAGAGATTGTGTAGAAGTCACAGATGAGAAGTTAGCAAGCAATTACTTAATATTGTTCATGAAGGATTCAAGACTCCTTCACCTCAGCACAGCTGCTCTTACTCTGTGAAGCTGCCCTTCTTTTTGCCATTGAAGTCAGCAAATCCATACCAGAAACAACTCTTAAAATTACCTTCAGACTACAACTACTACAATTTCTTGATGTCTAGTTTATATTTTTATTCTGTCTTTACTGTCCATGGTAGTCTACTTACCTGGCCTATATTTTTTCAGTTTCTCAGCAGCTTCATGAAGGAAAAATAAATGCCTGTGTTTCCCAAAGCTGAACCTTTGGTCTTATTTAGTCTCTGAAATCACCTACTTACCTATCAGCTACTTACTATAACGGTAATTAGATTGGCTAGATTAAAATTTTGTAGAGAAGAACAAGTTGATAAAAACCCATTATTTAAAAGAAAAGTAAAGATATTCATTTAGAAAGCTGGCTTTTCAGAACTTCTATTTTTTTCCCCAAAAGTGTTTAGAGAAATATGTGATGTGTTTCTCTGGTATTTTTCAGTAAGAAAGTACTGTATACAATACAAAATTATCTATGGTAATTTTAAGGATGGCGGGTGGAGAGGAATTAAATTATGAAATTAAAATTAAATTATGAAATGTCTTCCATTAGTACAGAAATATTCCCAGCATTGCTATTTATACAAAATATGTCCTTCCTGATAATCACATCATAAACAAGACAGCTACTTATTGCCTTTTTTATTAAGTTAATTTATTATTGCAGACTCACAAACAACAGGCCCTTTAAATGTGTGAGTAAGACAGTAGACTTACTGATATATACCATCTAAACAAATTATTGCAGAATGTGCAGAGTAAGTAAGTAGACTATTTGATATATATCATCTAAAAACAAATTATTGCAGAATTTTAAAGCATGATTGACCATTACTGCTAATTGGCACATCCTGTAATAGTACAATAAAAGGACTATAGATATTTTTTAGTTCTAAATTAAACTAGAACTTTTTGTGTCAAAACCTTACAAGCCTATAATTACTATACCAAGATCTTTAAGGAAAATGACAGCCATCTCATCTGACATTGATCATAGCTCACCAGAGCCAATATCTTTTATCCAGGGAGGCCAACTGCGCTCTAAGTATAGAGAAATAATGAAGTTACAGATTCTTCCTGTGGAGTAGTGGACCCCAAGGATATGTGGTATATCTCTTACCGTTGATCTAAGTCTGTCACAGTTTCTAACTTCAGTGATCCAGTTAAAGATGGTATTTTCAAAGAAGACAGTTTAGACTGGCTGCCAAAATCCTACTATAATTCATTGGAACTTGCTTCCCTGACTCCTTGGAAAATCCTAGACAATAATGAGATGGAATACCTTGAACAGTGCTTGCTGTTTACACTGCTTTTGTTAATTCTTCTTGCATGATTGAACATAAAAAACGAGAAACAGCTAAATATAGTACTTAAAACTCAAATGTATGTGAAATATATTAGTCTAGCATTCATGAATCTGAAGAATCTTTCTATAGACTACAGTGTTTTCTAGATGCCATGCAAATGGACCTCACGCAAAAATGTTACATCCAGATTTTATGCATCTGTAGATGTGGTGCTGTTTACATTAGGGGTTCAGGCTCACTGTAATTTAAAATAATAGCTACTTATAAAATCCACAGCTACTTGTAGATTCAGTGTAGAATTCAGATTGCTCAAGTATCACAATGTTCACAGCTGAGAGCTGGTTTGGATCTATTTTGTAATGCATGGGATTAGTAGGTTGAACTCAGGTTGTGTAATAGGTTAAACGTTTGGAGGTGCCAGATCACAGGGAATTTTCCTATGTTATCCATCAGCAGCTAGTCCCAAGAGGGTAGTTATGGCAAATGTGTACCAGCGTCCATGAACCCAGGATCTCTTACGACCAGTCGCTTCCTTGACTTCTGTACTAAGACTTTGAAACCACAGATGAGCAGCCAGTAGGCTGCAAGGGAAAACTAAGACATGGAAACGACAGAGCTAGAAAGTAATAAAGACACCCCACACCTAAACAGTCTGATCTATTCCTGTTTCCAGAGTGCTGATTCTCTAGAAAAGTGAAAAGTGAAATACAGTAGATCTAAGATCTACTTATGGAGTGGGGTTCAAAGAAAGACTAAATAGAAAATTCAGAGGAACTTATAGCCTTCATGTTTTATTTAGCTGAGAAAATAACTTTCTAAAAATGCATAGGAGAAATGCCAGAGAGGGAAAAGAGTAATTTATGTTAACAATCAATGATGGCCTGTAGAAAACAGGAGCTAAGTAACTGGAAATATAATTATATTGACTGTTAGTATACCAGTTCTAAGACTCAGAGGAGAGAGGTTCTGAAACAGCCTTCCTACACTCGAAATCCCACTGATTTTAAGTGAGAACTTAGTAAATATATGAAAGTATTACTTGATATGGTTACCTGTAACAGCAAGGGACATGACTGAATGACCCAGTAGGTCTGTTGAAGTCCTTCACTCAGAGAAAAATCAGTCATTTCACTTATTGCTCTGGGACAATTCTGAAGCTGTGATACTTTATGTATTCTCAGCAAAATGATTTAATTCCCCAGATGCTCCAGTGCTTGTACAGCAAATTCTCTCTGTTTTGGTAATATTTTTCAATAATTAAATTTCTCTAATAGCTGCAAGATTTTACAAAACATCTTCACTTCATTAATTTAGCAGGCTGTGTAGAATTTTAAGCAGCAACTATTCCCAAACTTCATTGGCTTTGCAGATGTTGCAGTGGATATAACTGCAGTGAATTAAGTCATATTAGTTACAGTAACTTACAATTAGTTGCACTCAATTACATTTATTTATTTTGATATAACTGGAAAAAATCCAGTTCAACAACATGAGAATGATTTTAGAGCAACTCGTATGCTGTCGTTGTAAAGGATTTCATCTTCCACTCTCCCAGCTTATACCTGTCTGTGACAATTTGAATTCTTTTCCGACTTTTTTCTAATCTCCTCCACTCTGGCTTCTGGCTTCTGGCTTCTGACACCACAAACATATTTCTGTCAAACCCGTTCTGGCCAAAATTATAAACTTTTTCCAGCAATGGTGCTTTTTAGAACCTATTGATCCTTCCTGAAGTCTTATCCTGTTTGAATTCTATAACTAACTCCAGGAGCTTTTCCCAATTGAAACTGCTAGTAAGACTGAGATAGGCAAAACATGGTGACTGAAAGAGAGGTTTATGTGAAACGGAGCTTTGGTCACACTTGCTCTGAATCTCTGTTCAAGGTTTGTTAAGCGTTGCACAACCAGAAAAAGGAGCTTAATGTTCAGAACGGCTTTATCCAATTAATAGGTTAAGAAATAGAAAGCATACAATAATTAATAATTGGACCTCATTTGGCTAGCCTAGGGAGGTTCAGGGATAGGAGACACTGGGCTGTGAAACGGAGGTCTTGTGTAGTTGGATGTAAAACACTAAAATACATAATATCCTTAAAAAAAAAAAAGCTATAGCAGTGCTAACCCAGTGACAGTATGTGTTTTCTGATGTGTGTCTATTTTTGTGTTTGAATGTATGCATGCATCTAGGCTTTGTTGTAATTAGAAGCTATATTTACATTTGAAGTATATCCTCTCATTCATTAGCCTTGTATTTTGGTTTCAAAATTGTATATACTTTTCAATGTATTAAACATTTCTTATTTGATGTGGAAGCCCAAGGACAGAGCCACAGAATAATTGAAATCAACACTGTTTTTTCTAACAGATAAGAATACTCATTAGCTGGAAGGAGTTCATTAAATTGTGTAATTCCCTGCTGCTTTGTTTTTTGAATAAGCAGTTAACATAATGAGATTTGAGAAACTGTACAAATCGCACAAAGTTTGCTCAAACGAGCATTGAGTGTTTAATTTAACTCAAATGTATAACTACAATATTTCATCATAGTAATTATCGTTGTTATGTAATATCTGCATATCAGTATCCTGATGCTTCGTTTACGGTTAAAATATCAAAGCTTGCACATTAGAAACTTAAGATACAAAGACAAAGTTCATCCTAGAGAACTTGTTGCTCTAAATGTCAGTCAAATGCAGGCAGAGGAACATAAAACTATATTTGGGCTGCCAACAAGCTGCTAAGTTTGAGATGCATGAGACCACATTTGTGCTTAAAGCCATGGACTGGCACTGTTCTTTGAGAAACAGTTCATTTGTCTCTGGGCCCTCGTCATGGCCTAGAGATGGCTGTTACCTTCTGCTTTATGAAGTCCCTCTGAAGTTCTTCCATATGGGAAAAAGGCATGCCCAGCTGTGCTGGATCACTGACTGGGCACATATTTTCATCTACTTAGTCTGCAGAAAGTGTCTCTGATAACAGTGATCACAGGAGACACCGCTCTGTTGTCTTCTTGGGCCTGCACCATCACTGCTGATGTTTCATGTGCATATGCATTATTCCTCCATGATGCGTGGCACATACCTCCTGGGCCAAGCTGACATCCCCTTCCCATGCAGTGACAGGGGTGTCATCAAAGCAAAGCCCATGATGAGATGCTTCATAGCTCCATCCCGTGGGCTTTGAGGGATGCACTTCGCAGTGGATATAATCTGGTCCCATTAATCGAACAGCTCCTCTGTGCTGGGGTTCAGAGCTTTGGAAAGGCCAATATCGCATGAGCCTTTGTTTCCTCGATATCAGACCCCTCCCAGAGGCACCACTCTGACACTTTATCTGTCTCATGTAGATGGTATTAGCATGACACCTCCCTCACCACTACCTATATATGGACACATAGAAAAAAAAGCCTTATTTCATGTTCCTCTTTTTTTCATTTCTGAGTGACACCATTCTGCTTGCTGCTGGACCCCTCGTCCTCACTCTGAACTTGGTCAACAGCACTGCCAGGTGCTGCAAGGAGGAGTGATAAATTTAAATGTCTGCCTGGAATGGCTACAGTTTGGTCCCTACTGTCCCTATCACAGGGTGGAATGTATTTGTAGCAGAGCTGCCAGTTTAATTCTTTGAAAAGAGTCTAGCTTATAAACCTTAAAACCAGTCTGAGCCTGGGACCAACATGCAGTAAGTGGAGACTCCTCCAGGAACAGCAGGATCCCATGCAAAAGAGGCTGCTAAAAGCTCTTCAGTGAGCCATCTTTCCCTTCACCTATTCTGCATAACCCCAGATTCTCATGCAGTGGCCCGTTGCTGCTTCTAGTGACCTCCATGAGGTGTCAGGAGCCCATCAGTAGACAGCACAGATCCATCAGAGCAGCCTTCAGCCTCTTCTTCGGAAGAAAGAATACAAGATATATGTCAACTCATCTGGCATCTTAACACATATAATATGGATTGCTGATGCCCATGTCCATCCTTTCTACAAAATCCTGCATCCTAAAACATCCATGTTGAAGAGGGCCTAGGGAGGTGCATTCCTTTGCAGACTTTGTTGCAGGACTTTGTTGTCTTAATGACCTCTGGACATCTTAGCCTACTTAAGGCAGTATGTCCCACTCATAACAGTGACAATGGGACATGCTGAAGAAGCATTGTTATTTTAAGGACTGTCGTGGGTTGTACATTGGAAGCTGTGGAGCTGGGGGAAAGAGCTGCTAAAGAGGGGTGAGGGGGAAGTTATGACTACTGTTTCATATAGCAGATACCGTGTAAAGTGAATAAATTATGTTTTTGTCATCAGTGCTTGCTGATCCCCATAACTAGTTTGTGTGTTTTGGGAGTAGGCAGCACCAGTTTTGAAAGCAGCAACATTTCCTTTGACTTGCATAAGGAAGGAGCCAGACTGATCATCTACATTCATGTGCAGATGTCTAAGAGGATCATTCTTGGTCAGATTTCTGCTGAAAGACTGGCAGCAACTTGAGCTGTGATGCAATTGGTTTCCATGCGGACCTAATCTGTCCTCATTACTTTGTCTTCTACACCTGTCGCAGGAGTTACTGGCTTTGGAGAGGACTTTTCACCTTATTTTCATGGCCATTCTCTGTTCTGGAATAGGCTGTCCAACATACAGTTCCTGGAGCTCCAATTCCTGGAGCTGTCCTCTAGCAATGAGGGCTGTGAACAAGGGTATGAATACTTGACCTCTGACAAGGTTAAGGTTTAAGGTAAACACTTACAAACGTGTCACTCCAATGATTTCTCTTTGCTGCTGACCTTCCCACAAATGACCACAAGGATGTTGGTCTCCTCAGGATGCCATGTGTCCCTATTTTTCAGTCATGTCCATTTTAAGGTATTATGAACAAGTTTACTTACCCTAGATAGCAAAGCAGCTTCTCCACAGTCCCTAAAACAGAACTTTAATGGCATAATGCATAAGGAATATATGGGGTACCCTTGGGCATGGTGGAAAGGCAAAAAGGTGCATATGAGAGCTCTAGGACTGCTAGAACGCTGTACAAGGTAGAATACATCAAACTTTGTGTGATCATCTCCGTACAGCCTGTGAAAAGCAAGACCTGGAGCAAGCTGCTTCCCAAACAATTTCCAAGATTCCTTTCAGAGAAGGCTAATTCAATGGCACCAAAAAAGAATTTGAAACTGCCCTAAAAATTACACAGTGTGGCTGACCATAGATTTAGTACTCTGGCTTGTTGCCTAGTGCCAATTTATTAAAATGTATAGACATATCTGTGGTCACCAAATATTTAAACTCCCTCTGGAGCCCTCCAAGATTACTCAGGCCTCAGGCAGAGAACATTTACATACTCTCCATTCCCTTGTTTATCGATTAAAGAATGCAGAGAAATAAGTGGAGGCCTTGTAGCAGGAAGATTTGTCAGTAAGAATAGCATAAACAAAATTAAGGGGCCCTAACCCAATCTGCCTCCCAGTGTCAAGTCTCCATTCCAAACTAAGGGCTGCTTGTATTGCTGTACTTATTAATACCGTCTTTACCAGAAATAATGAGCTCAGCCTACCTCCAGAACTGCAGAACAAAACAGCATCAAAAATGAAGGCAAGCCCTACTGTCTCTTTTCTCTCTTTTTTTTTCTCTCTTACTGTCTTTTATCAGCTTTCTGCTGATATTTTGACCTCCTTGAAACTGTGGATTCACTACAGCACTGAACAAGTCAGAGGTGCCCCCTACTTATTTTTAGCCAGGTTGCTATTTGGCTACTCACTGCCATTGCTCTAAACTCTGTGAAGGCTGGGATCTTCTGGGTAATTTTGAGTAATGGGACACTTAGATGACTACTGTATCCAGAGTAAGGTCGGTTTGTGAGTGGTTCTGAGGGGCTCCCTATGAAGTTGGCAATTCAGCTTTGGCTGAGGAGTTTTCAGCAGGAACGCCTCATGAAGGTACCATTGCTGCTGTGGTTGGCATGCCTGCCATCCCGTCCATACTGCAGGAGGCTGTACTACATGCGTGTACTGCAGCTGAATTAACTAGTGTTCCCAGTGGGCACCTTCCCACTGTGAACGGATCACCACCTTCCAGGAGAAAACCTTTCAAGCACTCTCTGTGGCTTTACTTTGCTGAGCGTCTGGGCTGTCAGACGCCTAAACTGCCTCTCCCATACCACGTGTGAGTTTTCATTCTTGGCCTTTTACATTTTCTTCACTCCTAGTCAGTGCTGTCCTGAGGCTTCCCTATGTCCTGTCTGATATACTGCAGCAGTGTTGTTCTTGAACAACATGGTGGATGGAGGTCTTTGCTCCCTTCCTATGGAAAGAACCAGAGCAAATGGTACTTCTTTGCTCCAGTTGGTGACCATCCCATTTGATGGTGGTACCAGTGACATGCTGGTAGCTGTGCTGTGTGTACTGTTAAGGACTTCAGCATCGAGGACATAAAACAAAGTTTAGATGCAAATGTGAATTTCAAGATGACTATTCAAAGTATGTAAAAGTAGTGCTAGGGAAAGTGGACCTGATAGCTCTTATGCATTAGCTTGCAGAAAGTTAACTTAGTGCTATAATAGAAATTAATTGAGAATGAGATTAACTAAAGTGCACGTGCAATGCTAATAAGACATAGATTTTCTGCCAAAAGATTTTAACACCTGAACAAAAAAACCAATTTGTTTATACAACTGATACCTTAATACATCTATACTAATGATTTCAATGTGTACTAAATTAGTTAATGGATGTGTACACCCATAAAGGAAGGCTTCCTGTTGGACCTACTACTTATAAAAAAGGAGGTACTGGTGGGGAACGTGAGATAGTGGAGTTCAGGGTCCTGAGAGGAGAGAACAAGGCAAACTGCAGGATCAGAGCCCTGGACTTCAAGGGAGCAGACTTTGGTCTATCTGAGGTTCTGCTTGGAAGAATTCCATGGGATACAGCTCTGGAGAGAAGAGGGGACCAGGAGGAGAGTGGGTTGATTTTCAAGGATCACCTCCTTCAAACTGGAGGAACATCCCCTCTATGCAGAAAGTCAAGCAGAAGCAGCAAGAAGTCTGCATGGATGAACAAGGGACTCCTGACAAAACTCAGGTGTATAGGAAGTAGAAGCAGGATCAGTTTGCGCAGGAGGAATATAGAGACACTGTCTGAGCATGTAAGGGGGTTAGGAAAGCCAGAGCCCATCTGAAGTTGAATTGTGTGAGGGCTGTGAAAGGTAAAAAGAAGGGCTTCCATAGGTATATCAGCAGCAAAAGGAGGACTGAGGAAAGTGTGGGCTTGCTGCTGAATGATGCAGAGGAGCTGGTGACAAAGGACATAGAAAGGCCAAGATAATGCTTTCTTCACCCCAGTCGTTCCTGAAGACCAGCCTTTAGGAATCCCAGGTCCCTGACACCAGTGGGAAAGTTTGCAGCAAGGAAGACTTACTCTCAGTAGAGGGGGATCAAATTAGGGAACATTTAAACAGATTAGATATACACAAGTCCATTGACCTGATGGGATGCATTCACAAGAGCTGAAGGAGCTGGCTGATGTCACTACAAGGTCACTCTTGATTGTCTTTGAATGGTCATGGTGGTCAGGGGAGGTTGTTGAGGACTGGAAGAAAGCAAATCTCACTCTCTTGTTTGAGAGGGGCACGATGGAGGATCTGGGTAACTACAGGCTGATCAGTCTCACCTTGATCCCTGGGAAGTGATGGAGCAGCTAATCCTGGAAGTTGTTTCCACATATATTAAGGACAAGAACATGAATGACAATAGTCAGAATGCACTTATGAAGTGGAAAACATGTTTAGCCAACCTGATATCCTTCTATGATGAGACAACTAGCTTGGTGGATGAGGTGAGAGAAGCAGTGGATGTTGTTTATCTGGACTTTAGCAAGGCTTTCAACACTGTCTTCCACAAAATTCTTATAGACAAGCTGATGAAGTATGGATTAGGTAAGTGGATAGTCAGGTGTACTGAAAATTCGCTGAGCTGCTAGGCTCAAGGGGTTGTGATCAGTAGCACAAAGTCCAGCTGGAGGCCAGTCACTAGTGGTGTGCTGCAGGGGTTAATACTGGGTCCAGTACTGTTTAACCTCTTTGTTAATGGCCTGGATGATGGGGCGGAAAGCATCCTCAGCAGGTCTGCAGATGATACAAAACTGGGAGGAGTGGCTGGTACATCAGATGTTTGGGCTGCCAGGTGGAGGAACCTCAACAGGCTGGAGAAGTGGGCTGGCAGGAATCTCATAAGTTCAACAACTGGAAATGAAAAATCCTGTACCTGGGGAGGAATGACCCTATGCACCACTACAGGCTGGGAGCCTACCAACTGGAAAGCAGCTTTGCAGAAAAGACGCTGGGGTTTCTGGTGGAAAACAACTTGGACATGAGCCAGCAATGTGCCCTCATGGCAAAGATGGCCAATAGTATCCTTGGCTGCATGAGGCAGAGCTCTTCCAGCAGGTCAAGGGAGCTGGATCCCCTCCCCCTCTACTTGCCACTGATGAGACTATATGCAGAGTGCTGTGCCCAGTTCTGGGCTTCCCAGGGCAAGAGAGTCATGGACTTAATGGAGTGAGTCTAGCAAAGGGCCATGAAGATGATTAAGGAACTGGAGCATGTCTCATACAAGGAGAGGCTGAGAGAGGTGCAACTGCTTAGCCTGGGGAAGAGAAGGCTCAGGGGAGATCTTAACAATGAGTATAAATCCTCTGGGGGAGAATAAAGAAGATGGAGCCAGACTCTTCTTAGTGGTATCCAGTGACAGGACAAGAAACAATGGACACAAACTGAAATACTGAAATTTGTGTTTAAACTTAAAAAGAAAAAAAGAAAAAAAATATATAACAAAACAACTTTTTTACTGTAACAGTGATTGAACGCTGGGGCAGGTTGCCCAGAGAAGTGGTGGTGTCTCCATCCTTAGAGATATTCAAAACCCAGCTAAACATAATACTGGGCAACCTGCTCTAGTTGATCCTATTTTGAGGAGGGATGTTGGACTAGAGTCCTCCTGAGGTCGCTTTCAGCCTCAGCAATTGTGTTATTCTGTGATTCTATAATCAAGGAAAACCTTCTTTGGAGTAGCATGGAGACAAATTAAGGAGGCTGATAGGTAAGCAAAACAGATGCTGAAGAAGAGAAAATCAGTGATTTAAAAAACAATCATGTTCTTTCTGCATTTGATTTACATTCAGTTGAACTAAAGCATTAAGGAGTCATCAAAAGAAAATATTCATTAGTAGTTTGTTGCAGGAAAACATCAAGAACAAACTTACATTCATACCTATCCAACAATCTGTTAATCTCTGTTCATTAACAGTCAAACCATTCAACATTTAATGAGTCTGGCTTTTATCTAGACCTCTGGATTTCACCTTGAGAGAAGAAGATTGTTCTGCTTGATGAATTTGTTGACTGTTTGGAATCAGAAAATATCAGAAATCTCCCAAGATATCTTGGTCAAGAGATCAGAACTCCTATTTAGCACATGGGAGAGTCTCAGATTCAAATTACAGGCTATATCACAAAACAGTGCTTAGCTGAATCAAATCAAGCTCTGTGCTATGTGTTAGAAGCTTTATACCCAGTAATGCCCTTATCCTAAAATTTGACCAGGCACAGTAAACCCCAGTTCCTACTTAGCATTCCAGTGATTTCAGTGATACTCTGAGCCAATATAAGGGATCAGACTGAAGGACTTGGTCTTTTTTTGTTTTGGTTTTAATCCTTGTTTTAGATAAAGATATACCTTACAAAGATATTATCCTAGTGACTGCATTTCAGGTACTTCAGATCATCCATTTAAACAGAACTCTTTATTGGCTTTCTGTGACTCTGAAATGGGTTGTCCACTTTTTCCAACTGTATAAAGATGATCTTATTAAAAATACTACCTTTTACTACAAATTTTGCCTCCCTTCTATCCTTAGACAGCTTCAGGAACCCTGTTTCTTGCAATATGTTCCTTTTACATACTATCAATCAGGTGATATGACTGCTTTGCTTAACATTTAAACTGTGTTAATTCCTACGTGAAGAAGTGACATAGGCTCCCAAACTTAAAATGTAATACGATGCATCCATCATGTGTCTCTCCTGTACAGGATTCCACTATGGTGAGTACCCTGATGATAACCTCCAGCCAGGTTCGGGGTAATCACCAGTTTAGAGAATAGGGTACTCTCAGTGGGGTATGAAATATGTGAAAGCTGCTTCTTTCTACATCTTTTCCCCATGCTGGAAAATCCCATGCGGTGTTTATGAACGGAAATCACAAATAATTTCAGGATGAAAAAAATTGTCTATGTTAAGTTTCCTATTCACTGAAAAAGGATTTCACCCACTTCAGTAATTATATCCCAGGCTGGTCTCCACTGGACAAGGCAGTGGAGCAGTGTTAAAAGCAATGACTTCAGTGACCACAGATGACAAACAACACACTCAGGTTGCTTTGGTTTGAAGGTAGTAGCTCCAGCCAGAGAGTGCCTTAAAATAGCAGATAGCCTGAGTGGCTGGCTAATGAACACTTCGTTTTACTGTAAATATGCTATGCCTACTCTTATAGTACAGTCGGGTACACATAATGTGTTTCAAATTTGTATGGTTCAAAAGAGCTCAGAAAGAAAGAGGACAGACCTCTTTCATTTATAAACTGGGGCAAGTCTTGAGAACTGTGAAGAAACATTTAATGAGGTATAAACATACACGTATTTAAAAAATGAAGGAATAAAAAGACTGGTAGAGAAAAACAGAAATAGAAGGAAAACTTTGCAACATGTAAAGGCTGATGGCAAATTCTGTGTGCAACAGCACTCTGTATTACTACTTTTGATACATGCTACAGCTAATGGTGCTACTGAATATTGGAAATTAGGATTAAAAGCTGATCTATTATGTACTGCTCATATTGTGACACTCATTTTTCATTCTCCCTAGGGCCTTTTTTCCAGATAGATGCATTTTTTTTCGTTTGTTTTTCCCCAACAAGAACACAGCGTAATGATGGTATTTTCCCCCCAATGATTTCTCAGCAGGTCAAGATGATGCTTAAGAAGTAGAGTAGGAGGCCTGACAGAGATCAGAGTGAATGTTTCAGAAGATATCACTGTGAAGGAGTGGAGAGTATAGCAGATGCCTACTAATAATTCCCACTATTGAGGTCTGAGATTTGGGAAAAATACTAACTATTGGAGACAGGCCCACTGATGGGTTGCTGATTACTATGTTACCATAGCTCCAGATGTGCATGATACGGTGGCAAACCACATATTTAAAATGCAAAGTACAATTTTATATTTCTCTTAGCGATTATGTAAGCTTTTGTCCTTTTCCTACAGAGATATTCTCTAAGACAGAACTGTTCTCCTCTGGCTTGCACCTAACAGTCATTTCTATGCACTTAAACAGAGCAGGTAGGCATTACATCTATTTTGATTTGTAGAAAATTTAAACTCCGTTTCTACAGGTGTAAATGACGGCACACAATTTCAAAGCAATGTTGAATGGTGCCTTTAACATTTAAGTGTGAAAGATAATTCAGCTGGAAATAGGCAATCTGTGTATTCTATAAGCATTATAGATAAGAAAGTGGCTGAACATTGAAAAAAAATCTTTTGATCTAGTTTAGCTAAACAGCTGCAAGCTTAGAGCTTTACTTTATATTTTAGATTATTAAAGCTTTTTCGTGTTTCTTTCCTTTAGCGAAGTATCTGGACATTTCTCCTACTCGTACTTCTCTGCATATCATCTTGCATTCCTCAGTCATTGCTCTGCTGACAGAGTTCTTCAGGACCCTCTCCATTTATCTTACTCTCTGGAGGAGTAAGCACTAGGCTGTCTGCTTTTTGTAGCAGCCTTTTTGTTGGCTGGGGCTGGGCAACTTTACTCCCTGTTGTAGCCCCAATCAAGTACTTTTGGACTTAAAAATAAGTGTATGGAATTCCTTCTGAGGGGGAGAACATATTTCCTCTACCCTTGCCATGTTCAAATTATAGAGCTGACATCATCTCCATCCAAATGCATGAATCACTTGTCAACAAGCATAGATCATAATTAATAAACAAACGCTATATCTGTCATGCTGAGACTTATTTAAAAACCTTAAAAAACTAAGCCTCACAGCGCTCTGAGGAAGTAAGTCCTCTAAGCACCTTTGTTCTGCAGCGAGGGTGACTGTGGTACAGAAAAGTTCAGTGAGTTCCCCCAAGTCACCAAGCCAGTCAGTGGCAAGGGCAGGAGGAGAGCTGGCCTCCTTTAGGAAAAATCCTGTCCTTGCTGAAGCTACTAGCCTCAACCTTTTTAGATGATGTTTGAGACTCCTGGGTCTGGTAGGCTCTTCTTTTCTGCAGGCTGGAAAATCCACTTCTCATGCCTGGCATCTGTGGAGAGCTGGCCTGAACATTGTAAGGGGCTTTTTGAAATCTTCTAGTGACAAGGGCCTTTCAGTGACATGGCTTTTGTGGAAAGGATATTGGTTTACTCCAAGGTGTTTGTAAGTAGTAACACATTACATGCGACTCACTCCGATTTTGCTGAACTTCAGCATGTACAAAGGCATCAGGATTTGTTTTAATATTTTTAAGTTAAAAGAGGCAAAAAAAAAAAAGGCCATTTCTTATGGTGGCCCCCATCATAGATACCTTATGTCACGTGCACCATTTGTTCACCAGGCAGAGAAAACTCAGAAATGTCCACCGCAATTACCAAATTCCCAGTGACTTACAAATCGCTGTTTATTTATGGTGAGACACACTTAAACAGTCTGAATTTGCAGCATGCCGAGCTGTGTGAATAGTGTGCCAATTTCTGTCAAGAGGAAAATGGCTGTTAAAACACTGCTGTAGGTCAGTGCTGCAGCAATCACTCTGCAGGAACACACACTGCACCAATAGCATAGTGAATAGTTGCAAAACCACCTGAGTCCAGTTCAACTTTCATTCCTGTTCATGCAGGGAGATTAGCCTTCTTCCCCTTTTTGCTTCCGTAATAATTTAGGAACACTGAGATCCTGTAGAGGAGCCCGTCAGTTTTCAATCAAATAAAGTTGAACGGAAGCACACAGAGCTTTCATTTTCATTACAAATGTTCAGGTTCTGCAGAAGTCCAGCAAGCTTTAGCATTTGCTGGAAAAACAACTATAATAACTATTATTAATATTATTAAGTGCTTTTATGTTGATGGCACCCAAAAGCCCCAGTCAGGATTGAGATATCTTCTCATCCCCTCATCCCACTAAGAAGACATGAAACAGGTCAGAAATGAAGCCTGACTAAAAGGGCTTTCTGTCTACATAACACCTGTCTCTTCTCCAACCTGCCTCCTTCCCACCTTGCTATTCAGTTTGTTGCGCAAAGTCCTGTGACTTCCTCTTCTGTTCTTTCACAAGAGGATTATTCCTCTCTGAGTTTATTTTATTCAAAGGCTTCCTCTCTTATCATATTCCCTCATTCCTGTTTTCAAGGACAAACATTCATTTCATTCTCACTTATACCACTTGTTCTCCATTATCTGTTAGATCCTTTCTTTGCTCATCCTACTTCTGTCTTTCATGTTTCTTTCTTTTTGTGTTTTAAATGCCATGTGTGCTGGGCAGGATCGCAAAGGCAAGGTTCAGACCACCCCGAAGCTTGAGTTGCCCACATGCTTTTTCTCCTCCTGTGCCTGTTTAAAGAAATGGGACAAAGAAGGGATGCTGCCAGAAAATCACGAAGAGCAATTATCCAGACTGGCTCTGATGTCAGTTCACTGCTCCTTGGTCCCCTTTAATAATATTAATATTTACCAGGAAGAAAAACTTTTCTTGTTTTCCTCACCCTCACTATCCACTTATTCTTTGTAGGCAATGAATAACATACTATTTATCTTTACATCTAGGATCAGAGTGATTTAAAAAAACAGGGAAAATCTTTTTCTATGTCGATAAAATTCGCCTCATATTCATAGTTATTGCAGCTAGTATTTATTTGATGGATATGTTTTATAGTTAAATGGAGGTACTGAGTAAAAAGCTTTCACTTGCAATACCTTTGCAAGAATATGAATGTAATTGTGCTGTTATGCTAGCAGTCATCAGCTGATACTGTTATACACAGTCTAAGAATTTTTTTCCTAGTAGTATAGTATATTTTTATTCTCAGAAAAGGCTTCATATTGTTCTGTAATGCCCTAACTAGAAGGAGGTATTCAAAGAAGAAAGATTTCAGCTTTTCTCTGTGCTAAATCTGTTCTTGATGCAGAATTATTGGGATCTAAGCACAGTTGAAAAGGTGGAGCTTTCTGAGAACTGTCAGCATGTTGTTTTGGCCACCTTTGTTCCAGGAATAGGATATAAGTTTAAATAAAACAAGTTATAATTTTAGCACCTATCTATAGACTGATGCCCATCACTGGTTCATCTTCCTGCAGGAGCTTGATTTGCAAGAAATCAAACTTTCCTATCTACAAAAAAGCAAAAAAAAAAAGTAAAAAAAATATATAGAACACATATGGATGTATAGCTTCAACCTTCATCTGTTAATTTTTTTTTTAGGATACTTTACACATTCTGTGAGCTTAAACATTTCATCTGTATCTGTGAAAATTTATACAAAAGAGAGATGGGAGAAGTATCCTATCTGTTTTCTGTCTAATCCTTAATTTAACCTAACCTGCTGTGCCACTCTGGGTAAATAAAACATGGAACCACAAAGAAACAGTATATATGCAATATGCCCTTCAAGCTGAGAAAGTGTTGGTATAAAAAGGGTAAATTATAGAAGCAGCTAATGACTATAATAGTTCCCAAGCTTAAAAACAGATGCATGCTCAGTGCTTTACAATTCTCATATAAAAGCATTTACAGTCTTGCAGAGACATAATTGAAAGGGAAAACAAAGAAACCTTTAATCATAGCTGGAACATATTTTTAAAACACCGGAAATGTAAGAGCTAGGTGGCTGGAAAAGGAACAGTAGGAAAAATGGGCCATAGTCAACCCTTATTTATTCTAGGGTAACTCACTTGAAAGCAATACTTGCTCCAGAGTTGCAGTGAAACCGAAAGAGAAATTGTTTCCTTTTTCAAAAAGTAGCATCAACAGCAGAGAACAGCTAGCAGCTAAAGGTAATCCCCAGCGTGAGGTTTGCAGTGATATTGGGCCCAGGCTTTAGCCTCCTCCCTTAGTGTCACAGCCTTAAATCAAATTTTGGTCCGTAGAGAAAGTTGTTACCATCTTGTGCGTGCCCTGGGTGAAGGGAACTGTCGACAGTTTGGTCTTACGAACAGCGATGCCTGGGCTTCTGTGTGTGGCTAGGTATAAGTGGAACAGTGGAAACTTAGGAGCTGACTCATAATACAGGAAATGTCCAGCATGTAAAAGCCTGAGTCTGTTTTGCCTCTTAGACCTGGCTCATGACACTACAACACTGTCCTGATAGCAGCCATAGGGAGGAGTGTTTCCCCTACATCATAACCAAGAAGATTAGTGTCTTATTTTTGCAGACAGGCCCTCAACGCCAAGTCCAGCTATTGCTTTAGTAACACCCTAAAGGCGTTTGAAGATATGTTCCTGACTCAAGGACTCAAGCAGCTGCATTCCTGGAAAGCGTTAAATTACTGCGTGACGTGTGAGAACAACTTGTATTTCTAATTTCACCTTTTGGGCAAAGCAACAGGTGGACTTTAGTTAAAGGCTTGTACAAAAGAGCAGAGTCCTCTGAGGGTTTACATGCAGCTCTTTATTTATTTTTTTGTTTATTTATTTATTCAGACTTAACAATATTATGAAGTGTTATGGTTCTTACATGATTCACTCTTCAATCCCCCCTCTAGCCATGGCCTGTAGTCCTTAGGAGTTAGCACAAAGGAAAATTAGCTGTTAGAGATATCTCTGCAACTCAGGTGAAAAACATGGGGAAACTGGTGTGTTTAATCTCTTTTAAATAACTCTGCTTTTTTGTTGCTTGTTATTGAGTCAGATCACATCACTGTGAGGAGTATGCAGATTGTTTTGTTTATTAGTGTAAGAGATTAAAAATGATTACGCTTGAAGCATTAAAAATGACAGAAAGAACACTTTCAGTCAGTCATTATTTAGCAAGTAAATTTTTCCCAGAGAAATATAATCACCATAAATGATGAATTTGATATCAGTTATTACTTCTTGTAGACTCTGTTCACTACTGGTGATTGAGCATTCTGCTGGGGTATTGCCGTTATAGGTTCCGTCTCTATAAACCATTGCTAGATAGGAGTGCAGCAAAACAACCACGAAACACAGATATATTTTATTTAGATATCTTTTAAAAGAAAGATGCATCAAAATCCCGTTATGACACCATAATCTCAGTCAAGAAATCATATGAGCATATGCAAAATTGAAAGTAGTTGCAAATGCTTAAACTAAAAATTCTAGAGCTCTGATGATGCTATTAATCTATTTCAGACTTACGTGCTTTTGTCAGTATCAATAGCTCTTGACAGCCATGATGGAGGTTGTTTCTCGATTTCCAGTTCATTTCAGAGCATGATTTCGGTCACTTTTTTTGAATATAAAAGTCTATCTAATCACACTGTGCTATGATACACCACATGTAATTGTGAGGCTATCAAGAAATTTAATGGGGGGAGGTGGGAGAGAGAAGAAAATATGTTTTCTATCTTCTGTTGACACACTCCAGGTGGGATTCAGCTCACAGATTAAAATATATAAATTAAAATGCTGACATGTAGGCATGGACTTTCGACCGGGTATCAGAGCTCCTGTTATAATCCATGGAGAGTCAACTGGTTCTTGTGGAGTCTGGAGAGCTATTGAGTTTATGCTCAAGTGGACATACACATCTGAGTGGCCTAATTTGCAAGCTGAATCTTGCCCTAGTTTTGTTTCTCTGTCATATTTTCTTTCTAGCTGAGGAGGAGGAACTGCAGCAGAGAGAAAAACAGCCTGGCCCAGGTCGACAAACACAAGAGCCCTGTGACTACTTGGGGCTTTGTTTTTGTTACCAGTGCTGGAGGTTTCGTTAGACTCCCTGATTTCCTTCTGAATGATCAAATAGCACTGATGTTTCCCGAGGGCTTGTTTTTCCACCAAGGCTCAGTAAGGAGGTTGTCTCTTTCCCTCACAAATGGATACGATGTGTTTCCCACTTGAGACATCTCTTGCAAGCGTACACTACACAGAAAGATTCATTTGCCTTGAATTTAAAGCTGAGCAATAGTATCTTACAGTTATTTCTTGAGAGAAGTACGCTGTTTTAAGCATATCAGATCAGTTCTTCAAGGTCTGCTCTTCCTACTCATGGCTTCAAAAGGACCTTCTCATCTGACACCAGACAGCTTCAAAAATTGCCCCTTTCCCTCCAATGTGCAGCTACGACTAAGAAAATCTGAGGAAATTGGTTGATATAGAAGACTTAGAGGCTCTAACTTCATCAGCATCTGTGCACCTCACAGCCAAAATGTGGTGTCCATCTTGGTAAGCCAAGGAAGGAAGGACAGGCTTGCCTTTGGAAACCTCAGGGAGAAAGATTTCTATTTGCTGTGGCTTGACTACCTCAGCACTGGAGAGGAGAATATGATGCTATTATAATGACTGAGCAATGTATTTTAAGTGTAACTTATGTTAGTTATCTAAATAAAGAGAATCTCAGCGAAGATGAGAGCCTCATGAGCCTCAGAGCTCATGACCTCTGACTCCAGACACCTCTCAAGACCAGATCAGCAGCTGGATTAAATTATTTTAAGTCACCGGCATGATATCAGTTTATAAAATCTTATATTACTATTAGTTTATTAATGATATATTTATTACATTAAAGTGTATTTTATTTGTCAATTTTATTAAAATGATTATTAATATATTTTTATTATCTGTTCTATCAATTTTTATGTAGTAGGTTTTTCACTAATTTCTAATTAAAGAAGATATCACCTTCCTTCTCCTGGCACACAACTAGTTATTGAACTCTTTCTCCAAAATTCTGGGCTGATATCTGCGAAGAATATGCTGATTATAGTTGATCCACTTCAGTACATAAGATATCTGAATAACTTCCTGGGCTCCCTTCTACCCTTGCTTCTGACGAATTTATGTTAACAAAAAACCAAAAACACAACAACAATGAAAAGGGAGCTAGAGATTATCTCTTTGTAGTGTGAAGTATCGGAAGCTTTCAAGATATAAAGGTGAAATGCATTCATGGCTTTATCTTTGAACGACTTCAGTTATGTGCACTTTAAGTGCATGTCAGGTGCAATCTACATTCTACAATCCAAAACGCTGACTAATTTTCTTCCTAGTTAAGGTTGTCCATTTGATTTTCCCTCTGATTTTAGTCAAAAAGCTATTTACAGTCCTAATTCCCTAAATTGTGGTACTGCTTGTTTGAATGGGGTACAGTCAGTGATGCCCTGCTTGAAAAGTAGCAATGCATAGATATACAGATTCGTGAATGAAAGAATCAGCCAGAATATTACTTTTAAGAACTGATAATCAGCCTATTTTAGATCTTTAATACTGATGAAAAACACCTGGATACATAAATATATCTCCTCTCATTTGATTACATTATTTTCTCTTACTGACTGTAGTTCTCTTACCTTTTGTAGTGTAGCAGCATAAGCACATTTTCAAGCGATGGTGAAAAGCGACGGCCAAACCATATTGAAACTTTTCATAATCGTAACCTTTCTGTGGGAAATGTAAAAGTCTTAACGTGCTCTGAAGGAGCACTCCGCGGCCTTCACAACAAAGGGAACAGACATATTCTCAGCAGGGCTAGGGGAGCAAACAGGAGATTATCCCAAACCCAACAGAAACATGATTACAAATAATACAAATTTTTTTTTTTCAATTGAAGGTGAATGCACAGTTTTAGGCTTGAAAGAATGTTAAGAAGAAACAAAGCGAGGGAGTATATAAATGAAAAGCAGAACTAGAGCGCAAAACCTGTCCAATGTATACATATGTATACACATCCATTTATACATACATATATCTATATCTAT
This sequence comes from Struthio camelus, assembly GCF_040807025.1. Classification (NCBI taxonomy): domain Eukaryota; kingdom Metazoa; phylum Chordata; class Aves; order Struthioniformes; family Struthionidae; genus Struthio; species Struthio camelus. The sequence continues at coordinate 66,984,989 of NC_090942.1, read as the reverse complement.
ATCTGTATCTATATCTATATAAATAAAAACGTAGAGGAGAAAAAGTAGATGAAAGAGCAGAGAAAAATATAACATACAAGGAAAAGAAGATGGGGAAGCTGTTGTCTCATAAAGGAGAGAGTAAAGTACTTCAGATAAAACCTGCCTTTAGTTACATCAGTATAAATCCCGGCGTATGTCAGTAGTGTTACACTGGAGTTACAGAGATGTAAATCATGACAGAGGTTAGTCCCTAAAGTCCTAATTCAAGGTATATTAAAGTTATTCTGAAACTTTTCAGTGGCTTCAAGACAGAAATGGTTTAAACTTTAATTTGTGAAGGAAAATATAACAACCTATTCTTTTTTGGAAGATGTATGAGTAGGTATACTGCAGATGATAGGAAAAATAAAAAATCAAATAAGAATATGATTTGCCTAAAATACTGGAGAATCTTTCTGGGCAAAAGGAGTCAATGAAATAAAAAGAAAATGATGTAATTCGTCTTTGGCAGGAGAGTAAAAAGTGAAATGATACCAATTTATCTTGAGGGAAGCAAGAAAGGAGGTAAAAGAAGGCATGAAATGTCAAGAACAAGAGTTCTGAGTAAAATTCTTTCACAGTTTTTCCCTAGGCTAAAAATAAATAGCTAAATAAACACATTAAAACATTCATAGTTCTTTTCAAAGGAAGAAAATAATCCCCACTTCAGAGATAAGGGAACTGAAGGGGTGCAAAGCTCAACCAAAGGAGGTAGGCATGCCTTAGGATGTCCACCATCAAAAATTAGATTCTTCTGTTTAGCTGCTGCTTTACCGCAGGGTGTCAATGCTGCCAATATCGAAGTTCTGCTTGCAGCCTGCCCATGTGGCCTGACATGGCTGGACACAACTAAGCCTTGCTGGAATTAAAAAAGAGGCTCTCATCTGGTTGCCTCATCCAAAGGGCTTCATCCTTCAGAAGTTGTTCAGATTATATTAATGAATCAAACTATGCACAAGACGCTAAGGGAAGATATGCTCCTGGCTTCTAACATATTTTCCAGTAGCTCAGTGACTAGTGGGCTGTGAAAAACCCAGATTTAATTCTCACCTGAACCTTCACCTGCCTCAGTTTTCTGAAGACCAAGCCATGCAGTGTTCTGAGAAAGGGCCTTGTTATTTCTCCACATCCAAACTGTCCTACCTTACTTGAAATTATTAAATATTTTTGGGCCAAAGTAGGATAAAAGAGAGTATAATGGGTTGATCTCTCTATAGCCCAGTAGTTAGGGCTCTGAACCCTAATAAGGGAAACTAAGTTTCCTATTTCTGCTCCATGTAACTAGTTCAGCAGTTTATGTTAAGTATACTCTGGAATACACATCACCTTCTCCTTAGCAGTCAGAAACAAAATTCTGCTCATTCTTAAGTGAATAAGATTTTTACCATCTACCTCAATGGGAGCAATATATCATCTCTCTCCAAAAAAAATCACTCAGCACTTCCATTTTTTCCGGTCACTTTCTAGAAATTAGTTTTCTTCTGGATTTCTCTTTCACTCTCAGCTGCTGAATGTTGGTTCCAGTAGTCAATGGGAAAATTTTGCCTTCATGATTGCAGTCCTCATGAACTGGACCTAACCTTCTGAAATTGGACTGTATGTGTCTATCTGCTTGTTACTTAAGTTTATCCAGCTGCAGTTTATGATGGCACAATCAACCAGGGGAAGTCAACATGACTGATAGCATAACTTAGTGCGCTTAAATATTTACTCTCTGGCTGCTAACTTGCTGCGTATCAGTCAGAAAAAAAGCATTCTGCTGAGTATGAGTACACTCTATCTTTTATTTTTTCCTATGCGAGTCATGTTGCAGTAAGATTAGCATACCATGTCTAAAGTAGTGATGTGGACCTAGTTCTGTTCGTAATTTGGTTGTGTGCCTACATAACTTCCTTTTGTTTCAGTTTCCCTATTTGTAAAATACAGAAAATGACAAAATCCTTTTTTTGCAAGGTGCTCCAACCATTAGGCTGCTTACAAAAAAAAAAAAAACAACAACAGAAAGTAAAACTAGCTATTAACTTGGAAATTATCCTCAAAGCTTCCGTTTACTTCATAGGGTTAGGCTGTCATCCCTGAAAAGCAGAGCTGAGCTATTTTCAGTGTAGAGACCATAGCTATTTAAAAGGTATCTGACCATCTATAGAACCAAATCTCAGAAGCGGCTATCAGTTTCTGTTTGGGTAGGGAGCAACCTCAGCATGAATAAGACTCAGACATCCTATACTGCAGATCTTACAGCTGTAACAACTTTCAAAGGAATGTCAGTAAAGTTAATAATGGACTTGAGGAAAAGTACATCCAAGATAACTCACTATATGCTTTGTCTTCAGAAAAAGTGACTCTTGCAGAGTTGCTTGCTATGAAACCTTTAATTTGAAAATATATTTAGAAAGCCACAGGGTCACAGTTATTGGTCGGAAAACCTTACTCATTGAGAGGTATTACTTCTAGCTTTCTTAACAGTAATTACAAAATGTTTATTTCGCACATCCTGGTCTAGTTTGGGGAAGAAAGAAAATGTAGGCAGTGATATTTTAAAGCAAATAAGCTATCATCTCCTGCAGAGCTCTTTTCTACCACCCTTAAACCCATCAGCTTTCATCAGCTGTAAGACAGCACCGGGACACTGCTCATCAGGATCAGGCCTGTTACAGTTTTGTTCATTCTGGTGAAGCCCTACATATAGGAAATTTACTATTAGCATTCAACATAGTTGAAATATATTGAAATATATTGAAATACAGATGCAGAGTCATAAATATATGGCTGGAAGGGGCCCTTTAAAAATGTCTTATTCAATTGCTTGTCACAAGGCAAAATAATCTACACCTAAACTCTTTCTGACAGATGTTTATCCAGCCTATTCATAGGAATGTCAGTGACAGATATTGTACAACATCTCCAGCCAATCCATTCCAGAGAAAAAATATTTCAAAACATGGCCTTGTCTACCAGGGATAGGAGCTAAATGATGGATATTCGACAGCCTTGTTATACTGATACTTATCCTGATTTACATTAACAAATATATCATCTATAGGGAGTTGAAGTTATATCTGTCTCCTGCATGTTTGGGACTGGGGGAGGTGAACTGTAGAGGGGTGTGGAAAAATTGATTTTCAGATAACTGCACTTATGAAATATGAAAACATGCTATCTAGCGTTGTGCTTTGAGTATAACTTTGCTATCTTTAGCCATATTAAGGATATATGCTGGTATTTTCAGAAGAACCCGAATATTTTAGGATCAGAAATGCCTTTAAAAGCTAGCAGACTTTGCATTCAAAAGTTATGTGCACACTTTAGAAAGACATGTGCAGGTCTCATCCATTCATAGAAATTATTATTGAAGATATAAATCATGGTGCTGTTAGCATAGGATTTGTAAGGACTTGCTGGAAAAGTATTATTACCTTAAAGTGAATATCATGTGTGGACTTTGCTGCATTTTGACCTTTGTGTAATTCCAGATATCTATTTGAATTTGAATATAAAAATTAAAAGAATGTTTTATGAGCCTTATAGAGATTTCTGTATCAGACACAATTTTTAATTATGAATAATAATCTTTATAGGATTTTTTCAATGTGTTTTACATCTTCAAACCTTCTGCTTTAATTATGTCAGAATTTAAAATATCCATTTTCGGAAATATTTTGGTGCTGCACAGAATTGTGAACACTTGTAGTAAACAGCTGAACAGAAATGAAACAAAAGATTTACGTGCCTGAAAACTAAGAAACCACACTGATCATCTGGATTGATATTTCTCCACTTTTCATGTTGATTGCACACCTTGTTCAAAGAAACTGAAATATTCCATGAAATATTAACATTTTATAGCAAAGTATGAGCAGAGATGAATTAATGAGCAGAACAGCGTGTTTGAACATGTGTTTTAAGAGTCTAACAAAGTAACTTGATCTTGAGGTGTGCTGAAGGAGTGAAACAGTGAGAATAAAATTCTCACAGCTTTTGACTATTTTTCAGAGTTTCTTTTAGATTATGTGGAGCTTGGGCTCCAGCCCAAGCATTGGGAGCACAGCTCTGATCTGTCCTGTTGTGAAATGGTCTAACTCAGCTAAAGAGGTGCATAACATCGAACTGTAAAAGTAAGATTGTGATATATGCTATATACCTATTTTAATACAAGATCAGTTGATGTTTATTGGTACCCCTTCACTGGCTTCACCTGGCTGTGTCATATATCTCCAAAGCAGAGAGACACATTGATCAGTGCAAAGAACAGATCATAGTTATATAGGAAGAGAAAGTGCTTCCTCTCTATATTGAGAAGATGTATCTTTCTCCTCCACCTCTCCTTTCTCTGAAAATGCTAGGTGGTTAAGAAGAGGGGAAAAAAAATTCTTCTGGTAAATTTGGCAAATAGTGTAGAAATGTGGCCTGGAAGAGATATTTAAAAATGTGCTATTACTTTCACAGTGTGTGCCTAATAGCAGATTCTAAACTTGACAACTGGACAAACTTGGGCAAAACATCAGATTTCCCAAATGAAAATATGCAAAAAGGAAAAATACTCAGCTGTTTCAGTAAGAGTTTCAGTGCAGTGTGACTGGGAGTAGAAATGAGCTCAGAAAACAACACTTAAAAGATTAAAACCAAAACTGTATATATTTCCTAGCTAATCATTGTTCCTTGATCTTAATTCCATTTCATATAAAGAGTTTTATTAGAAAACAGATACAACTGCATATACTCTATTCCCTTCAAAGTCTTTGTGGAAAGTGAAAGGAGCTTTGTGGAAAGCTCCCAAATACTTAAGAAAATCTACCAAAGTTATAAAGCATATGTAAGATAAATATATGAATTTAAATTTTAGCTTGACCCTTGCTAAGCAGTAAAAGAAAATGGTTTAAATGACTAGGGTTTACGAGAGTTAGTCACTAGGGTTATTATTTTTTCTGTTCCATTAATTACAATGCCTTTCTCCTACTTAATTTACTACAGGAGAGACCTAGAGCCTCCAGCCTGCATTTTGCTGTATCCATCCTTCACTTCTAAAAAAGTAAGAGACCCTGTAGGAGGCACAAGATGACTCAAGTGCATCATGGACTGTCAGAAGGATGAACCATTGTCATTTCCCATGCATAAACCCTTTTGCCCAAAAATAGGAGAGATGAAAGGCAGAAGCATTTAATAAATATTAGCAATATCCTCATTGCTAAAAGTATTGAACAATTCTCAGCCATTGAAAAGAGCCACTAAATCATTCCTGTGTCAGAGTCATGATTTGCTTCTAAGGCACTTTCCAAGGCTTAAAGCACACATGTAGACTAGGTAAAGTAACTTTGAGACTTTCTCCCATAATTTCCTAATGATTCAGAAAGTGCAGCAATCCAAAGAATGCTAATTCACTCGACTGTCACTTTAACTTTACACAATTTCACAAGCATTGCATGTTCTTTAAGAGTCACATCCTTTCCTGAGAAGAAGCTAACCTTGATTTTTTCCTTTTTAGTAGAAATGTGTTTGCGTAAGATAGCTTCTATTAATACTGCAGGCCTAGGTCAGATAATCACTAACCCTTAAAGGACAGTTCTTTTTAGAATTAAAGAGCTAGACCTTCAAAACTAAGTTGTTTAGGCAACTTAAAAAATCCAACAGGTTCTACTTTCACTGACAGAAGCTTGCATAACTTTGCATTGGATCCAAAGTCTTTTTAAAAAATTTTAAACCTTTTTAAACCTTTTTTTAACCCTACTAAATCCATCTTTGGCAGTAGTCTTCTTGTACAGCAAAACAGTGGCTGTCACTGGGATTTTGAACAAGGACTGCGGAATTTCTGTGTAATCTAACAAAGTTAAGCTTTTTTTTTTTTTTTTTTAGCAGAAGAGCAGTAATTATATTCGCAAAGTGAATTTTTTTGTCAGGACTTGTAGCTGAGGAGGGGACACATTTTCTTCAACACCAAATAAGCACATATCATGCTCAAGTCTATAGTGTGCCTTTAGTTTAAAAGTATTCACGGAATTTTTTTAATGCAGTTTGCACAGATATTAGTCAAAATAAAAGAAAAAAGAAGAAAATAAAAAGTATCTACAGAGAAAAAAAAAATTAAATGCACAATTGCAAGGGAGAAAAGGAGCTCCAGTTCAAGGAAAGTAAACTAAGATGTAGTCTGTGAGCAGGTGCCAGCTCTCTGTGTTAGAAAATTGCCTCTTTCAGGTCACTAAATGGAAGCACAAGCTACATGGGATTGAAGCACTGAATTATAGAAAAGGGAATTTTCATGCTAAAGAAGATAAGAAAGAATGTATTAGAAGATGGAGTGTTGTTCAGGCTCTCCTGTATAGTTTAGCTAAAATTTAAATTCTTTACAATGTATTTAAACTTAGGTTTTTCAAAGGCATTCTGTCTTTGAGCCACAATTCCTCTTGACCTTTATAGTATGCACTAAAAGGTTTAGGTTGCTCTTATACCAGCTTTTTGTGCCTCTGAGGCTATTTCCTTCATGCTACAAAATGATATGAACACTCCATGAGTGACCATATGTACTACGAAGCGGCACATTACCTTTGCCTTACATCTGATACTCTGCCTAATTAGCTACGGCGTTGTTACTAATAAGGAAAAGGTAATTGCTACAGCAGTATGATAAACTGTTGTAAAGTACTGAACTTTCAATTGCGATGATTGTATTCTTTATTGTTATACTTACTATAAGGACTTGGCAATATTGATAGTAGTGATGTAAGAAGGCTGCGATGAACTTCAAAATAATTCAATTCTAAAAGGCATCCCAGGAGAGGTTTAAAATTGAGGGGAATTCAAGGTAGAGGAGACATTTTGAGAGGTGACAGTGGAGAGCAATTTAAAAATTTCATCTGTCTCTTGAGTACAATAGCAATAGACAGAAAATAGAGAGGAAATAACTAACCATTGGAGCTGTTCTGTCAGCTCCACGTTACACCTGCTGTAATTCAGATCCAGACCCCATTCTGTTACCCATAGAAAAGGACATTGCTTACATTTTAGTACCTTTTACAGGCTACTTGGAGTATTTTACTTTGCATAATGACTAGCTGGTTAAAAGGAGTCATCCAAGTGGTTTCTGAAAAATATGTAATAGCTCTCATAACACTACTATCCATTCCACCGAAAAGTTAAAGAATGCCCTTCAGGCATCTGTTTTTAGTAACACGTTGTGGTGCAAGCCAACCTCTTAAATAACGTATTTTATTCATAGATTATCTCAAGTTTACATATTTTAAATATTTATGGAATTCAGAACCCCATATGATCCTTACCTGTGATGCATAATGCAAACATTTAATGAGGAAGTGTGCACATATTTATATAAAAATAATGCCTGTTCTTTCCTCTCTGTAGAGCTGGTTTACCCTATAGAATAAACTGCAGTGACTACAATGAATCTGGTGTCCACTGTTTTGTTACTTTTGTTCATTTACTCTTGCATCGTTGCTGAGGTTCCCAGCACCTCATTACTATCTAAGCCACATTGTGGTTGAGAGCGGACTTCTAAGACCCTTATAAAATGCCATTTTTTATGTCTTTTAGTATTTCTCAGGATACGGAATGAAACCAGATTGTGCTTTTCTTCAGACTACAGGAATTCCTTCAGCAGCATTATGACTTTTCACACACTCTTAAAGACAATCTAAAATAGACATCTTGTTTCTTAACAGTTTGTAGACATACCCAAGCCAATATAGCTAATTAATTCCTCATTAAGCTCTTTGGTGGTGAGAAGGATATCTAACGGATAGAGAATGGAAAGAAAGAAGTTATTTACATTCAGAAATTTTATTTTCTAACTCTACTTTTCAACAACTAGAGAGAAATGAGATGGACTTACGGGTGTACATAAGAAGGATATTGGAGTAAAAGCCAAAGACAGTAAGAGTGATTGTTTCAGTCAGAAGAGGGAAAGAGACCTTTGAAATCAACAAGATTTTAACTTGATTGAGAATCAACAAGATTTTTACTTGTAATAAAGGTTAAGATAACCGCTCAGCTGCTGGAATGAATACAAGCAACGTGATGAAATCGCAAATAATGATAAAGGAAATCAAAGTGTTCAGTGTAATTACCTCAGGAGCTATCCCAAGAAAACCTTGAGAGGTTGGACAGGATGAACTTCAAAAAGCAATCACAGTTTCTTTCTGCCTCCCTGTGTCTGGTGTGCAGGGCCAAGAGACGAGGGAGAAACAGTGGCAGGAGGGGGTGCAGTATATGACTGGAAATAGGGGGGTCTGATGCTTTCTTAAGCTTCCCTCTTCACTTCATATATCGTCTTCCTTGAGAATATATCCAAAGTTTTATGAGCATCCAAAATAAAGACTGCAGGGGAAGAGGCAAGAGGGCAAAGGAGGACCTTGAGTAGGGTAACAAAACAGAATGACCCCCTTCCCCCACAAAAGAAAGTACAGGTAGGATATTTTTGATTAATATACTTGTGCAAGTCAGTCAAACTCCAGAGAAAAGGAAGAGGAAAAACTGCTTATGCTGGACAGAAAATGTCCCATCTGCCTATCTTACTCCTCTCTGTTCTTCTCTTCCCTTTCCCATAAATTGCAGAACACACTCATATAATTCCCTTTAACCAATACAGACTTTTCAATTCTTTTTTTTGCAAAAATTAACACTTTTTAAATACCTTTATTTAAAATAATCAGCTAGCCTTCTCAGAATTTCCTGAACTTTTCTTCTCTATTTCCAGTTTTCCCGTAGATGCATGGTCTTTGAGGCAATGGCTTTTCTACTTTGATTTTTGTAAAGAACTGAACACAGTACCCTCAGTCAACATCTTAATCAAGGAATTATACATAATGTAAATCCCTCATGACTGACTATTTCACAGATAGATAGAAATTTTGCACATAAACCAAACATATTGCTTGAAGAGTGTGAAATTTCATCTGGTCAGTAGGAATTAGAGAGGTGATTACAAAATTTCCAAATCTTCTTGACACTGTTGACATGGACAGTGGTATTCATAATCTGAGTAGAAAGGTAGAATGCTAAAGTTCCAGAGGAAAAAAAAGGTGTTGAGATAATTTTGACCTTTCCTTCATATATATTTATATATATATTTTTTTCTCTTTCCAGAAGATGCAATCAAAATGCAAGTTAAACTAGAAAATGGATATTTTTTCAAAAATTGTTCCAGCTGTGAAGCTTTGCAGTCACATCATTGGAATTAACTTGTGATCTAAATGCTGTCTTGCAGATCAGCTATGTGCTACTAAATATTGGACGCTTCTCTGTGGTAACCATTTTATTACTTGCCTAGATATTGAGTTCAAAACATTCATGTGAACAACTGATTATGAGAGAGCACAAAAGGCGCCTGGAAATATCCACTGATCAAAAATTAGGCAGTAGGTCAGCAGGCAGCGAAAACTTCATGACCTTTTCGAAACTGTAACATTTAGAACAAAACGGAACAAATGGGGAAAAATTAGGGATTAAAGGGACTTATCTCCATGAAATACTGGCAAGGCAAACTGGCACATATAACACTCATATGTTCCATTTAACCTTTTGAGACCAACAGACCTTACACTGGTCAGCCCATTGGGAGATGTGGATATGCCACATTACAGTATTTCATGAAGAGTAGGTATGGAATAGTACTCTGGAGACAATATAGTCAGTAAAGACAACCCTTGAACCAGTTAATTCACTTCTTGGCAAGCTAAATGGAGGGTAGCACAAGTAGCTACGCTGCCTCCAGTTGCAGAGCTAGAGTAATAGATACCCGTGTGGCACTGCTTTGTGCAGTGCAGACATACCCAGAATCTTGTCCTCCATACTTCACTCTCTTATGGGACATCCTAAAGGTGCATTGTCTGATTATTCTGGCTCTGTCCTAGTCACGTTGCTGAAATCAGTAGGTAGCAGGTGTTTGTCTACCCATATAGATCTAAGTAAATTAAACAGCAGGTATTCTGAGGTAGAATTCCAGATTATCTAGGACAGTGTTTCTATAAAGAAAATGCATTGTCCCTCTGCAAGAGAGAATAAGGCAAAGCAAAGACCAAGAAGGAAAAGAAGTTCTCATTCACAAATATTTTCAAAGCCAAATTTCTTTCTCAGTGAGGTTTGCTTTAATTGGTTTTTTTTTTTATTGTCTTTTCTGTAAACATACACTAATTTATTACTGCTTCTCTTTCATAATCAGTTAGGGTCATTGCACTAATTAAGCGTATTTGCACACAGAAGATAACAAAATATTAAGGTGCTGAGTCCTAATTAACTGCCTCTGGTTACGCTGCAACTTCTGCATGCAAAGTCTCACAGACTGAGCATTTGCTCCTCTCTTCCTGGATATATACAGAATATCAGGAAATATTGACTATTTCTTGGTATTTTTACGAAGCTTAAACAAAAGTGGGTTTTATCTTTTCTACCGGAAAATCCTACAGACCGGGATTTTGGGCTAGGCTTATCTATACCTTTTCCATTATCCTTTCATTCTGTCAAGAATTAGCTAACCAAATATTTATTTATCTGTCTTCTGAACTACTATATAGTACATATGGTTATTTGTACCAAGACAAATATAATTCTGTCACCTGAACAAAATGATGACTGGTACAATGCTGTGTAAGTTTAGATGCGTACAGGTGAAAGTGTGCTACACGTTACCCTGGAAATTTTGCCTATAAAATAGAGAAAACAAATTACATTTGCTTCAAAGACAACTGCAGTAAACAAGTGCAACAATTCTATGATGCTTATTGGATGCAGTTATTATCTATTTAATTGGGTTTCATCTGAGTGGGATATCTGCGAGTGTAAATGAGATGATTAAATCACTCAAAGATTCTAAGTATTGTACTACACAGGCTAGTTGTCATCTACATTTTGATTCTTTCTCTGCATCATCAGCAACAACAACAACAATAATAGCAGCATATAACAACAACAACAATAATAATCCAGCTGGGAATAGTTCATTGATTTTGTTTATGTGGTTAATTGTGAGGACATAAAATAAATTCTACTTCTAGCATACCTGCCAGCAGTGTCTGTTTACTTCTGAAACTGTGAATACAGTTTGGATCTGTGAACAGTAGTTGCCTTGGAGAGTATGTGTTACGTAAACATTGGAGGAAAATTGGTCTATGGTATAAGAAGGGACCTAACCTTTGTATATTATAAAACAGACAGATCAGTAATGGAGTACGGTCTGGATTATGTGTTATTCATTATTTTTGTTCCAGAAAGCTTAAAAAGTTTGGGATGCCGTAGCGTTATGCGTGCCCTGTTTAAAATGAGAGCTTATTTTATACAGAAATTGGGAGATGTAGGTTCTGTATTAGATTTCTTATAGACCACAGATAGGGGGCAGTGTGTTTGTTCTGTGAAATTCTGACACTTACTGACCATATGATTATTTGCCATGCTTGCCAAATATTTAGTATTAATTTTCAGCAGATTTCTAGATATTAAATAAAGGCATTTTAAAGCTTTATTAATTCAAGTCTTTTATCCTTTGTGTTAAGGACAAAGAGTTTATAAAACATAAAACAACACTGAATAACTACTATGAACATTTTATGAACGTTTTAGAGGTGATTGCAAGCACTGCATTAGACACTGTAGTAGCAGGTTATAAGCAGCTCATTAACTTCCTCAACCTTTACAGCAATTGGTTAGCTGTGCATTACAGTATCTGTGAGTTAGTTATTAACCCTTTATAAACTTCCTGAGCGTGTTTACATTCACAGACTAGTGAGTGTTGTCCAAAGGATGATCTGGGGAATGCATGTTTCCTTTTCCTTTATACATATGCTGTAACAGAATGAGATGTATACATAGCCTGTGGAAAAAGCAGAAGTATCCCCAAGACTGTTGACGAGTTGTCACCCCGATGTTAGTGGCCGGCTTCAAAAACAGGGTAATGAGACAGTGTGAGGAAATGTATGGGAGCTTCTCAGGGCAGCAACATATCTGGAAGGAAGCTTGCCACGAACAGGTCAAACCAAAAACGGACCAATGTACGCATAGATCTTGCACTCACTGACTTGGAAAGAGGAGTCTGCATACAATGAATTGGTATTTTCACAGAGGTCTCCCCTGAAGACAGGTATGCAAACCATCAGGAAGCCAACATTTTCAGGAGACAGTTGGAAAGCTATTTGGTAGTCCCTCCACTGCCACTCGAGTAGCTCCTCTTTGGAAGCTGACTTCATGAATTTACCCTATAGTGAATTTGGCAATAGGTATCCAACAGAGAGACAGGTTGAGTCAGAGCCACTAGTGGGCAAGGGAGCCCTTCGGGGCATTCAAACTAACACAGGGATGAGGATCTGAAGCACAATGTAGAGTTAAGCTATGCATATTGGATGTTATCCATCTAAATTACATTTCATTATATTGATTCAATTGCAAGTCACCTCTGATTTCCAGCTGGATACAAATATTTTCAGTGTTGTTATTGTTTCACCTTCTAAATTAAATTCCCAGTTTGAAACTTTTTCCACTTATTGAGTTCTTTTTTCTGTTATGACAAATCAATGACAGGCTACATTACATTTTCATCTGCTAGAAAAACAGGTTTCTTTCCAGGAGGCTCTTTATCCCTTGGATTAAGGCTCTTTCTGTTACAAATTACCCCTTCTAGCAAGCTGCAGTGGATACGCTATATTCATAGGACAAAACACTTCCTCATTTTAGTAAAGTCTACTTTAGGTTTTACCTGCCTCACAAGATGGATAACTTTCTCAGGGGTAAGCCTCCCCGGTCTAAATAGTTAGGTGCTGGCAATCATGTATTAGCTCAGTCCCTGCTCTGAATTGGTGGGATGCAAGCCAGATCACATGTGAAAGCTTTTCGGTCACGTCGGTACTTGGCAGCACTTGCGCTGCCAGCTCCTGCCACCCGGCCGGTGGCCCACAGCTGCCCTCCAAGCGGGACTCACCTCCCTTCGCTGCACAGCCAACCCGCAAGAGCAGCTGGAGGCTGCTGGAGAACACGACCTCCTGCGGTCAAGCATGCAAAGTGTTGCTGTGCCGTCAGCACCCCTGCACATGCTTTGGCAGGAGACAAATTGTGCCATGCCTGGCAAGTGCAGGAGCCTCTCCTTCAGTATGGTATAGGTTTAACCAGTAATGCGGCTATCCCAATACTTTCCAAAGGAAAGACAAAAGTAATTTGGTATTTTGCTGCCATCTCCTCATTTTTTTCTTCCCATAGTCTGGAATAGTTTTTATATGTGTCTGTGCATGTGTATGGGAGGTACAGACTTAAGGGCAGGAGAAAGTTAAGGCGAGAGGAATATTTTGAGTGTTTCGAACAGCTCTTTTGTTTAGAGTTGTCTTGTGTTTGGATCTGAAAGTACTTTAAGCTTAATGATTCTCTCTGGAAGTAAGTTAACAGCTCCTGAGGAAGCAGCATTTCCAGCTCGCAGTCTTCGTTTTCCGTGTAACCATACTGGTCAAGGTAACCTTGGACAAGGTAACCTCTGGATGTCTAATGCTGGTCTTGGTCCATCTTGTATTTCTTCAGACAAATAAAGAAACAGAAAATGGAGTATCGGGCACTGATTGCATTGCCTCACTCCAGCTCGTGGAATAGTACTGATTTCTTGTGTTCCATGGTAAAAACTATTTGCAGTTAATGTGCTGTTTCTTTCATCCAGCTGTTGTGTAAGTGAATGGTGCATGTTACGATATAGACATCTGTGTGATCATGAATAAGAGGAAAAATCTGTTAACTTAGGATATATAAATAATACACATTTTCTTAATTAAGAGATATTTTTCCTCTCATGAGAAAAAGTAGTTTGCAGATTGAGTCACAGAAGAAAATACTGGATTCAATAAGGTTGTTTATGAAGGTGACCACACAGCTATAGCTAACGTGGATGTTCCTTGTTTTACAAATAGGATTTCTTGCTTCAATGTGAAACGAAAATGCAAATTTATAAGCTCAAAATAATTCATGACTTCTCTTTCATGTAATAACAAAATGTCAGCAAGTTGGCTAACTTGGCTTTGTTTTCAAGACTGCTTCTTCACGCTTTACTTTCAAAATGCTCTAGCAAACAACATGAGCTGGGTGGCAGTGAGAAGGCCTGAATCGAGAGCCCTTCCTGAAGTGGGGGGAATTTGGGCAGGATCCTAATAACCACTGAGGTTCAGCCTCAATTTACCTGTAGGGACAGTATTAAACCTTTTTGCTTTAAGCTAAATCCCTTCTGTCATGTTTATGTTACTGAACGAGCTTATGTCAAATAATGTTACCTGAGATATGCTACTCATAAACTGGGGGAAAAAAAGTAACTTTCAAGGTTAAAATAGGGGAAAAGACTTTCTAAAATAGTTCAATAAACTGATGTGAAATATATACAAACAAATCTTTGGTTTCAGGAACTTGTGGTAAAGTTACAAGGGCAAACTCTTCAGAGAGAGTGCTATTCAGCCATTTTCTCTGTCAAAGAGGTGTGTCTTGACTGCTGCAAGATGAATTTCTACCATTGAAGCACCTGTTCGAAGAAGAACTAAGGATATGTAATCTTTGGACTCACAGCTGTGCAGAAAATGAAGCAATCTGTCTACTAGGTCATAAATGGAGAGCCCTGCAAACACAGACATAGGTATAGGAAGAATTTGCTCAGTAAATTCAGGTGATTGTAGCAGCAGGTAAACTAGAAAATAGGTTTTCCAAAGTCGGGTGCAGCCATCCTTCTCAGTCAAACAGTGCTAATAAGTGCTCTTGCTTTTTGCAATGTTTTCCAAGCTATTTTTGTTTGCACTGTCTATGACCAAATTAGCCGGGCTCTTCCACATGGACATACTGCTACCTGGGGATTACTATGTTTTATCCTTTTTGTGAACCTATCCCTTTTGTGTCCCTAAGCCTTCAGTTTTCAGGTTTTAAGGAAGTGCTGTCCTGCCCTCTCTCCTCATGGATAGCCCAGACCACCTGCTACGACCCAGTAAGGGAATTGCCCCATCACCTCATGGGTGCATTTCTTTGCTGCTCAGAGCAGCTCAAGCACACCCTTTCTCGGCAGCAAACCTGTAACTCCTCAGGAGTCACATGGCAGGTGAGAGGAAGGAGGCAGAAACAAATGCAGCTACGAAGTGCTGTGAACAGACAACCTCATGCCACTTATTGCTTAAAAGATGAAGTGCATGTACATGGATTGCATTATAAAAGAAACCTGTTTCCTGACCGCTATGTCCCCTCTTCCTTCCCCAAACTTTCATTTCTCTTCCTTCCAGCTCACTCTGCTTTTGGGAAGCTGTGGGAGTCACCTCCATTCAGTTAGGCACTGTTTTCCTCCTGCTCAAAGGGCTCAGGGCAGCCATCCCTCAGTTTCACCTGGTTGAAATGGCTGGAGAAGACAAATGGATGAGCTGGCTCTTTCTTGCAGTCCCTCTATCAAGTAACTCCAGCATATATAAAGCTCAGCAGATGAGCCCAGACTCCTTCTGGCTGATGCGCTTACCACAGTCCTGTGATCCTTCACAAGCCATCTGGGGGGAACTCCGGTAAGAGCTCATTTATCATCCAGCGTGTCTGGATTGATTGTGGAGCCATCTCAGTTTAACACTACCGTGTTTACAATCCATGCTGGCATTCCTTAGGAGCATTTATAATACTATTTCAGTGCAGATCAGGCATGCACTTTTGAAGTAAATCTCCTAAGTCTCCTCATTTCCTGTGCTTTGGTTCACATCACGAAGCTATCTCAACGCACATGAATTTGATTTCTTTTGGAGGAAAGTAAGCTGGATGATGCATCCGAGAGAAAGCTGAATGCATTCCTGTTGCAATGGGCAATCATCCCATGTACTTCAGCCTAGACTTAGGCTTTGAGAAGTACCTTCTCAAAAAAACTTATCTAGACTTTGTTTTCAGCACCAACCTTTTAGTTCTACCGATCTGCTCCAATTGGGCTGAAGTACTTGTTAATGTAGATTTTACCTTTATAGAGATAGCCTAAAGGTAAGGCAGATAAAGGCAGAGAGACAGAGAAGGAGAAGGGCTAGGTACTCACAAATAAAATTGTCAGCTTGAAAAAGGTGTCCTGCAAGGATTAGATTCATAAAAGTTTAGGAGCATTTACATACCATTCATTTCAGTGAGCCATAAGACGCTAAATGTCATTGTGAATGTGGGCTGAAGCATTTGTCACCTTACACAGACACTGAGAAGGTTGATTCTCCAGATCATCATGCCAACGTAGAGTGGTGGTTAAATCTGTTACTCTACTGTGGTGAATGTGGTGCCCTCTGGACCAACTCATTGGCATGTCCTTTGTATGCTGCTTTATGCTGTTTATATGCCATTTATATGGGATTCCTTATATCCTCCCTGAGACTGATGTAAGTGACTGGCTACAAGGGAATGCATGCAAATTAAAACTTTCAGAGACTGCTAATAACTACCCATCTGTTTGCAGTTAATTCTTGTGGGGTTCTTAATAGGGAAAAAATGCAGCACAAAGAATTGTTAGTTTTGTGTCTATTTGTCTTTCTCAGTACTTAGGAGGCTCTCTTACAAGGCTCTCTCACCATAGTCTCTGTTACTATACAAGGCTGAGATGTACCTGGATGACCAGGTCACAGTCACAACAGGACAGGCCAGTAGGGACAGGAAGGACTTTGCATGTTCACTTCACCCATCTTATAACAACATGTCTACTTCCAATAAAAACCTATGAGATCCAACAGCCTTCTAAACACCGTGTGTTTTCTGGCAAAATAAGGGAGACAAAATTGGAACTCATGTTTTATGGAGGCCTAATGTTATATTTGGAATTGCTGAGTCTAATAAAGAGACTATTTAGCATTGACCTCCTGAGAACGATAATGAGGTGCCTTAATTTAGACTGATTACTGCTAATTCCGTGTAACCTTATGTGGGGTGGTTTTGTAAGGCACCTCTTGAAATAAAATGCATAAAGCACAAACTCCTTGACTCTTCAGTAGAGACAGAGAAAGGGAAAATGTTACATAAGGGGACATTATTGCAACTCTGCTTTTGTGGCTTTCTCATGTTTTGTCAAGAGTTAGTAAGGGAAAATAGGAAGAAAAAAAGGCCGTCCTACAACAATAGCTGTTTTATCTGAAGAAAGGCACATTCTTTTTCCTTGAATGAATTCCTGTGTCTTGTGCTCTAATCCAAACACTGATTAACAATGCTCCGGTGCTTTGTTTGTTTGTTCCTTTTTGGCAGACATTGTGACTTTCACACTTTTCTCCTTAATTACTTGTCATTTCACCCCCTGATTGGTTTTCGAGACTCTCTTAGGCACGGCTTCCACAAAAGGTTCACTTTCAGAGCTTCTTGTCAAGTATTATTTATTTATTTGTTGCCAGGCAGTGTGGCCCCTTTACAAAGCCTTTGTCTTGTATCAGAAATTAAACTGGCTGCCAAACTGTGCAGAATATTTCTGTACTGCATGGATACATTCAGAGAGGAGTCCTTTTCCTTCTGGGTAATAAGTTCCCTAACTTTGGCCCCAAGTGAGGAGTCCTGTCACTCTAGTCATGTGATCGGTACTCTTCCTACTGAGGAGGAAAGAGGTCCTTGAGAAATAAGTGATCAGAATAATGGTCCTGTGTCACCCACTGCGCTACGTTCCCCACCACCCTCAAACGTAGTCTATATGAAAGACAAGTTCAGTCCATATGGAGCTGGCGAAGGGTTGCTGGAGATGGGCTTTTATAGCCTGAGTGCCAACCCTCACCATCTGCTTCTGCGCTCTGTTGCTGATGTGTTTGCTACGAAAGGAGATGCTGGAGTGTAGCAGGGGATGCTGGCTACTGCTGCAGGAGGTGGCCCTTCTGGAAAACAGAAGCTGCCCTCCTCTTTCCCTCCCCACTGGCAAAGCAGGAGCAGAAAACCTTTCCTTTTTGGTGTTTCCTCCAGCATCATGGCCTGGTCTGCCCCCTTTCTTTTCCTCTGACGGCAGGAGCATGATCTTGCTGTGGTCCCCTCCTTCTCACTCTGTTCTTCTCATGGAGACATAAGGGGAGACAGGGGGTGGTTTTCACATGTCTTTGGTGGTAAAAGTGGAGCAGCAAGGCATGAGGACAGTACATTAAAGGCTGGAGTCCTGAACCATAACAGAACTGGGAGGAGGAAGGGATCCTGCAGAGGGCAGAGAAAGATCCTCTTCCTCATAATCTGGCCCTCGGGAACTTCCCTGATTCCTCACAGCTCTCCCTTTCCTCCCCCTCAGCACCTGCTTTGCCACAAAATTTACCAAAAGATTTGATTTTACCTATAGAGCTGAGAAGCCATGACCTAGCTCTAAAATACTGAATCATTTCTCTCATGCCTGTCTCGCGTGGGGAAACATGCTGAACCACCGGGAAGCAGGCCACTTGCTCTCATGCCTCCGGATGAATTTCCAGGTACCTTCTTCAGTCATGGCAGACATAAGAGTAGGACTGGTCATCTAAAGGAATGCCATCACATCCTTGTCCATGTGGACAGCTGTGTAAATTTTTAGCAGTGAAGATGAAAGGGGACGGCAGTAAAAGTGGTTTGCTTAAGGCAGGAAGAGGTCTACAGGTGATCCTTAGACCTCAAGAGGCAAAGGGAGACCCCAAACTGTCTGCACTCTCACAAAACACCTGCAATTGATGAATAAGCCAGTTATTTCAGTTGGAAGTAGAGCATATGGCAAGGGTATTCTCTAAGAATACAAGAGTATTCTCCGCATATCTTTGAGAAGTGTCTGGCCCTGCTTTCCTAAAGTGTCCCCACTCTCTCATCTATGAATGTTATGGGGTGAGACTATTGCATAGACCTGAAGCAAGTTTTGGCTACTTTTAAAACTAGAAAAATTATCTTAACAGTAAATGATTATTTTAAAAAATAATAATGCCAATGACAAAGCAACAATAATAACAACAACAGTAGTAAAAATGATGGTGATGATTAATATGACCTTATTCATCAACTGCAAGTGTTTTGTGAGAGTGCAGACAGTTTGGGGTCTCCCTTTGCCTCTTGAGGCCTAAGGATAACATAAACTGCCATTTCCTTGTCTTATCCCCATAAATTAGGGAAGTGTTGAACTTACTGACATGTCATGAATCAATTTGATCATCTTACACTTAGCATACACTTCCTGTGAGTTTCTCAGAACACTTTCCATTCCACAAGAAGAGCTGGCTCCAGGCTACATTGTATTCAAAAAGCTAACCTGAAGCGCTCAAGGGTTTGGCTAATGTCTGAATAAATAATTTAGAACAGTAGGTGTGAAAGTGGCCATGGCCTCTTCACTTTTTTGCTACCCTTTAATCTAAGCAGGAAAAACAAAATGATGAGGAAAGAAAAGTTCTCTGGTGACGTGATAGGGAGAGACAACGAATCATAACACCATAATCAATTTCATGTGTTAATTTTTCTAAAGCTCCACCTCCAAATACACATGCCCTTAAATTTAGGAATTCTTTCCACTGACTACAACACTAGAGGTTTTGATAAAAGAACCATATATTTTGATCCTAATTCAACATCCTGTTGAAATCCAATTATACTGGCTACCCAACACGCAGTGTGTGGTTCTTCTGGCTTCACTGCGGAGTGAACTTTCTTGCAAAAATGTGTATTTCAGTGGCTTTTCTGAACACAAGCGGGCAGCAGAAAGGGAGATACAGACTGAACATTTGGCCCAGCTCTTGAGTAAACCAAATAATGCCAGCACCACTGAGCTAAGCCTAGGAAACCATTCTAAAAGGCTGCAGGTAATTTTTTAAAATCATGCAGAATCTTCCAGAACTTTCTAAGCACTGCAGCAAAGCTCATAAGTCAGCTCAGAAATAATATTTTTCCTCCCTTGCCAGCTGCCAACCGATATTAAATCCCTTCTATCACAACTAGAGCTATCAGGAAGCAGTACCTACCAGTACCACCTACTACATTTATTCATTATGCATTTCTTTCATTGCAGAATAAACTGTGCTCATTTTTTAATCAGTTGCACAGCTGTATTTCCTTAGATGACCAAAAGAAAATTAAAAATAAAATTGAATAAACCAAAGAACAAAGCTGATGATTCAGCAGGGATAAAAAATTAAAGTGGACTTGGAGGTGAGCAGAAGGTGAGGTTTGTTCCAAGGAAAGTTAATACTCTTTGCGACTTTCAAATAGTGCTCGAGTCCCTCTAATCAATAAGGTATCTAATAACCGTCACTAAATGCTGGGAGCAGTCATGTCACTAGGCTAAAGGTGAGCCGACCTAGTCTCTCGCTGATTGATCAAACAGCCAAATTCATCATTTTCTCGTCATGCTGCTGTCTAACAGCACGTCAAGGTATATGAAGAAACAGAATTGGTTGCACTTTAGGAGTCCATGAGGACAGTATTGAGGGGAAATGTCACCTATATTTCTTGTGTTCTTCTCTTGTCAAAACTGTAGTAATTCTGTCTTTTAAAGGACTGGAGAATTATTGCAGGCTCAGTGTCTAAGCTTAGCTTTCTGCAGTGACTGTCAATGACACTTTCCACACCATCCCTTTTGCATCAGCAGGGCTACCAGAAGATGCCCATTCGCCAGGAAGAGTGTTCAGAGGACAAATGTTGCTGATGTACTGCGTGGGCTGTTCAGGAGAGAGGGGCTGAACTCCAGGCTTCACCTTAAGCCCAGCAACCCACAGAATCACACAGAATCACAGAATGGTTGAGGTTGGAAGGGACCTCTGGAGATCATCTAGTCCAACCTCCTTGCTCAAGCAAGGTCATTTAGAGCACATTGCCCAGGAATGTGTCCAGGTGGCTTTGGAATATCTCCAGGGAAGGGGACTCCACTACCTCTCTGGGAAACCTGTGCCAGTGCCCTGTCACCCTCACAAGAAAGAAGTTTTTCCTCATGTTCAGATGGAACTGCTTGTGTTTCAGTTTGTGCCCGTTGCCTCTCGTCCTATTGCTGGGGACAACTGAGAAGACTCGCCTCGTCCTCTTGACACCTCCCCTTTAGACCTTATACATGTTGATCAGATCTCCCCTCAGTCTTCTCTTCTGCAGGCTCAACAGGCCCAGCTCTCTCAGCCTTTCCTCATAGCAGAGATGCTCCAGTCCCGTCATAATTTTAGCAGCCCTTCACTGGACTTGTTCCAGGAGCTCCATGTCTCTCTTGTACTGGGGAGCCCAGAACTGGACACAGTACTCCAGGGGAGGCCTCACCAGGGCTGAGCAGAGAGGGAGGATCACCTCCCTCCACCTGCTGGCAACACTCTGCCTAATGCACCCCAGGAGACCATTGGCCTTCTTGGCCACAAGGGCACACTGCTGGCTCATGGTCAACTTGTTGTCTACCAGGACTCCCAGGTCCTTCTCTGCAGAGCTGCTTTCCAGTAGGTCAGCCCCCAGCCTGGACTGGTGCATGGGGTTATTCCTCTTCAGGTGCAGGACTCTGCACTTGCCTTTGTTGAACTTCAGGAGGTTCCTCTCCTCCCAGCTCTCCAGCCTGTCCAGGTCCCTCTGAATGGCAGCACAGCCCTCTAGGGTATCAGCCAGTTCCAATTTTGCATCATCAGCAAACTTGCTGAGGGTGCTCTCTGTCCCTTCATCCAGGTCATTGATGAACAAGTTGAACAAGACTGGACCCAGGACTGACCCCTGGGGGACACCACTAGCTACAAGCCTCCAACTAGACTCTGTGCAATTGATCACAGCCTTCTGAGCTCTGTTCTCAATCCACCTCACCATCCGCTCCTCCAGTCCACACTTTCTGAGCTTGCCTATGAGGATGTGATGGGAGACAGTGTCAAAAGCCTTGCTGAAGTCCAGGGAGACAACATCCACTGCTCTCCCCTCATCTACCCAGCCAGTTGTCACCTCATAGAACGCTATCAGATTGGTTAAGCATGATTTCCCTTTGGTGAATCCATGCTGACTACTCCTGATCACCTTCTTGTCCTTCATATGCTTAGAGATGGCCTCTGGGAATTCCATCACCTTTCCAGGGATGGAGGTGAGGCTGACAGGCCTGTAGTTCCCTGGGTCCTCCTTCTTGCCCTTTTTGAAGACTGGCGTGACATTGGCTTTCTTCCAGTCCTCAGGCACCTCTTCTAATTCACAGATTGACTATGAGCTGGCTCTATACGTCCTATATGTTTCACACCTTCCCTTTCAGTTCAGTTACTGTTCTAACTAGGGCAGATGGATAAGCGTGTAAATGAACTGGCACTGGGAAGTGGGACTGCTGCCAGATGGAAGTGAAACGGGATACTAAGCATCCCATTGTAAAGATTGGGAGCAGTTGCAGTAGACAATAGGCATGTAAGGGTCTATTCAGGAAGCACCTCTGAGTAGTTGCCATAGTACCTTGCCATTGGTAAGTTGATTCATGTATTAAAATATGACATTGATCCAGATACTATGGTAATATGTAATGAGTATATTTTATTGATGTGACCATATTTTGGATATGACCATGGCATTCCAAACACAGGCACAGATCTCATTATTGTCTTCTTTCCCTGGCACCCCTGGAGGCTACTGATAGGGACCCAGGGTAGTATAGGTAGAGTCCTGATATCACTGAATGTATTGGGAGCTTTTCCTCATTGATTTCCATTGAACAGGGATTTTATAGATGATGAAACAATGTTGCTGCAAAAAACTCACATAAAAGATCCTATTCTGTCTCAAAGTTTCTGTATAAAATGGAAAGGGATGATTAACATAATGTAAGAAAATTATAATGGTAAATTGATAGGGAAGAACACTCTTAAGAAATCCTTATTTGAACTTGATTTTCCACAGCTTTTTATGTAACATTTGTGCATCTGATCTTAAGAGATGCTTCTTCATTGTTTGAAATGGAGAAAGAAAAAAAAAACTCCTTCAAAATTAAAGCTATAAGGAGGAGAAATAGTGAAAGGAAAATATCTGAATAAGATAAAAATAGTACAAAAATGACTGAGACTGAAACATCTTCTAAACCTTGGGTTGAGAGCCAAATTACTAGAATTCCCTTGTGATGAAATATGTGCTATGATTTATGTATTTAATTACTTTGGATAAATCTCACTGATGAGGCATACGTAAAGCTATCATAATTTCCATTAATTCTTTCTTTCTTTGAATGTCTTTTGTCCTAATGGACAGGATTAATCATTTCCTGACAACCTAATTGCTGTATGATCTCAGAACAATGAGTATACATGTCTGAAAAGCAAAGAATGACATGTATATCATACATATCATACATGTAATTAAGTAAAAAACTCTCTGACTTTTTACATTTCTGGTTAATTAATCCTTTATAATTTTCCTCAACCTAATGTGGCTAATAAGAGATTTCTTACAGTTTCCTATACCTAAGTGCCTTATTGTCAAAGATCTTTTGCCATCTATAGGTCTGATATAACCTTACTGTATTCAACCCTTCTGTTAACCAGGCTTTGCCCTATACACACTCCTTTATTGCTCAGCTGCAGCTAGCGGAAACTTTCTTCTTGTTTCCCTAAGAGATTCTGCTTGTTTCTTCTAAAAGCTACACCAGTAGCTTTCCCTGCCTTTCTCTGATTTTCTCTTTAGATTGTTCTTGCTTTAATATACCACAAATCTTCAGTGAGATGGAGTCTGAATCCTTATTTACAATACAATTCCTTCATAGCGCCTTAGAGGAAATGAAAATATGATCCTCTGAGAATACTCTCATGAGAGACATAGCTACACTGCATATCTTGTAGTGTTTTTAGAACATAGAATAATATCTAGAAAAGAGACTCCTCTCTGCTCTCTAGGTGAGTAAATATGTCTAAGTGCTCCAGTTTACCCTCAAGATGGTTGCTGCAAAATGGCATCATCCCATTGAGTATCCTCAGTTATCAAAGGTCAACTGTCTTTAATAAGCTGCTTGATCTCCTCAGGCAACTTTCCTGATGGGGAAAGTTGATAGTTTCATTCTGTTAAAGGTTTGAATTGTATTCAGTTCAGTGGAAAGTAAATGAATATCAGCATTTCTTGGAAAGAAATTTTACAAGCGCTCTTTTGTTGGGGAGAAATGATCCCTCAATAGAAGTCAGAAGTAAAACTCTCCCTTGTTTCAATGGGAAATCACACCTCCTCTTTCGGTTGACTTATCACAAAGCACCTGATTTTAATTTCAAAGGAAAAAAGGGAGTTGTCATTAACCTAATTGTGTTTGGGTTCATTGCCTGTCATCATAGCATTGGTAGAATAAAGTAGAACTCCAACACCTGAGCAAAGAGAAGCCTAATGGTGGCTGAGAGAGCTATAAAGCACATTACCGAGAGAAAGATGTATTACTCAGCTGGGGTTAGTAAAGAATTACCTAAGCAATTTACAGTAACCTTTTCTATTGCTTTCAGGATGAACAATGAAGACAGATCACCCCTTTGTTACAAGAGTAAAAAGAAATTTGGAAATTTTGTAGTTGTGACTATGCTGACTTAGAAAGAAAGATTTTGATGCGACTTCTATAAAAAAAGACAAAGTAATGGACTAACCTTTGAGAAGGGATTTTTACAAGGGGATTCTACTTCTGTAGACTGTGGCAGCAGTGCTCAAAGCATGGCATGTGGGGAAGGACAATCCAGCTGATCTCTGTTAGTTTACCAGGACCGCTCAGGAAAGATGATTGTAGGATGCCTAGCTCTTCAGTTTCTTATGGACTTTCTACATTGGCAATATGTCCTTGTGGTATGCCTTCAGCACACTGGCACATCAAGCCACTTGCAGGGAATGATTACCTTAATTTTCCCTTCTCTACATCACACAATTGCTAGCCATGTTTAACAGTTCCTGTGGTTTCCAGATTATTTGTAAAGAAGTACTTGGAAATATAATGCAAGCCTTAGGAAAGGATATGATTTATTGGCTAGTGAATCAGATGGTGTTTTCCTTACTTGGAGGACGTTTTGACTACTGCTGTGCTAGTCAGCCTCAAAAAAAGGAGGACCTTCCTTGGAAATAATCCACTGGATGCTGTTTAAAATAGGTCCTCATATGTGCAATGTCAAACTGTCACAATGAGCAAGAAAAATAACTTGTGTTTTTTAGGGACTATTAAAATAAATCCCACCGCTAATCAGGACAGAGAGTTGGCCGTTCTTTAAACGGTAAGAAAAGCACTATTTGCTTATTACAGTCACTGTATTCAAATTAGATGGATTCTGTGAATATGTGAAGCTGTGGAAAGATTTCGTCCCTCTGTTTTCAGATGATGGCTTCTATAGATCTATCCATAAAGTCCAGATACGATGCCACTGTGTCTCAAATGTTCTGTGGTTGCCATTAGTTTCTGCTTGCAAACCAATTGCCTGAGAACATTGGAATATAGGAACAGAGGAGAGTCTGAATTGATAATGTGCTGCAGATAGAGGCTATGAAATGTGAATTACAGGACAGGAAAAACACTCTCCTTTATGTTAACACTTTTGCCTGGGTCACCTGGTAAGATAAGATATTGTTCCAAATTCGAATTAGTCAAAGCCAAATTGGATGTACATAGCATATCAGTGACTTAATGGAAGAGAAATGAGCTGATCCAGATAAAAGGCATGACACCCTTAATCTGTTTACACAGTGAAACAGATGGTAAAGCCAAACCTCCTTATACCTGCAAAACCTCCAGCCAGGTTCCTTCTCTGCTCCCTAGGTGCTGATCCTCTTTGCCGGGCTGTGCCTGTCTTAACGCTTCCTCAAACACATGATAAGCCTACGTTAAACCTGTCAGTCAGGGCCATTCAGAGAAACTGTAGTAACCCAGCCAGGTGCCAGTTCCCCTGTTTTAACAGAAAGAAGTCATTGTAACCTGTTACACTTGAAAGGCACTTCCTTTCATGTGAGCACATTAAGCAAAGCATTAGGCCAAGCCATTCAGACGAAGCGAGGATCTTCTGCTACAGGCCTTGCAGAAGCACATTTGCAGAAAGTACGTATGTGAGAAGGTGCAGAATGATGACATACAAAGGGTTAAAAACTAACCTATTTTGAGCAGTATTATTATCAAACCAAGTTTCAACCTCTTTGCAGATTGATGGCCACATGAATCAGCCTTTGACCATTAATGTGGCCTGGCTGGATGTTTAGTTTGTGTTTCTCATGAGGGAACTTAATGTATCATGAAGGATTTTTTGCCCTCATGATTACCACCTTTGTAATAGCATTTCTTGCTAATTGTGCTTCATAAGACTTTAATATTCCAACCTACTAATATTTTCTTTTATAAAAAAGGAGCCAAATGGGAATGGTAACAACCCACAGCTGATGGAAATGATTGCTTGTTTGGCTATAAATATCTTTATGCCTGATCTCATTTTTTTGCCTGATGCTTCTTACTTGACTACATGTACCACCTACTATCATCATCCTGTGCGCCTTCATCGTATTGAATGAATAAGACAGTATGTTGACACAGTTGAGGTTTCAGAGCAAAATATTGTTCAAACTCAAACCATCCAATACCTCTTCCAGTTAATTCAGTCACCAAACAATGTTGACACCAAACATAACTCATGATTGGATACAATATTGCCAAAGTGCTGTAGAAATAAGACAGCAAGTGCCTGACATAACATGCAAATGCTATAAACTGTCAGGAGCTGAATCTGCTGGAAACATAAGGGTCCAGAGATATGGGTTTCGTCTGAGACAGAGCATAAGTTGGATCTCCAGAAACAGAAGTATCTCAAATTAGCCTTTTGATTTTAACCTCTCTGTTCTTGTATTCTATAAAACTGTGATAAAGCAATTAATATACCTTGAAAGTTTAAGCTTGATTTGTTTGCGCTTAGATCAGTGGATTTCTGGCCTACTCTGGCTGAAATGGCATCTTTTCAGTTCTACGTATCCTTTACACTGAGGTGGTTTCCACTGTTCCTGTTCTCTCTGTAGGAGAGGTTTACATGCAATTCCAAAAGCTGCTTATTCCTCCGGACAATTTAGTTACTCTTTGAGCCTGCATTGTCAGCCTATGTCATCCCAGTGCCCCTAAAATTACCTTGCGGTTGGTTTACGTTAAGTGCCGTAGCATTGGGTGTATCTTTTTGTAATTTTGTGACGTCACTGCCAATTAGAGACATCAAAGCATGTGTTCAGAATGTTCTAGGGCATTAGGGTATTACAGTGATTAATGGCAGAAAACAAGCTGTACCAGTCCTAAACAAAATCTTCCTTTCATTAATCCATTCTGAGAGAAAACGCCAAGATATTTATCTTCATGCATTAATGCTTACACTATTCATGTAATACCTTTTAAAAATTTGATGGTAAGGCAGTGGATTTTTTTTCTGATCTGAGAAGGTTTATTCAAAACTCTCTGAAATATGCAAGAAGCATATTTCAACTTTATTAATCATAAAATAAGGGTGGAAATGATGAATGCTTAGAACTGTGCTTTCACAAATAGGTCAGTCAGGCCTCAATTCTTTGCCCAGTTGAGTCAACAGACTCTTCAAATGATTCCATGAATTGCTGAATGAAGTCCTTAACATCCATTTCCTGTGTACGTTTGCACACAGAGGTAAGAACATATAATGCAGGTGAGATTCAGAAATCTACAGTGCCGTCTTCTGGTACCTTAGTGTCACGGGTAACCTACAGAGGCCTAATCCCAAATGTGCTCAGCTATCAGTTTCCATCTAAAAGACTCCTTTTTGGAAATATGCTTTCCTTGTGCCATGCACAAAACCTACCCAGAGCTCTGTAGATCCCACTCTGTTACCTAGTCACCTAGCTGCAAGGTAAGATTGTGCCAGGTATCAGAACATCCAAGTGTCTGTATCTTGCACTTGACAGAGAAGTCAGCTGTTGGGAATCCTCAGCCAAGAATATAAATAACAAATGTAGATAAAGAGGAAACTACTGTTGTGACTAATGGTGGGTATTAGATCTTTTTCTTCTTCCAGACAGCAGAAGAGTTGTCTAGCATTTGAAGACTTACCTTTACTCACATCAGTTCAGAAAGTATGTGGTTTAGTTTTGCAAATGTACATTATTGTAGCACCTGGGAAAATGAAATTTCTCAGAATGGCTGATCTGGAAGTAAAAGCTACAGAAACTGAAAGGCAAAGAGCAGGCTTTAAAGCCGCAAGAGAGAGTATTGCAGGTACTGAACTCAAAGAAGAAAGAGACCCAAGATATAGTCTACTTAGTTTTAAGTAACAGATATTTAGCAGATCAATGGCAAACAAATCCTCTTCTTAGGACCAGAGCAGAATGTTACTGTGGAACATGTGATGGCAAAAGGAAGAAAAGTGTAAAAGAGACATTTTATTTCCTTGGAATGAAAATACATGTTAGCAAAAATGCAACACTCGACAGAAAAGTGAAGCTTTTTAAAAATCCTCTGCAAGCGCTGACACACATTGAAACCTATGACATCAGTTGGAGTGACATTGATAATAAAAGATCTGAAGGATTTTGTAAAGGAGCTGAGGAAAAGGTGAGTCCAAAATGAGGAAAAATGGCAGAAAATGCTGGAGATGACCCACAGAAGCTGTGTGAAGCTGAAGATACCAGTTTTATGAAAAAGTGGGCAATACACTAGTGGGAGTAAGACTGGAAGATTAGGGCAGAGCACACACGATGGGGAGAGGATCCAGAAGACAAATAGGGGAAAGAAAAAATTTTGTCAGATGGAAACTAGAAAGTGTCTGGAGCAGATAGGAATGCCATTATGTAGATAAGGAGGCAGATGTGAGCAACTGATCTCAACATGGAAGTGATGCAACAAAGAATAAAAAAGAAGTGAAAATTCAATGCTAGGAGTCCAAGTTATGTTCAGGGGGATTATAAGTTCTCTTTCAGATGCAGTAAAATTGACATTACTGAAATTTAACAGAAAGATTCATTTGAGTTGGATGTGCAAAATCTCAATTTAAAGTCTGATATTGTTATTGTTATTATTATTGTTGTTAACATCATCATCATTATGTTTGGCACCATTACTTTTGTTTCTTAAAAACCTACCAAAGCAGGCCAATTTCTATACACTTTCATATTCTGAGCAAATGAAAAGGAATAGGATGTGTGTCAGTTAAGTAGCAATGTATCATTGTGCTAGGCATTTTGGCAAATGAAATGGTAATTATTTCCTTTCCCTAAGAGCTTACATCCTAAACAGCAGGTACGGTCGAGGATCCAACACACAAGCAAGGTGAACAGCACGGTACAACTGCACATTAATTTCACTCATTTTTCCCAAGAAAGATGAAGGCCAAACGTAAGGAAAGGATAAAGAAGGACAAGGCAGACAGAGTGGGTAGGCTGAGTGAGATCGCTACTTGATCAGATTCAGAAGGGAAGAGCAGAAGACTCTTCTAATACTCTCAGTATTAGAAATTTCTTTCAAATTGACTAATTTACCGGAGCCAGGAAACTAAAGAGTAAAACTGATCAGGAAGAAATCGGGAAGAGTAAAAAACTTGGCTAAGATGTCTGATATTTCAAATAAATACCTTTCTGCACTGCATTCTTTATATTTAAACAAATTAACATATTTCAGTGTAAGAGTTTCTTAGCTACGAATTTCTGGCTAGCTTACCACATAAACAAGATGAAGTATTTTATCACCCTTTGGTAACTTAGACTTGCATACTATCAATTGAAAAAAAAATTATAAATGGAATTCTAAAAGAATAGTCTGGGAGATCTTTGCTTTAATTTCATTGAAAAAAAAAAAAGAGAATTGCAGATGCACTTCAGAAGATTGGAAGAACTGGTGCTGGTTAAAAATGGTATCTTTTTTTACCTTACTGATAGATAAGCTGTTAGTTTGATATCTATCTGTCACAGGCAAAATCAGGGCTAAGCTGATATAAAGTACAATTATTAAGTAATTAAATCATACTAATGCAATTCACGCCAGTCAGTCTAGTGTTGTATTAGACCTAGGCTAGTTTATATTGATGACTGAGAAATAAATAAGATATCAAAGCTGTTACAACATGTGGAAAGCGTATTTGTACTGGCGAACACTAAGAGGGAGTAGGCAGATGCGTTCTTTGCTCGTGTTTGTAAAGGCTATTGAAATCCTTGGTGTGCAGATGCAATGGGTAGGGCCTAGGAGTGCTTAAAGCAGGCTGAGCACTGTTAAAAGAAATCTGTAGTGGATCCTTCTTTGCAGGGTTGCTTCCCAGATAACTATCAGTAGTACATACTACTTCACTTTTTGGCACTGTTTGAGAGCATAGATATGCCCTCCATTCAGACAGAAACGATAGTGTGGATGCGAAGATAGATCACTCCACATACATCTCATTAGGCAGGATGAATACAGAAGCAGTATTTTTCCTCTCTCTTTCCCCCATTTACTCTTGCACAAAACAACCCCACTGCTGAGAGCCACAGGCCCAGGGAACATCTGCACAGTCTTGGAGTCACTGTTCTGCAGAAAAAAGGACTGGGAATATCACGAGCCATGGCTCCAGCTGGGCTTCTTAAAGCTCCCAGGACTCCAAAGACTTTTGGGATGCTGAGTCTACAAGGTCTATATCATCCAATGAACATAAGCAACATAAACAGAGAACTTGAAGCCTGTTTAGTGTATGGCAAAGATTCCCTTAAGTGAAGATATCTTGAGGTCAGTAATCAGGCCTCTCCTCGAGAAGCTTTATTTCAGTTGAAATTTTCTGGGCAGCTTTAATTCAAAGACATTCAAAATAAATATCCAGCTTTTAAGCCCCTGCTGATTTTATTTTTCTTGAGCATATTTCTTTCTCAAATTATGAAGAATGCAGCTAATGCAATATGTTTGTTCCCAGCTCAGAATGTGTTCCATAGCTCAAAAATACCATTTAATAAAAAGAACACTTGCTGTAGCAGTTACCATGGTAATGAGACATGTTTACACAGAAGCCCAAATGGTGAATAGTGTGTTAGTGAGGATGCAGGATCTGGGTGGAGTACTGGAATAGCACCATTTCTGCATCTTTATTTATTCTGGAATTCCTTCTGTATTTATTTTTTGCAGGGATGATGTGTGCGAAAACTGTGGGTGCATGGAGCTGTAGAAGAATATGAAATACGGTATGATAGAGTACAACCAACTCTGCAGTAAAATCGCAATTACTGGTCCTCAAGATTTCTGCTCTTTACAGAGTTAGAAGTACCAGCAATCAATCAGGCTTTTACCTGACACCATCTCCAGGAGCCCTACTACTAACATTTCAGCACTCAAACTTACCACCAGAATTACTGAAATGTCCTTTTGGGTGCCAAAATCAGAGGCCAGGTTCTCAAGTAAGCTCGCCATGTCAGGTCTGGAGATCTTTTGAAAAGGTGACCAGAACTATCTGAGTAGAATAGGATGAATTTAAAAGTTACCCAACTTTTATTCCCTATCTGAAAATTTTCATGTTCAATTTAACAAATTATTTTTGCACAGTATCTCTATCTTTGTTGAAAAAACAATGTTGCCCCTACACTGCCAGAGGAAAGTTTTGTGCATGCATTTGACCAAATAACCCTGAACCATCCTCACAGACTTCTCTGGAACTCTTAGTTTACTGTTTAATATGATTTTGTGACCCAGCTGAGGACTATGCACCCGAGCAAGTGTGCCGTCAACCTCCTACAAAAGAAGCCTCCAAATCTGATATTCTGACCGGCTGTTCTGCTGAGAGATAGCATTGCTGGAAATCTGAGCTGAGCCTTGTCCTTTGAGCTGTTAGAAGTAGATCTGTGCCTATCTGCATAAAGTACTGATCTTGAATATTTATTTTGCTTTCTGCTTTCTTTTATGGGTCAGTTAAAACAGATGACCTAGCTATCTGAATATAGGGCTTTGAGGTTGGAGTTTTTTGTTCTTATCCTGTTTTCCATGACTTTCTAGGAACAGGGGTGTTGTACGCCATCAGTTTGCTTCAGAGCCATCTGATCTTTCAGTGAGGGGGATAACTACCTGCCCCTCAAACCTTTCAAGATTCCTGAGAAATCGGCTAGCTACTATTCATAAAATACTTGAAGGGAAAATTGCTACATACTGAGCTACATTCACCACTGCATTCCTGGTCTAACTCTGTTAGTGGAGTAATAAGATGCTGAATTAGCATCTATATCATCTATTCCAAAAATTTTCAGGAAGAAAAACTAAAGCCCCCAAAGGTAAAAACATTGGGCAATTTTTTTCCCATTTAACTCAGCTCTGCAGTCAGTACACTTTAGAAACATAAGAATTGCTCCAGAAATATTTGCATTATGGGTTTAAGTGAAAATTCATATTTTGAATAGAAGCTTATTTTTGTTCATTTTCATCTTTTTTCATCCTGTATCATCCATCAGGCTTTCCCATAACTGTGTCATTAACCATTTCTTTATACTTCTGCAGCTTATTTAAAATCAGAAGTCAAAAAATATAATTTTGTTCCTTGCTAACTGGAGAGGAAGAAGAATCACTATCAGTTTTTCCTTTGAAAGAGGCTTAGACTCAAAGGACATCCCCCTCAGACATACAGGCAAATGGGTCAGTGTCACACTTTTCCAGCTCTCAGCCCCTTCAGGCTCTTAGCCTGATTGTCCACAGTACCTGAACTCTATTTACTGAAGGATTCATCTTCCTTTCAACTCCTTTTCCTCAAGAGCAGCACATGGTCCCAACAGCTGCTGCTGTGTGGCCAGGTTGACATGCTAATTCTTGTCACAGTATCTTTGATTTGCCTACGCCAGAGGTATAGTATGACATACTATATTGGTATAGTATGACATATTTCTCTTGTACTCCTCTTGAGCTAAGGAGAAAGGCAAGGATTCAAATCATGTTCAGATCAACATGCATGATCAGGATGTCTCTGCAGGACGTTTGGAGGCTTTAATCTTTCCTGCTTGTTCTATGTACGCTTCTCCAGAAACACGTTTCTAGTTTGATGAGCTCCCTGCTCCACTGTGTGGCCTCCCAGAGATTCTTCTGACAACACTTCTGTGTGTAGGAAACAGCTCAGCAGATCCCATCTTTCCAGCTCATTCATGAGTCTCTGGCTTGGGATGGAAATAGTGGCTTTGTTAGGACAACACTGCGATGGCTTGCAAATCATGGGCTCTCATAAGACAGGAATGGGGTTCATATTTGGATTGCTTCCTCTTTCTCCAAAGCAGGATCAGGTAGCTCATTCCCAGCACACATACAGTTTTTCTGATGTATCCTTAAAGATCTGCACTGATGGGGACTCCCTAGCTTCCTGAGACAACCTAGCGCTTCATCATTGGAAAGTGTTCCTTAATATGCAGCCTAATCTTCCTGGATACAGTTTAAACTTTTCCCTACCTGTCCTATGCTCAGTGGATATAAACATTCAGTACCTTCATCAGCCTGGCAGCACATCTCTCCAGAGCTTTCCCTTGTTTAAAATAATCACAATTCTTTGAGTGTTCCTTGGAGGTTTTGGTTTTCCTCATTGTTCTTTTCTGGACCCTTTCTGACCAGCTCACAACTGTTCAGAAGTGCAGTGCTCCAAAGTGGACACAGTTCTCTAGATGAGCACGATTAGAATAATGTGATTGTTGTTGTGTGTCTACATCCATATTTATGTTTATAAGTACACATTTCTCTTTTTTCTCAGTAGCTTGAGAAAGTCATCCTCAGCTTGTGATCTACTAGAGACAATAAGTCGTTCTTTTCTGTAAACCACTGGTTTCTTATCCTCAGCTGAGGTGGATGGCTGTTCCTACCAAAGTGCAGCAATTTGCCCTTCACCCCATTGAATAACATCCTGTTTGTTTCAGGATTTTGTCGGGAGATGTATGTTAATGTTAATTTCTAAGGGTGCATATTGACTTCCTCTCTCCTTACTAGACCTAAGAGAGACCTCTGGTGAGTTGTGTTTGATACATCCACCAGTTTGCCAACTATTGGTGACTTTTCCCTGATTTTGGAAACCAGTTGGGAACCATTTTATAACAACTTAATCTAGACACTAGTCTAATGTGCTTCTGAAGAATATTGTGTGAAATAGTATTGAAAGACTTACTGAAGTGGAGATACCCAATATTTACAGCTTTTTCTCCTCCTATCAAGTAACGAGTAGACAGGATTTGTTTCTTGACAGCTGCGTGTTGGCTATTGCTTGTCTTGTTGCTGTCTCTCAACTGTTTAAAAATGATATGGTCGGGTTATTTGTTCCAGTATTTTTCTGAGCAGGGAGTTGCCTAAAATTTCCTGTATCAACCTTTCCGCCACTTCTGAAGACAGCTACATATCTGTTCTTTTTTGGTTTTCTGAAAGTTCACCTTTGCTTCGAGTTCTCAGAGACAGCTGCTTCAACCAGTTCTACATGCACTGTCAGGTGAACTTTATCAGCTTCACCTATGTATAAACATCTAATTTATCTGAATATTTCATGACATAACTTTTTACTCTTCTACCTCAAACACTTATATGTTTCTTGCTGATTTTAGCCACCAGCCCCTTGAAAGAAGACTTTATTAAAAGGTGCTAAATGCTTTGACCTTCTTGGCATCATCAGCTATTATTTTTCCCTCTGGTTGAACAAAAAGCCAGGCCTTTCCTTGATTTTGCTCTTATTACTAAGCAGTATTGCTTTACTGTTACCCTCTGTTTTCTTTACTACTATGAACTCATTTGATATCTATTAAGAGATTATTATTATTGTATATCACAATAGACAAAAGCTCCTACATTTTGTTAAGCAATAATTAATAACCTAATTGTATCTCTGATACTTCCTGGTCTCCTTTCTAAAATCTTGGTCTATGGCTTGTTGTTTTTGCTCAGAGGGGAACGCTATGTCTCTCCCACTCTGACGTACAGGCACGGGCTGCAATGGCCCAGCACTAATTGAGATTGTCTCAGCAGGTCAAAGTGCTGTTCTACACTTCTGCTTTTTCTAGAAGCAGTAACATGTTGTTAATAAACTGACCAGACAGCCTTCTTAAAACCAAGTATTGTTTATTTATAGCCAAGGCTTTTCGGAGAAAATCAATCTTTACACAATAAGCTGTCTACTCACATATTTAGCTCACTGGTTGTCTACGCATGGTGATCTTGATAGGTCTAAGTTTCCAGAAGATCCTCTCTAAGGTCTGGGCACAATAACCTGTTCCTTTAGCTCCAGGAGCAGCTATGTTACCACTAGGATATAGACGAGTATTTCTTACAGCAAAATAGACTTTTACATCATCCTACTTTCCATTCCTAGCACTAGAAAAACAATTTTCTGGTTTTGGGAGATGTGGCACAGAAAGAGGCTGTTGCCATGGGTTTTCCCCCATGCTTTCCCCCATCCCTTCTCTTCCTACTATGTTCATTTGGAAACAATTTATCCAGATCTAGCTGTTGCTTTCCTGTTTGATTTTTTCCAGTGGCCTTTTATTAAGTAAAATCAATACATTCTTTACAGGATATGGATCTCACTGACAAAACTGCATATAAGGCTCCCAGTATTGCTGCATGGTATGGATTCTGCTCCTCATCTTCCATTAAAATAATTCCTGATATTGTACATCATGAAATTAATTATAATGACAGTAGGTTCCCTGCCTCAGGCAACGTGTTGCAGCTGTTCCAGGAAACTTCTTCACTTTATTGCCTATAAAGTGCATCTACATGGGCTAATAAGAGATGGAATCCTATTTATCTATAGGATATACCTATCTATATGATATATGTATCTGTCTATATAATCTCTCTCTCTCTCTCTACATATATATTATCCACCTATAGTTAAGAGATGGAATCCTATCCTTGCTTTTTCCCAATGCACAGTTCTGCATGTGCATTGACTTTTCTGACACCTCTGGCATCTCCAAGAAAGAGAAAGGTCACACTGGGATATCAGTCAGTGCTTTGAGAGGAGGGAGGGCTTCTTCAAAGATTTAATATAACTTAGGTGACTCCCCTTAAAACAATACAATTAGAATGTTTTCTTCAAAGTGGAACTGCAGTGTGTGGTGAAAAGGTCACTCAGATGTTTGTTATGCTCGTGAGGACCTACCACATATAAACAAACAGACAAACAAAAATCAACGTATCACAGCAGATGCATTGTATCAAAATGTTATACTGAAATTGCAGTTACTGTAGTAAGTCCATATACAAATGCTGATATACATTGAGGGCCAAAGTGTGACACCCGATGTTATTAAGGCTACTGAGAAACACCGAGCTGTTGCTATAGCTCTGTAAAAACAATGGGTATTATTAGCAGGTTTAATTCTAGATCCAAGGCCAGAAGAGGAGTGGAAGATTACTGCTTAAAAAATGCCTTTTGTTTTTGAGGATACTAAAGTCACAGAACAGGTGAATCAGGTGATTTAGGGCTGGACTGGCAAGTTCTGTTTGGAGGAAAAGTAGTCCTGAAAATTGGAAAATATTGAAAATCATGCCTGCAGCTATTAAACAAAGGCACAGGGAGAAAGTGGTAGACCCAGATCTGCTCAGGGCTTAACTAGGGGCAATCCTAAGCAGTTCTACCCTCTGCCCAACCAACCTCTCCCTTTGTGCCTATGACCTTCCCTCAAAGTATTAAGCAGGAAATTTTTTTCTTGGACTATAATCTTGATGTGCTAATACATTCTTAACGCTCAGGAGTAACACGGCAGTAGATGTGAATAATACAGCCTTCCTCTGCCTCCCCTAATGTTTCTAATTTATATAAATGAAGTATTGTGATGTTAAAAGGAGCTTCCTGCTGACTGCATGAAGTTAAACAGCTGCTACTGGTAAATGGGAATAGGCTATTTAAGTAGTAGAGATGTGGACTTCATGCGAAAATATTGAAGGAAACCACATTCACTCATTCGGAATGCTGCTTAATCCTCGAAGTTAGCCAAAGCTTAGGCAAAGAGAGGTCCTCATAGCATGATTTTGGGGAGTTTTACAGGAAAAAACAAATACTGCTGCTTCCTATGAAATAGCTTTTTACCTTGAGTTTAGATGTCCAGTGCCTTTGGCTTACAAATTTTGCTAGCACTGACGAGTTTGTGCTCTTTATCACAAGTCTTAGTAGATCTGCTTCATTTTTCCTTGCACTTGAACATTATCTAAATTTGGTTCATCACTGGATGTGGATGATCCACTGGGTTTGTGAACCCGAGTAAATATTTAGTGAATAACACCAGTTAACAGATTTCATGATCTTCTAGCAATTTTCTGTCCCATAGACCGGTAAGACCCACATGTCTCACAGCAGGGTTTTGCATTTGTAATGTGAAGGCCACACCCAGCTTTCGAGTTGCCATTGAGAAGTCTGCCACCCTAACCAGTGGGCATATCAGACATATTTCCGGCTTCTCCCTGATCCTTTCATGGAATCACACAGAATCACAGAACAATTGAGGTTGGAAGGGACCTCTGGAGATCATCTAGTCCAACCCCCTGCTCAAGCAGGGTTCTTTGCATTTTATCGAGATGACAGACTGTATTGCAGCAATTATACAGTGAGAAGAGCATTTGTGAATTGGCTGTCTAGCCTGTCTTTCCACCAAAGTCATGGCATTTGGGCTGGGAGTGCCAAGTGACTTGCTATCCCCAGGGCTGCAGAATGGGTCCCAACACAGTGCTCAGTGAGAGAACGGGAAGAGGAAACCAGAACTCACAGCAGAGTTTGGAGGATCACAGGTAAGAAAAGCTATATTGGGAAGCTGCTGTCCTCAGGCAATAAGAGCAGAAGAGATTGCTGGGGATGCACACGGGACTTTGGAAAATGTCCTCCTAGCCTGATCTAGCTAGCCAGAAGCCTACCTACAACTAATTTTTATTCAAGCTGATTCCTTCCAATATGCAGTTACAGAGCCATTGTGTACAGAATTGAGGCAGGTGCTGGAAGAGGGATATTTGGTAATTTCCAAATGAGATAGGACTAACAGATCAGCCACTTCTGTTGCAAGCTAGTGGTTGCTGTTCAGTGCTAGCAAAAAGCATGACTGCAAGCAAGCTTATTGAGATATGTTCAGTGCTGCAATCTACAAAAGCCAACTGAGGCTACTCCAGAAACAATACAGTGCTGACTGGATATAGTGCAGTGTGTATTATGTCTTTGAGAGACAAGCCATGAGACAGCGAGCAACATTTATTAATCTAATAGCAGATACATAGAGCAAACACTTGAGTACGAGAGTGGAACTGCTCACTGGGTGTCATTGCAAAGCTCATACACCGTAACCACTGGTGGAGGCTTTTTGTATGCAAGCTGCACTATATATTCCTGGGTGGAATAAAGATCGCACAGCAGCCAAGATGCTATTAAATCTTAAAGAGCAAATATGTGTCTGGCTTTATTTTGCTTTTCTTTCACTTGTTATTGTGATCACTACAGAGCCACCTTTAAAAGAGCAATGTGAGAAGGCCATATCACTCATATAAAATGTTTGTATGCTATCTAAACCCCTGGCTGCCTAATTTTGCTTAGTAATAGTCCAAAAATTACAAAGCCACACAGAATACTGTGCACACTGCAGCTGCTGAGGAAGTACCTATGTTATATATTGTCAATGAGAGAAAAAACAATTTTACTCGGAACGAAGCTAGAAAGCTCACAAATTTGTGCTGTTGTATATAAAAAAAGGCCAAAAAAAGGGGGGCGAAGGAAGGAGAGGCTAAACATGACACACGAATAAGGGAAGTACAGAAATGTAAAAATGGATGTTCAGGTACTGAGATTTAGATATTCAAAAGCAGCAGTGTTAATTTACCAGCAAATTGTAAATTTCTTCACTTTAAGCCCGTTGTAATGAATTAGCTCAGCTTTATGCAAGTAAATTATGTTAATTTTGGTAGTTCAGAAAGAAATAGCAACAGTTCAGCTATTCACTAGTCTGCAGCAAATTATAAACGAATTTGGGTGTTCCTGAAGAAGGATCTGCTCTCTCCAGCCAGGACCTAGGATACTATATCGGTACCAAACACTGGTTCACAGTGGATCAGTGGAGTGGGATTAAGTCTTCTGGTCTCTAGTGACAGAACTTTTTCAGGGTGGAGCACAACCGGTGGAGGCAGAGCAAAGATCTGGGGAAAACAAGACCTTTTTGGTATAAGGTATATTGAAAATTGTTTCCTTAAAGGTCACAGGGGTATAGAGGGTTTAGTAATACTCAGCCAAGATCTGACTGACAGATATGTTGCTCTGCATGGATCTTCAGGAGCTGGTTTTCCCAAAGGCATAACCTTAGGATTATTTGGGAAAGAATGTCACAAGTTCATGCTGAATAGGCAAGAAATCATCCCCATTGGCAGTGTATCTCATGCTTCGTGGATTCATTTACTTGGTTTTTCTGCAGCTGTAGCGGCAGAGACAGGCACTTGGACATAGGCACTCTCAGTTCACAAATGGCATGCTTTGATTCTGTCTGCAGACCTTGCCTAGACAACAGGCAGAAAACTCCGTGCATGGATCAATGCTGAATATACAGTAGTGGCTCTCAGGTCAAAATTAGATATTAAGTTCCACTGAGAAGGTAATGAAAAAGCAGTATGTCTTTGTTTGTTCCACTTTTAAGGAAGATTCTTGCAAAGGTACAGTCACTGTCAGTACAAACAGGAGATAAATTATAAGAAAAGTGGTTTCTGTAGGCCTAATTTAATTTTCTCTGTCTATGGCTGAGTAAATAAGATGACAAATAAATGCTTTGATTTTTTTTCATCGTATTATTATTGGGCCATTGTTGTTATTAATTATAATAACGTGATTCCAGCAACACAAAATCTCTCCCATATTATTAATACACTGAGGTACAATTACATAATACCGCATAGCTTGGCATGTCCTCAAAGTTGTGCATGAGGTGTATTGCTGTGTAGGAACCATGGAATAACCTGAAAACAGTTATCTGGATTAGGTGTGGTAAGATGTGTACTTTAATTTTACAGTATGATCTGTGGGTATAAGGAAAAACAAACAGATAAACCTCCATTTAGATTTGCTTCACAGTTAGAAGATTTATGCGCTCATGCACTTATTGGAAATTTGGCCCCAGGAGAGCTAAAGCACAAGTAGAGCTTCAAAATTAGCACTTTCTTACTTAAAGCTCCTACATGGTGTGCCTGGCACTCTCTTTCATGCTGCATCTAGAAGGAGAATAAGTTCAACTGATCCACTGACTTAATTGATCAATTGACAATTTCAGTTGATTATATAATTCTTCTTCATTTCCTTTTGTATAAGCCGCTGTTGTATTTTATGCCTAAAAACTTGTGCCATTCTGAAGCCACAAGTGAATTAAGCCTATATATAGTCCATGAGCCAGCATGTGATCCTTGCGGAATGATAGGTTAGTGTAAACAGAGAAGATGCTTACTCACCGCTGGTGTTCAAACTACTCAGGATCAACTTGGGAACGTCGTGCCAACTATTGCAACGACCATTTCTGTAGCATGAAAGAATACTTCACAGCAATGCCTTTATCAACACACTGAAAGGGTTTCTAGAGCACTCCTTTGTCAGTTCCCTGACAAAACTTTCTATCATACAATGCTCTTTTGAAACCCACATCTATAAAACTGACAGGAAAGAAAATGAATTGGCTTTATTCTCCTCTATGCATACATATAGATCATTGTGTTCCTGGCAATTCTCCAGTGCCATC